>NW_015625861.1:0-573 GCF_001515625.1 Sinocyclocheilus rhinocerous | reverse complement strand
AAAAGTCAGAATTGTGAGTTTGTATCACGCAATTCTGAGAAAAAATTGTGAGATAAAAAGTTGCAATAAACTTTATTTTTTCTTTTTTATTCAGTGGCGGAAACGGGCTTCCATAGATATGGCCCACGACCGTGTAAGCAAGAAAAAAATCACATGGATTCTCTGATCGGTTTCAGGCCTCATTAAATGCACAATATGTAATTTTTTGCCACTAGAGGGCGAGTATTCAAAACAAACAAAGAAACAAAGGCATAGTTAGATGACGCCGTGACTGAGTGTGGAATCATGGGAGTTGTCGTCTTCATCCCCACAGCCGAAGCCATCCAATGGGACTCGGGCAGAAATCATGTTCATGGATGAGCTAATGTATTAAAGATTTATTAACGTCATAGTATGAAGCAGAGTGAGGCAGAAAGCCGTCGAAGCAAAACGAGGCCGCTGTACGAGCGCGACACACGGCTCGAAAGCAGCGGAGCTTTTATTATGCCACAGTCAACCGCTTCCACTCCTTCCGGAAAGCAGCGGAATTAAGCAGCGCTGTTTTTATCATACTAGATACATTTGAACGTTCTG
>NW_015625860.1:184-876 GCF_001515625.1 Sinocyclocheilus rhinocerous | reverse complement strand
ACATAAATTATGACTTCGTAGAGCATTTGTAAGGAAAATACTGACAGGCGAGACCGCACACTTCAAGTTAGGGCTGGGCAAAAAATAGAATGCGATTTTCATGCGAATCTCGTCAGTAAAGCCGCTTCTGGTGATTACTTACATCAAACAAAGCGTGCAAAATTTTCAAGTGCAATGAAGCCCGCGATTGTCCTTGTAATTCGCTTCAACCTTTCCGAACTTTATGAAAGATTATTTTACGGAACGTTCGAGTGGTGTATGTGTGTGAGGAATTGGAAGCAAGCAGAATACGGGTGTTTCTAAAGCAAACCCAGCGTCATCGCGCTTCTGGTTAAAAACTAAGCTCAGAATCAATCCAGAATCGTTGGAGAGAGAATCGCGATGCATCGATGGATCAATTTTTTCTCCCAGCCCTAGTATTTACACGGTTAAAGCGATAGGGTTGTGACGGTGAGGAAATTTTCCCACCGGTTAATCGATGTGTGACAACACCGATAATACCGGTATCACATGGGGGTGGGGGCGTTTCCTCTTTTCCTCCTCTTTTAAATAGCTTGCAAAAGCGGCGTGCACATTTTACTTTCACTTTCAAATAGCGGCAATTTGGCGTAAAGCAATTGTTTGTTTGAATTTCCCTCTTTTCCTCGCTTTCCTTCGCATTTAAATAGCTTAAAAGCACCGTGTGCATTTTA
>NW_015625860.1:0-143 GCF_001515625.1 Sinocyclocheilus rhinocerous | reverse complement strand
ATTTTACTTTCACTTTCGAATTAGCGGCAATTCGGCATCAATTGCTTGAATGCAACAAAAAAAAAATACAACGTCAGACTCACTTTAGCCTATATATTAAACATAGAACTTTTATTAACAAAACGAATAAAAATATACCATGC
>NW_015625859.1:381-511 GCF_001515625.1 Sinocyclocheilus rhinocerous | reverse complement strand
TGATGGAGGCCAATGCAAGCAGGAGCAGAGTTTTCATTGACAGAAGCTTCAGCTCGACTGTCTGCAAAGGCTCAGATGGGCCCTGCTGTAGTGCTCTGAGCACTAGAGTCAGGTCCCAAGAGGGTATAGA
>NW_015625859.1:0-304 GCF_001515625.1 Sinocyclocheilus rhinocerous | reverse complement strand
CTTAAGGAACCTGATGACCAGGTCATGTTTCCCCAGCGACTTCCCTTCTACGGGGGGCGTGGTTAGCAGCGATTGCAGCGACATAGATTTTGAGGGTGGAGGGAGCCAGCCTTCGCTTCAACCCCTGATGCAGAAAGGACAGCACGACTCTGATCGGACATTTCTGGGGGTCTTCTCGGTGAGAAGAACACCATTCGACGAACAGGTTCCACTTCAAGGCGTAAGCGTGTCTCGTCAGTCGATCCTTCCTCAGAGGAAACTGCCAAGGAGGGGCTGTCACAAGGAGCATCAGTTCCGGGAACCA
>NW_015625858.1:0-1001 GCF_001515625.1 Sinocyclocheilus rhinocerous | reverse complement strand
GACTGTCGTTTAAACGGAAGTTTTGTATCCGACTAGTCGACTAGTGTACGAGTCTGTAGTACGCTACTTCTGAGTTCGCCTTCGATGATAAAGTGGCACGTTATTGTCATGCCTCTGTTTCCGACTAGTCGACTAGTGTACGAGTCTGTAGTACGCTACTTCTGAGTTCGCCTTCGATGATAAAGTGGCACGTTATTGTCATGTAAGCCTCTGTTTTTAATGATGTCCAGCAATCAGTCGTTAGTTATTGCTACGTAATCTGTCTTCTCCATGGTCTTTTTCATATTCGCGAGCATGTTCTGATGCGCCAGCTCCAACCGTGACATGATCATTTTCCGCCCTGGTACTCTGTATTCAGGCTCAACGAAGTCCATGAGTTTGTGGAAGCCTTCTCCTTCAACAAAACTGAGTGGCAACAGGTCTCTTGATATCATCTCAGAGATCAGCTCAGTTATTTTTTCAGCGCGGACGGGATCGCAGCGGCGGCGGGTTGTAGTGAATGACGTGATTGACATTTGCTGGCTTTGGCTAGCCTCCAAGTCTAAGCGAACGCCTATGTGCCTGTATTGAATATGATTACGCATTGCTCCAGTAGAGTTATTGTAAGCCAATTTGACATTACAGAGTTTACACACAACTTTTCCGTTTCCTTCTAATTCAAAGTAATCCCACACCTTGCTCGTCTTTCGCGTGGTCATTTTTGAGTTCGCCATAACTGACACAAAGAAAACTCGAGGGAGGTCTGAGGTAAAAACGTAGTTTCCGCCCAGAAACGCTTTTAAAAATAATCTATTATTTTTCAAACATTTTATTTTAAATGTTTTAAATTTAACGTTAAAATGATGGTAATTTGAATGATAAAATCATGTTTTTTTTTCTCTTGTGTAATCGACTATTGTTTTCAGTGTCGACTAGTGGGAGCTGTACCATTTAGTCGACTAGACCCGCACATCCCTAATGTCAACTAGCAGTTAGTAGAGTATTAGTAGACTGTCTGCTTA
>NW_015625857.1:798-1026 GCF_001515625.1 Sinocyclocheilus rhinocerous | reverse complement strand
TTTGATTAGAGTCCTGGCCTGAAGACATCTACATACTCATATTCAGCTACAGTCATAGCGCCACCAGCTGGCTGCAAGAAGATTGGCACATATAAATGACTTTGACATATTCCTCCTATTTTTACCACTTTAAATCCATATTGCTCACCGTTGACTGTTTTACTAAAGCCGCCCGCTGGCGGTGAGCCCAGGTGCGAGGGCCCGTTCATCGCTGCTTGCAGCTTTAAT
>NW_015625857.1:0-178 GCF_001515625.1 Sinocyclocheilus rhinocerous | reverse complement strand
ATCTGCCCCAAACTTCACATGTTTGATAAGACTCCTGACCTGATCAGATCTACATGCCCATATTCAGTTATAGTCATAGCGCCACCTGCTGGTAACAGGAAGTGACATGTTTCACGCTGTAATGAACTACTCATAGAAATTTAATGACATCAACATTTTTTTTTGGTCAGTCTAATCT
>NW_015625856.1:0-619 GCF_001515625.1 Sinocyclocheilus rhinocerous | reverse complement strand
ACATGCATAAAACATCAATAATACAGAAACGCTGTAAATAACTATCCTACAACACCATATAGCCTAACATGCCCATACACTCTAAAAAAATGCTGGGTTAAAACAACCCAATTTTTTTGAGACCCAAGACCCAAGTCTTTTTGCACTTAAAGCAGATATATCCCATCTTATGCATTTCTTCTTAAAGCAGATATATCCCATCTTAAATGTGCATTTCTTCACTCACAACAAGCAGCTCTCTCAGGTGCTTTTTAAATTTCAGTCGTAGGCCTATCTTTGGTATCATTGCTTCAAGTGATTTTTCATCAAGCAGCAGGAGGGTTTCTTCATCAATTTGTTCATCTGTACAGAGAAAGAGAAGAAAAAAGGCAAGAAGAGAAGAATGTAAGAAAACTGGATTACCCAGAGCACAATAGGTTATAATGAACATATAGAGAGGTGCATTTTCATTTTACCTAAATAAAGTTTACCTTTAAAGCTTGGTATCAGGACATCCAAGTTCCATTCTTTCAGCTTCTCCTGTACAAAATTATCCATTATTATTCTGGTGAGATACACCAATAAAAATTTTTTACCCGATACAGATATTTTTCATTTGCTCACTTATTTGAACTTTTCT
>NW_015625855.1:741-949 GCF_001515625.1 Sinocyclocheilus rhinocerous | reverse complement strand
GTGCAGCACAAACTGTTTTTATACAGTCTATGAGCACGAAGCGCTCACAATGTGCGCATCCGGTGTGCAGAAAGTGTGCCTGATGCCGTGTTGCTTCAAGCGCATCATTCTGCCGGATGCGCGCGCACACTGTAAGCGCTTCGTGCTCATAAACTGTATAAAAACAGTTCGTGCTGCACTGTATTTGTTTTGTCCTATCGTATCTATC
>NW_015625855.1:0-174 GCF_001515625.1 Sinocyclocheilus rhinocerous | reverse complement strand
GACTTTCCATATATTCCCAACTTCTGAGCCTGCTCGCCTGAAGTTATGGTTGATTGCTCTTCGGCTGGATATCAACACGCCCTTTAACGTAAACTACGCCAGAGCGCGTAGATGCCTGCGCGCACCCAAAGTTCGGTTTCTCGCACAAACCGATCGTTTCGTGTCTTAGGACAT
>NW_015625854.1:686-1005 GCF_001515625.1 Sinocyclocheilus rhinocerous | reverse complement strand
CATGGTAGTCTGATAGATGTTCAGTGAAACCCTCCACATCAACGTTTTCGCTACAAAGAGCACACTTAACTGAACTGCTGTCTGAGGGGCCGGTCTGGAGCCTGCACTGCTCTGAGGGGCCGGTCTGAAGACTGCACTGCTCTGAGGGGCTGGTATGGAGCCGTCACTGCTCTGAGGGGCCGGTCTGAAGCCTGCACTGCTCTGAGGGGCCGGTCTGAAGACTGCACTGCTCTGAGGGGCCGGTATGGAGCCGTCACTGCTCTGAGGGGCCGGTCTGGAACTTGCACTGCTCTGAGTGGCGGGTCTGGAGCCTGCACTA
>NW_015625854.1:0-474 GCF_001515625.1 Sinocyclocheilus rhinocerous | reverse complement strand
TTGCACTTCTCTGAGGGGCTGGGCTGAAGACTGCACTTCTCTGAGGGGCCGGTCTGGAGCCTGCACTGCTCTGAGGGGCTGGGCTGAAGACTGCACTTCTCTGAGGGGCTGGGCTGAAGACTGCACTTCTCTGAGGGGCCGGTATGGAGCCTGCACTGCTCTGAGGGGCCGGGCTGAAGACTGCACTGCTCTGAGGGGCCAGGCTGAAGACTGCACTGCTCTGAGGGGCCGGTATGGAGCCGGCACAGCTCAATGGTCCTGCCTGCATGCCTGCACTGCTGAGGGGTCCTGCCTGCACGCCTGCACTGCTGAGGGGTCCTGCCTGCACGCCTAATGCTGTCTGCTCAGCTGACTTAAAAAAAAAATTTAAAAAAAGTGTTAGTTTTTCTCTGATTATATTGCCAGTGCAATCAATGTTCTTTTAGCCTTAAAAAAAAGGTGCATCATTTGGTACAAAAATATCTAATGCCTCTA
>NW_015625853.1:0-1356 GCF_001515625.1 Sinocyclocheilus rhinocerous | reverse complement strand
AAATACTAGTTAATATTATCAAATTGTTAACATTATCACAACAACTCAAAAAAAAAACCCTCCCCCCAAAATTGATATGTTTTGTACTTTTTGGGGATTTTTACCCCATTCTTGTAACACTCAAAACTGACTGGCCTACAAAAGTATTTCTTTCAATTCAATTTCAATTTCAATTATATTCAAAAGTATAAACTTCTCATTATGGTTTATTATTACCAAATATTGGATTCAATCTTTTTATCAACTTGTTTTTCTTGAATTAGCACAGGTTTTGTGTTTCTTTTTGGAGCGGATTGTTCGTCGGCCTCATTGAACTGAGCTCAAACCTCAGTTTTTGAGTGAATATTACCACAATTATCCATAAATAATGCTTTTCTCAGTCTAAAACTGAGGTTGTATGCTGTATGCACTAGACCAGGGGTCTCCAAACTCAGTCCTGGAGGGCCTGGAAGTTTCTCTACCTAGTAAGTCCTTGATTAGCTGGTTCAGGTGTGTTTAATTAGGGTTGGAGCTGAACTCTGCAGGACACCGGTCCTCCAGGAACAAGTCTGAAGACCCCTGCACTAGACTGTCAATTTGTTAAGAATTATTCTGTGGTTGTTGTTGTTTTTTTTTCTTCTTCCTTTCACTATACATTTTTTTTCTATTATATTGTTCGGCTTTTATAATATCATTTTAACTAACAAAGTTAGTTCCTTAATGACATCATCATCCAGGAAGTGACATCACTTTGGATGGAAAACAACAGCACAAACATAATTAGGCATTACTAAATGATTTGGTGATTTCTGTGAAGTTTTGTGGTATTACACTGAAAAACTAAAACAGGTGTAGAAGCCATTTTCACTCAGAAATTCATAGTATTTAACAATTAATTGCAAAGAAACGTCAAGCAATGCATTGAATTAAACGTGAAATATTGAAGTAGAAAGACTGAAATAGTATATTTTCTGAAAATGTATTCCAATAATTCACGAATGCTTTAAGAATGTGTTTACATAGTTATACTCACATTCTGGAAAGCATTAGAAGAACATTAATTTTTGCATAACACAAGCATCCACTCAGCGCTCAACACTCACGTTGTTCAGGTACTAAACTTAAGTTTAAAAGTAAGTTACAAGTTTAAAACGTACAGGAATGACCCATATGTGTGTTCACGTCCCAAAACACAAACAAACCAACATACTGCCATTGGTCAATCCCTTTAGCTCCTCAGTGCGTCAGTATTAAGGTTTTGAACAGCAGTCTATTACTGTGAGCCCTGCAAGCTGACCTTCACACCGCTGTCACTCTCCACATTCAATGACAAGAAAGAGCTCATAATGACAGCAATCATTTTCACTGCTAACAGAG
>NW_015625852.1:0-541 GCF_001515625.1 Sinocyclocheilus rhinocerous | reverse complement strand
TGTCATTAGTGCAATGGATGCTGGGAAATGTAGTCCGTGGTGACACGTGGAAGTCTGTGTAGTGTGAGAGTCAATGTAACGGAAGAGCAATGTCTGGTGGCAAGCGGATGGAAGTCCATGGACAGGATTCGTGACACCTCCTAAGAGCCGGCAAAACATTTTAGGAAATTTTTTTATTTTTTCATGTCATTACATTGTTTAGAGCATTAAAAAAGTTATGCTACGTCCTTGGTAGAGGACATCGGGACTCAATAAAAAAAAAAAAATAAGAAAAAGACATTAATGAAAATGCATAGGCAAAAACGATTGATTTTTTTTTTTTTAAATCACCAATACATTTTTAGTTTTCAGGATTTTTTTTACCAGACTTTGTATAAAGATAATTCTCAACTATGTTATAACAGAATGATTTGATATACCATTTTTCTTTATGCAAAATGTGTGTAAAATGGCCATAAACAGGTTTTCTCATTATGTATATAATGTATCTATAAACTAAACCTAATTTGCATATTAATGTGTTTTTGGGGCAACATGTAAT
>NW_015625851.1:0-844 GCF_001515625.1 Sinocyclocheilus rhinocerous | reverse complement strand
AAAATGATGCCTTACATTTTTTAGATTGCTAAGAGATAGAACTTTACGCAAACAACGTCCAAACATGGATGAGTGATTAACAAAATAAATAAATAAAAAGTTTAATTTGAATCATAACCAAACCCTCGCAGGCCCCCCCCGGGGTAATCTCCAATGTGAAACTGATGGACCCTCACAGAGAAGGGTTGGTGAGGGAGGAGTTAGACCAGATGATCTGAGATGTTATTCTGTTAACCATTTTTTCTAACCGAATGTTATGGCTGTGTTAATAATGATTTCAAAGACTAATCTTAAGACTTTAAATAAACATTTGGTAGGATACTGTGGTTTTTTGCTTACATTTCCTGTGGTTTTTGCTTACATTTCAACTAAAGTATAATTTATTCCACATCAATCACTTCAGCATCTTTAAAAGTTTCTTATTTTAAGTATAATCTTCAATGTTTTAATCCCCTCACAGATGTGATGAAACGTTTTATCAAAATCTTTCTGTATGTTTAAAAATAAAAATATTGCTCTTGTTTTAAACGGATGCAAAGGAGCCTGTTTGTTTGTCACAGCGCAAACGTGACTCACCCATGTCACCTCAAACAACGTCTCAAATATTTAGATGAAGTTAATGTATATTTTAGAAAAATATTTTCAGCGAAAGACCATCGATTCTATTCAGTCAATAAAGATGGTTCGGGACAGACAGGTTTATGCCTCTGTGGCACCATACATTTTAGGAATGCTTCACATATGGAGATTGATTTAGCTGATGTTTGTATGTAATTCGAGAACTTTGACCTTTACTACTATTAGGCTATGTTATGCTTCATTTAAAAAAGTTTGTATAAACACA
>NW_015625850.1:413-523 GCF_001515625.1 Sinocyclocheilus rhinocerous | reverse complement strand
ACTAACCCAACTTTTGGGTTAAAAATTTCATTTAAAAATTTAACCTAACAGCTGGGTTAGTCTCCAAAGTTGCCAAAGTTGGGTTGAAACAACCCAGCATTTTTTAGAGT
>NW_015625850.1:0-175 GCF_001515625.1 Sinocyclocheilus rhinocerous | reverse complement strand
TCATGGAACATGATCTTTACTTAATATCCTAATGATTTTTGGCATAAAAGAAAAATGTATAATTTTGACCCACAATGTATTTTTGGCTATTGCTACAAATATACCCCAGCAACTAAAGACTGTTTTTTTGGTCCAGGGTCACACACACACACACACATATATATATATATATATA
>NW_015625849.1:0-484 GCF_001515625.1 Sinocyclocheilus rhinocerous | reverse complement strand
AGAAAACATGATTCATCAGACCAGGCCACCTTCTTTCATTGCTCCATGGTCCAGTTCTGGGGCCTCATTTATAAAGCATGTGTATGCACAGATTTGATCTTAGAGTGTGTGTACGCTTAAATCCATGCCAGCGCTCATATTCATAAAAACTGTCTTTGACGTGGAAAAGTGCTTAGCGTCACATCAGGGTCTGAGCAGACGTATGCACTTTTTCTTGTCGGAGTACTGCAGGCTTTTGGAAATAAGCTGTTCTTGCGGCTCGCTGTTCTAAATTAAAGGATTTGGACGATGACTGGGATCCTTTTATATGTTAATGGCATTAATTAGGAGTCGTTTACAAAGCAGAGAGCTGAAACCATTCAGTTGCGCGCAAGTTCAAGATAATTTGCGATTCATAGATTTCACATCTGAAAGAGAGGCTTACGTGCGTTTTCTGTATGTACGCTCATTCTATGAATCAAACACGCATATCTGAGAGATGATC
>NW_015625848.1:3920-5671 GCF_001515625.1 Sinocyclocheilus rhinocerous | reverse complement strand
ATATGACCCCTTTAAAACAAAGTCACAGCTGAGCCGCTGTGCATCTCCAAACACAGCGCTGTTTCATTTATGAATGAACTTGCATTTTTTAAACAAATCTAGTGAGTCAATGATTCAATTCTTAAAGACAGTCACTTGCTTCATTCCTAAATGAATCAGCCATTTACTGGCAGTTTGTTTCATTTTTAAAGTATAATTTCAGTTATTTAAATCATTTAATATTTCTATATTCAAAATTTTATATTTAAAACATTAATCTCAACATGAATTTATGAATGTAATTGCACTCATGCCACCTCTGAGCCTCATTAAACGGCTGTAAATATAACTACATGCCACTTTTGTGTTCTTCTCTGCCACCTCTGTAGTACAAATGAATTGTGTTAATACTGATTTCATGTGATTGGCAACTTATTCTTCTTGTTCTTATTCTATTGTTTAAATTAGAAATAAAAAAAGCTTATAAATATAAATTTAAAAAATGAATTTGACATAAAATGTGACACACTTTTAAAAAAATAAAAAAAATGCCATTACAAAGGTTGAAAAAAATGCCCCTGTAAATCACTTTAAGGAGTCAAATATCACCTCGTAATGGGAAGGCTAATTTTTTATCAGAATTTTTGATCATTGATCAGAAGATGCTCCTGAATTTTTTGACTTTTTGAAGAGAAGTAAATGCAATATCACATTCGTAGCCATGATATATGGCTGTATATCGGCACGCTGTGATTACTTACGGCACTATACAGCCATATACATTATATACGTATGTATATATGTATGTACGCTTATATAAAATACATAAGCATAGATTCGGGAACTTGATGGGTGATTTTTATAAAATGTAGTTTGAATACTATCTTCTCATTTGTTTAAACTATTAAAGCAATTATCATATTTTGATAAAATTAGGTTTAATTTTCCAATTACATCAGCAACAGGGACTCATCTCAAGATGACTTATTTAACAGTTTTTAGTATTTATTTATTTTTTTAAGTTTTGCCACAATTATGAAAAAAAAAAAATTGTTTGAAAATATGCAAATCAGGAATGTCAGAATCAGCGTCTGAATGCGTAGTTTGTAGGGATGTAACGATTAACCGCAAGCCGGTTGAAAATCGATTTAAATATGTGACGATTCAAATCGGTCAAAAACTTACTGTCTTTCGATGGTATTTTTTATTTTCCTCTTGCCTCTGTATAATGCATATTAGGGCTGCTCGATTATGGCAAAAATCATAATCACGATTGTTTTGGCCAATATTGTAATCACGATTATTTAACACGATTATGAGGGGGCCATATGACCAAAACTTTATATGAGTGATTTATTTAAAGATAGTGATACATATCAAATATATATTTCCTGTAAATAAGGTTGCTATGACATCTACATTGTAGAGACCAGCGGGATTTCAAACAAAAAGTCCTAAAAATTATTGAAAATAATTAAACTCTCAGTAATAAAAAAGCAAAGGACAAATACAATAGAATAAAAAGATACCAATGAAACAAACTGTGCTTTAATGTTTTTTTTATGCAAGTCTCAAGCAGTTTACAGCCTACTACAGAAATTAATAATCAAATGTAAAATAAAACAGCATAGTCTTACTTTTTTGTTTCTTATTAAAGCTACAAAAGTCCTTCACACAAGAGCAGTGTGTGATTTTGTCTTTGTCTTTTGTTGTTTGATTAATATTAAGCACACAGTCGCAGCAGGAAAATAGCCCGCTGTCACTTTAAGAGC
>NW_015625848.1:0-827 GCF_001515625.1 Sinocyclocheilus rhinocerous | reverse complement strand
AGAAAGTCAGAATTGTGAGTTTGTATCTCGCAATTCTGACTTTATATCTCGCAATTCTGACTTTATAACTCACAATTGCGAGTTTATATCTCACAATTCCGTGAAAAAAAGTCAGAATTGTGAGATAAAAAGTCGCAATTTCTTTTTTTTTTTTTTTTATTCAGTGGCGGAAACGGGCTTCCATAGATTTTATTGCAGTTTCCTTAAAATGCTTCTAAAGCAATGCATTTAGGGGAGGAAAGTATGAGTACGCCTAAGCTAGACAAGAGAGTGAATATGAGATGGGCCGTGAATGTGGAAAGACTGCTGAGCTGCACTGCTGATGACAAACCTCAGCAGAAATTAAAGTGCATCTACTTAAAATGAGTCAGCTGTGAAAACGCTCTCTAATCATTCTTAATTACTGTCAGTCTTCGTCATGAATGAACTCATGTTTGACATTTGACATTTTCTCACTGTGATTTTTGTCCTCTAAAGGAAATGACATACAGGAAGTGCATTGGTTTCCCTTCCTCAGCCGTGTCCGTGTGTTGTGTGCTAAATTGTTTCATGTAGGAGCTGCAGAAATGTGAGGGTTCGATGGGGTTTCGTGAGATATTCGAAAGTCCTCACTAGGACTGGGACATCGAGCCAAAAAATGATTCATCTTCAGCCATTATACAAGATTCAGAATCTAAAATGTTTTTTTCTTTAAAGGGGTCATATGATGCAATTTCAATTTTTCTTTTCTCTTTGGAGTGTTACAGCTCTTCAAAGAAGATCTGTAAATTATCTGTAATCTGTAAAAGTCTCAAATCCAAAGAGATATTCTTTATAAAAGTTAAGAG
>NW_015625847.1:915-1254 GCF_001515625.1 Sinocyclocheilus rhinocerous | reverse complement strand
ATACAGCGAGAGTGATAGGGAACGCGTTATACTCGCAGTTTAACCTGCTGGCTGGATTGAGAGTCAGTAAGCAGCCAGTCGTGATCACGTTCATTTGACAGCTTTAATTGGGATAAACCCACCTAAAACGTCAATCATACAAAAGAATAGAGTCATAAGAATATATTCATAATAATAAAATAATGTATTTCCTTGCAGCAAAAGTGATAGGGAACGCTTTATACTCGCCGTTTAACCGTGGCTGACTGGATTGAGCCGCGAGTGGAAGCGACAATCAGCTGGCAGTTGGGATCACGGCCATTTGGGCACTTTATTTGTAATAAGCCTCTATAAAATGTC
>NW_015625847.1:0-232 GCF_001515625.1 Sinocyclocheilus rhinocerous | reverse complement strand
TGACTTGTCAGTGGCGGCTCCTGCCAGCCAGTTGAAGATTGAACCCCTACTGCTGACAAGCTATGCAATATTGCGTTCATAATCGAATGCGACTCATCTGCGTTTATGAACGCGATATTGCATAGCTTGTCAGTGATCTACGGCTCTGTGTATCCATCTGAAAGCAGGTGATGAAGATTTACCTCTGATCGCAGAACCGGCTTTACTGACGAGATGCGCATGACAATCACAT
>NW_015625846.1:378-512 GCF_001515625.1 Sinocyclocheilus rhinocerous | reverse complement strand
AGGGCCTGGCGCCGGACGTTCCGCCACGTCTGGCTGCCAAGGGGAAGGAGGAGCTCGACAGGGCCTACAGTACGGACACTCTTGCGCAGGCCCCGCGGCCAGCTGTGTGCCAGTGCGTCCGTGCCGAGTGTTCC
>NW_015625846.1:0-183 GCF_001515625.1 Sinocyclocheilus rhinocerous | reverse complement strand
GTGAATGGCACGAAGTGACCTCAGAACCTTCTGACTCCAAAGGAGGAGGTGGCGGGTGAGTTGCGACATGCGACGGGAGCGCAGACCACCTTGTCGGTTCATGTACGCAACGGTCGCCGTGTTGTCCGTTCGGACCGATTCAAGACACGCAGATCCAAGATTGGTCGTAACCCACCGCCTTTC
>NW_015625845.1:211-1637 GCF_001515625.1 Sinocyclocheilus rhinocerous | reverse complement strand
ATTTCACAGAAATAGTGTTTAAAGAATAATGTTAAAGTGAACAAATTTTGACCACGCGCCGATAGTTTTGATTAGAATACATCACATCCGGTCAAGCGGTCGCATATGGTCTAGCCGCGAGATTGTCGGTTTGTCAGGTGTGTTTTGTTTGCCATGTATAACAATAAACAGCTATGCATATAGGACAAATGACCGGCAATGATTTTGGAGGGAAAATAAAGACACATTAAACATTAAAAATAATAAAATATAAAATTAAATGAATAATTTATTATTCACTAATAATCATGCATTTTTTAAAATGTTTTAAAACAAAATAAAAAGTGATAAACAAAAAGAATTATAATTCTCAACTTGCACACACTGATTTGATTGGACAACTTTGGAATACATCACATCCGGTCGGCATGTCGCATACGGTGTAGTCGCTCAAGTTCAAATATTTGATCCGATTTGAGCTTCGGATGCGCTGAAATATTTGAACTTGAGCGACTACACCGTATGCGACACGCAGACCGGATGTGATGTATTCCAAAGTTGTCCAATCAAATCAGTGTGCGCAAGTTGAGAATTATAATGATTTTTGTTTATCACATTTTATTTTGTTTTAAAACTTTTTAAAAAATGCATGATTATTGGTGAATAATAAATTATTCATTTAATTTTATATTTTATTATTTTTAATGTTGTCTTTTTTTTCCCTCCAAAATTATTGGCGGTAATTTGTCCTATATGCATAGCTGTTTATTGTTATACATGGGAATACTAGGCTAGATGCTAATTGAGGCACGACAAGGATTTGCATACATTCAGCAAATTTGGCAAACAAAACACACCTGACAAACCGACAATCTCGCTAACTCTCTTCCAAGCCTCATTTTTCCTATTAAAGTCTCTGTATGATTCTAGAGAAGTATCATACAGAATGGGGTTTTCTCTGTTTGAATGTACTGTCAGGTGTGAGTGAACGCTCTCTCTGTGATCGATTGATTCGGTCTTGCAACATTTTTTCGGGTCTCACGCATAGACTGTATAAAAACATGGACGCAGTGTCCGTGACATCACCGGTAGGGTCCCGAAGATAGTTTTTGAAGCTCAAAAGTGGGCGGAGGCGGCCGTCGCCATCTTGGCAGTGCGTCACCGCCCGTCACTCCCGGATAATCGAAGATCGGAAAAGAGGCGGGAGCTGGTTGTTGAAACCACGCCCACCTAGCTCGATGGTGGTGACAGCAGTGGCAATCCACCTGTCACTCAAGTGGCCACGCCCTTAATTATGCAGAACTTTAAGGCTTAATATAATTTAAACGGATGAGTTATAAAAAAATTCACCCCCCTCACAGTTGTCATGAAGGGCAAAATTAGCTATATAGACCAAAATAATTTTTTGAACCAGGCTGTAAACATGTTTTTTCTGCTGTAAAGTTGG
>NW_015625845.1:0-140 GCF_001515625.1 Sinocyclocheilus rhinocerous | reverse complement strand
CCCTTTTGCAGCCAGCCTCTAGCGGCCAGTTGACGAATTACAGTTTAAGTCACTTCCTTGTTGGCTTCACGAGAGGGAGCAGGAGGTTGCCGCTCGGTCTCACGAGAGGAATTTAATGAGATCCTTCAGGTTGTTGGCCC
>NW_015625844.1:0-1276 GCF_001515625.1 Sinocyclocheilus rhinocerous | reverse complement strand
CATAGATAACATGTCCTCTTTGAGCATCTTAACTGGACCTCTCACAGAATGACCAAATACTAGATCCGCAAGACTAAATCCTAAACTATCCTGCACAGCCTCCCTAACAGCAAATAAGACTAAAGGTGTACCCTCGTCCCAGTCCTTACCCGTGTCCATACAGTACTTACGAAGCATAGCCTTTAATGTCTGATGGAACCTTTCCAAGACTCCTTGACTTTCTGGGTGATACGCACTCGAAATTCTGTGAGAAATTTTCAAGGTTTTTAACACTTGAGCAAAAAGATTTGACATAAAATTCGTACCACGGTCAGTCTGTATCACTGTGGGCAGTCCGAACAATGAAAAGAATTTCACCAGCGCTTTAATGATTACAGGCGCCGTGATTTTCCTCAGTGGAATCGCTTCGGGAAAACGCGTCGCTGCGCACATCATTGTCAACAAGTATTGGTTACCAGCTTTTGTTTTGGGCAACGGACCCACACAGTCAACAATGACATGCTCAAAAGGTTCCCCTAGAACCGGTATAGGAACCAAATGGTCTGATTCGGCTTACCTGAGAACTGACAGGTCTGACACGTTCTACAATACTTCACCACATCAGTTTTTAATCGAGGCCAGAAGATTAAAAACTGACAGGTCTGACACGTTCTACAATACTTCACCACATCAGTTTTTAATCGAGGCCAGAAGAAATGTTTCAATACTCGATAGTAGGTCTTCTTAATACCCAGATGTCCAGATAAATCATGGTCATGAGCCAGAGAGAGTACCATTTGTCTGTAACATACGGGAACGACAATCTGGCTTGACACATTCCATTAGGAGTCCTTCGAATCGTCCGGACACCATCTACGCATCAACACTCCATTCTCCATGCAAAAAGCAGTTTTTCTCTCCTGTGCCACCTCTGGAGAAACAACAGAAGAAAAACATTTACACAACGTGAAGTCATCTTGTTGAGCAGTGATAAGATTATCACATATTACAGACAGTTTGATGTTGCTTGAACTTGAAAAGACAGATTTTTCTTCAGGGTAATCATCAACCATCAACACATCGTGCTCAAACGTAGGGGCCATAAAAGTTGACAGCAAGTCATCTGCATCCGCAAATTTGCGAGCCTGGACACACGTAATAGCACAGACAGGAAAAACCTCAGGGAACTCTTCCGACAGTTCATCGGATGCCAACAAGTCAGGTTTATCACGAACCTCTAACAAAGGCATAACTCTATGGAGTCAATATAATGCCACATATATATGCAAAATAATAA
>NW_015625843.1:314-611 GCF_001515625.1 Sinocyclocheilus rhinocerous | reverse complement strand
GTGACTCTTTGCGAGCCGTTGCAATGGGCTTTCCCTCGCTGGCAAGGGAGGGTCGTTATTAGCATGCCCTTGATTCCCTTACTTTCTGCAGTGTGAGCTGATGAGTTGGTTGGTGTAGTTTAAGTTGAGGCTTGGACTCAGATGCTGTTCTCCCTCCATTTTGCTGATCATTGCAAAATCCTTCCCCAAGATTACAACAGCACATTTACTGGTCCTTAATGTTGGAATGAACAATTCCCTGGCAGTGATAAAACTGCTTTTACCTGCAGGTTAAGTATATTTTGCTGGTCAACAATA
>NW_015625843.1:0-147 GCF_001515625.1 Sinocyclocheilus rhinocerous | reverse complement strand
TTGTAAAAAATACAGAAAAACTGTAAACACATTTACGGCCAAAAACTGTAAATTTTACAGTATAAAACTGTAATTTATAAATAAGAAAATTTGAATGTAAATCAGTAAATTCAACAGTGCACACTGCTATTAAAATCTGTTTTGTAC
>NW_015625842.1:362-520 GCF_001515625.1 Sinocyclocheilus rhinocerous | reverse complement strand
CCTACCTTTTTGAACCGGAGTACACAGACAAAGAGCTAACCGTGCATGACCTCCTTTCCAGTGTGATTACGTAATGCGTGAATTTGCGGACACACATCGTGGAGCTAGTGCAAGATGAGCATTTGTGGTTAAAAAGTATATACATTTAAATTTTTTTC
>NW_015625842.1:0-292 GCF_001515625.1 Sinocyclocheilus rhinocerous | reverse complement strand
CATGCTCTTATTCCTTGGCTGGGATCGTGTAGAGCCCTTTGAAGCTGCATTAAAACAGCGTTTTAACCTTCAATCCAGTGAGCACCACTGAAGAAAAATCCTGGAATGTTTTCCTCAAAAACCTTAATTTCTTTTGACTGAAGAAAGAAAGACATGGACATCTTGGATGACATGAAGGTGAGTAAATTATCAGGAATTTTTTATTCTGGAAGTGAACTAATCCTTTTGAAATTATGTGAGAATGTCAGAGCGAGGTGTGTTTTTTTGTTGTTGTTTGTTGGTTTGTTTGTTT
>NW_015625841.1:0-495 GCF_001515625.1 Sinocyclocheilus rhinocerous | reverse complement strand
TTTCCCTGTCACGACCAGCATTTTTGATTATTTTCACAAAAATGTAAAGTGCATTTTGTGGCTGCAGCATTTTTGATTATTTTCACAAAAATGTCAAGTGCATTTTGAGGCTGCGGGTCTGAAGTGCTGGTTTTCTCTTTCTGCTCTCGAGATGTTTGTGTGCTCTTTTCTCACATTAAAGAAAGCATCCCAAAGAGCTCATTCCACATAATCATTGTTTCAAAACAAAAGGTATTTGCCATATATAATGAGGACATTTTGTTTTCCAATATTGTGGTTGCACTGAAACAAATTTAGACACTTTATTTTAAGTAGAGATAATCTCAAACCAACTCTTTCCCCACCAGCCGGTGACAGTCATGACCATGTTGCTAAAAGACCCAGAGTAGCATCAGTTTCTGTACACTTATACATTACACTGTACACATTTCTGTATTGTATAGATCTACGTTTGTCAGCGACGTTGAGTAACTCAATGTGATTGCAACAGTCGTA
>NW_015625840.1:0-546 GCF_001515625.1 Sinocyclocheilus rhinocerous | reverse complement strand
CTCTGGCTTGGCAGACGTGACGTGAACAGACTCTGGCTTGACAGATGTGACGTGAGCAGACTCTGGCTCTGGTTTAGTGCCGTGTTTCTTTTCCATGACACCCACAGTGAAAGCAGATCCACTCAACTGCAGAGCAAAGTCTATATACTGTTCTAGTGACCAGTGTGGGGTATTACGTGGCATTAAACGTGGCATGTCCTTACTTGCATTAACTGTGAAATGTTTTTGTCCAAACCAAAACGGAAAATGTCTTTAAGGAAAGTATTGTTAAAATCAACTAGGTGACAAAGCCCACAAAAGTCCTCCACATAATCCTCAATGGAGCGATTACCTTGACGTAGGCGAACAAGATGATCTGCTGGGTTCATTTTTAAGGTTGTGTATTCTGTAACGAATCAGTCCACTGAAGGCGAGCGTAGTGAAGAACCCAAGTGCAGTTTATTTACAGGTGATCCAAACATCCAAACAATAATCCGAGACGTGACTTGACATGAACAGACTTGACATCTCTTTAACCTGGCTTACACATAACACACTAATACGCTT
>NW_015625839.1:175-511 GCF_001515625.1 Sinocyclocheilus rhinocerous | reverse complement strand
GAGCTGGACCTGAGTAACAATGACCTGAAGGATTCAGGAGTGAAGTTGCTTTCTGATGGACTGAAGAGTCCACACTGTCAGCTGGAGATACTGAGGTAAATGATTTTCAATCAAATAAATTAACAAAATATTTTGTGTTTATCAATTTGTAAAGCTTGTGATGTAACTGTTAGGGGTGTAAATCGGATGGTTCATCACGATACGATACGATATTGATTCTTATACTTAGGGCAGGGGTCTGCAACCTTCAATGTCAAAAGAGCCATTTTGGCCCCTTTCCCACCAAATAAAGTTCACAACAACGATGAAATTATGAAGGGTATGTGTGAGATGGCC
>NW_015625839.1:0-123 GCF_001515625.1 Sinocyclocheilus rhinocerous | reverse complement strand
CGCAAACTGTCAGCTGGAGATTCTGAGGTAAATGGTTTTCAATCAAATAAATTAACACAATATTCAGTGTGTTTATCGAATTGTAAAGCTTGTGATGTAATTTGATATAAATACACAGCACGG
>NW_015625838.1:1137-1662 GCF_001515625.1 Sinocyclocheilus rhinocerous | reverse complement strand
TCCCTCCTTCAGGGAACGAGGGTTACAATACGTAACCGAGACGTTGCTTTTGCCACACACACTTTTGCATTCACATCAATAAACCAACATTTGCCTCACCTGGATTAATTTCTTTAAATAATTTTTCCGTTTTATTGTTATAAAATGTGAAGCATAACCATAGATCAAGTAGTATCTACTGCTAAAGGGCATATTTGACAGAATCACTGATAGTACCTCAAAAATGTAAGGTCTCTCACACTTGAAATAATTAACACTGGATAATTCTAAACACCAGGTAAATGGGATCCTTATGGTAATCTTATTTTACGTTTCTCACTGTTCATACTTTACCTAGAGTTAACAATTAAAGGGGTCATATGATGCGATTTCATATTTTCCTTTGTCTTTGGATGTTAAAAGCTGTTCGTGCATACAGAAGATCCGTAAAGTAGCAAAGATTAAAGTCTCAAACCCAAAGAGATATTATTTATAAAAGTGAACGCTCAGCCACGCCTTCCTAAAACGCCTCGTTCAAACACGCCC
>NW_015625838.1:0-877 GCF_001515625.1 Sinocyclocheilus rhinocerous | reverse complement strand
TGTATATGCTACGCGATGGGTAGGTTTAGGGTTGTGGGGCAGATGCGTATCATATGTACGCGAAAACTGCGTATCATATGCACGCCAACAAATTTCGTATCATATGCACGCAAAAATACCGTATCAATACCACGAGTTTTCGTTTTTATTTGCCGTACTATTTATACGCATTTTCATGAGACCGGGCTCCTACGTCACTGCTGGGAAGATTTGCATAACACCGCCCAAATGGCCGCCGCTAAGGGAGGGAAATTTAGGACAATTCAGATGATAAATGGTGCATAATTTAGAGGTTAATATTTAGTAAAATAAAATCCCCTTAAAATAATAAAATTATTAAAGAAAAAAATATTATTGAGCTAAAATCACAAAAGTACAAATATATATTAGTTCTCATATATTTCTGTCTTCATTAATTTGTATGTTCATCTATAAGTGTTTCGGCTGTTTAATATTAGGATTTTGTTTAAAATCCCCTACCGCAGCCCCGCCCCCCAGCACCCCCAAATAAAATAAGGCTTGTTCGAGATGCATCAGCGCTGTGAAGACCGATCGGCGTATGACATCAAAGTACCGTGAGAGCGATTCAAAAGCTTAAAGAGTCGTCTGCTGTCCAATCACTCTCGCTGTACTTTGATGTCATACGCCGATCGGTCTGCGCCGCACCGACACATCTCAAACAAATGGAACCTATATGTTCCCGCAGCTATGGGTAGGTTTCTGACTAAATACTGATACCTAGTGGTGAAAAGCAATAGCAAAAGTAGTAGGTCAGTATTATTAAATTGCAGACAAAGATTTTGGATAACTAGCTTGGCTTGTATGTTTGGTTCGGAATGGGTGCGGTAGGGGGCCCAACCTCATTTTCTTTCATAGG
>NW_015625837.1:323-507 GCF_001515625.1 Sinocyclocheilus rhinocerous | reverse complement strand
GATATTGTTTTTTGTTTGTTTGTTTGTTTTGTTTTGTAATTTTGATTCATTCAGTTTTATTTTGGTTTTAGAAAAATACACCTTTCATTTCTTTTTAATTTTTAGTTTTAGTAATTTTAGTTAATCAATTTAAACTTATTTCAATTAGGTCCCAAGGAAGCATTTCTAATTTTCATCTTGAAAT
>NW_015625837.1:0-144 GCF_001515625.1 Sinocyclocheilus rhinocerous | reverse complement strand
TGGTTGTCTGTTTGCCAGTCATTCTGTTCTTTGTTCCCTTTGGTTTTTGCCTTATTGTTTGTTCTAGTTTTTCCATGATATACCAGCACATAGATCCTCGCCTCTGCCTGTTTTCCGCAGCTTCTCCACAACGTTACAGTTTTT
>NW_015625836.1:307-533 GCF_001515625.1 Sinocyclocheilus rhinocerous | reverse complement strand
TGAAATCCGGCCGTCAAACCGGATGACAAATGATGTTTTTGTAAGAGTCCAAGGATGACAGTTGATAAATTAAGCCCTAAAGGAATGTTTTTGAAGATATTATGGAGCGTTCCCATATCCGGACTCATCTGTGGACTCATCTGTGTCTTACGTGCCCGTGGTATCAGGTTGCATTCCAAGGCATGCTCGCGCTCTCTCTCACTCGCTCCCCCTCTCTCTCTCTCTC
>NW_015625836.1:0-159 GCF_001515625.1 Sinocyclocheilus rhinocerous | reverse complement strand
GTGTATATAATCTGACGGCAGTATTAAAAGTTTCTCAGCATATGAATGAAATTGGGGTTAAATCAATAAAAATATAAATACCCTTACATTTTTGAGGGAGAGAAAGTCTTCCTAGTGCAAGCATCGCGATTCTTAAAATGAAATGTTTCCCAAAATTGT
>NW_015625835.1:293-997 GCF_001515625.1 Sinocyclocheilus rhinocerous | reverse complement strand
AACCAAGTTGTAATTCTAACTGAAAGCGACACTGAGATGCCGAGACGGAGTGTGAGACGCTCCACGCATGCAAATGATAACAGTTTGTGTGTAGCAGCATTTAATGTGAACAGAGCTGCTCTGACACGCACGTCCTTAGCCATGTAAACAATTAAAACGTGACAGCCCTACAGGACAGCGTGCAGCATATGTTTACATATTCATCCAAACGCCGCTCTCAGCTGCATCTGGTTCGGCTGCCTCATAAGGCACAGACTAAATACTGGGTGTTTCAGGTCTGACGACATCACGCGGGCGTGGTTTAATCGCAAGGTCAAGGAGCATGCGCAGTTTACACGCTCCGTGTGAAGCCCGCGAACGTGAAAGAGAGTTTTTTATGTCTTAGAAGCTCAATGCAAAGAAACTTATGGCACTTTGTTTAATTTTCGCACATTTCAAACAAGAATGATTATCACGTCTAACATTAAACAGTGGGGAAAGAAAAGAAAAAAAACTCATGTGGCACATTGATACTTGGGAAATATATTTCATATCACTGTTGGTTCCAAACACTGACACTGTTGGTCTCTCTCTCTCTCACACACACTTACATATAAATAAATGTATACACTTATATATTTCAAAAAATGTACATATATTAGTATAAATACACGTGCATCTCTCTCTCTTTCTCTCTATATATAGTTACACACACACACACACAC
>NW_015625835.1:0-262 GCF_001515625.1 Sinocyclocheilus rhinocerous | reverse complement strand
ATCTATCTATCTATCTATATATATATATATATATATACACACACACACATTTATATTTAAAATAATTAAAATTAAATATAAAATAATTAAATTACTTAATTTTTTTATAATATATAACTATAAAAATCTACATACATAAAGTATAAATACATATGCGTGTGTGGCACACACACATATACATACATAAAATGTAATTGATTGCTGTGATCACAGCTGAATCATTACTCCAGTCTTCAGCATCACATGATCTTCAGAAATCAGT
>NW_015625834.1:253-887 GCF_001515625.1 Sinocyclocheilus rhinocerous | reverse complement strand
TGTCTCATGTCCCATTAGATTACATGGAGAGGGCGGGGTTTATGAACTTTCTATATCACAAAAGTAAAAGTAAAAATAAGATTACATATAAACATACAAACAATGTATGTGTCACAGTTATGGACTGTTTTTTGTGTTTTCTCCCTCTGTGCCCATATTTGGTTATGTTCCTGTTCTCGTTTTGTCATTATTAGTTGATCCTCCTCACCTGTCTGTCCCTTGTTAGCACCCATATATAAGTTGTATTCAGTTCAGGAAAATAATACTGGGAAATTACTTAGTGTGTGCATAAGCTGCATAGTTTTTTTTTCTTTTATTCTTTTTCTTTACAAAAACAATCTACACAAATAAACAAAAAGGAATTAAAATTATAGCCTCGCATGGTATTTTATGAGCCACAGCAGTCTTCGTTAGTGAGAATTTGAAAACCGAGCGAATTATTATTATTATTAAATATGGAAATTAAGATAAATGAAAACACGTGACAATGATCATATGTAGCCTATCAAAAAAAAATAGATAAATAATAATAATTTTAAAAAAAACTAAAACCCCCAAAATTTGAACAGGTTTAACATGAAAAACAGCATCCTTGGGTTATGTGCGCATCTAAATTTCTGGGACGAAAGACATA
>NW_015625834.1:0-208 GCF_001515625.1 Sinocyclocheilus rhinocerous | reverse complement strand
AAAGACATACCTGACTGTGTTTTAAAGGATTTTTTGATAAAGGATATTTTGTGTATCTGTCCTTTCAAATTCAAAACTACACAACCACATAGCAATTGTTTTATGGCCCAGCTCCAGTCCACACAACCACATTTCCCTCGTTCCACATACAGCAACGAATGATGGCCCTGGAGTGACCCTAATCTGAATTAAAGACAAGGGCCACACA
>NW_015625833.1:0-867 GCF_001515625.1 Sinocyclocheilus rhinocerous | reverse complement strand
ATGGTTATAAAGGTGCCACAACTAGTGTTTCAGTTTTATTGAGAACGTGAACTACTAAACAGTGAAATTTCTATAATAATGGCAAAAACAAAAAGGGGAAAAGGGGCTGCCAGAAGAGACATGTGGACAGCAGCTGGAGGTAAAGAGGTACTTGTTAAGTTTTTTAAGACAGCAAATATAAATCAGCAAGACACAACTCAGACCGCACCGATCTGGCATACACTGTCTCCTAACATTTTTGGTCAAAACACGCAAAACAATAGACAATGGCTTTATGTTGTGTGGCGATACAACAGGAGGGACGTGAAAACAATTATTCAAAAGGAACATACATCCGCTGATTGTATGCCTTCCAACTGGCATCCAAGAGGAGAAATTCAGGGTAATCAGAAGAGGGGCCATACAGGGCATGAGAGAGTGAAAACAATGGAGAGTGAAACTGACGCGCATCCTCCCAGTGAGCTGAGTGTTGAAATTGAAGGTGATTATGTGCCTCCTCCCAGTGATCTGAGTGTTCAGAGTGAAACTGATGTGCATCCCCCAAGCATCAAAGGTACAAAAGATGACTTTCGAAAGATGTCAAAGTCCCCACCAAAAATATTTAAATTGCTCATAGAACCAAAAATTTGGAAACAAATATCACCTTTGAAAGGGATAAATAAACTTAGACGGCCATGGACTCACTACATGTATCAAAAATTTCGGAAAATCACTCCTTGCTGTCCACTCAGATTCATGTACCAACACGTACGTGCAATAGGAAGCCGAAAACGGCAGTGCCCATATATAAAGGTGAGGGCCAAATGTATCTTCCCTTCATGCGGTGCAAATTACAAGTTCACCATCACACGAAAACCTTTGAAACAC
>NW_015625832.1:0-559 GCF_001515625.1 Sinocyclocheilus rhinocerous | reverse complement strand
ATGAACAGCAATACTGTGTTAGTGTTTCTAAGCAAATGAAGATAACCCAAGCACATATATGCTCTAAAGCTGCTTTCTCATTGAGAGTTAGATGGCTTATGCAATGTTAGGAGTAAAGCTCACCCATATGAAAGATGTTTCTTACAAGTGAAATGAAACCTTATTTGCAACGCAGTAAAAAACTGTTATTTTTGAGCTTCATTGCACACCAAGATTAGTTTAGAGCTTCTATGAACAGTAGTACTGTGTTAATGCTTCTAATCAAATGAAGGCAACAAAAGCGCACAAATAGAGATAGATGTAATATAAAATGTTAAGAGTAAAGCTCCCCCATATGAAAGATGTTTCTTACATGTGAAATTAAATCTTGCTTACAATGCACAAAGACTGTTCATAATGTATTAGAAGTTTAATGCATATATTGTGATGTTAGAGCTTCTGTGCACAGTGGAATTAGTTCAGAGCATTTATGAACAGTAATACTTTTTGCTAGTGCTTTTAAACAAATGAAGAGAACAAAAGCGCACAAATGCTCTACCAGCTTCTTTCTCAGTTAGAG
>NW_015625831.1:20181-26937 GCF_001515625.1 Sinocyclocheilus rhinocerous | reverse complement strand
ACCAAAAAAAAAGTGCGGCTGGCTTGACCGTGCATTTTCTAAGCGTGGCTGGCTTGACCGCAGTCTGGTGCTGAGGGCAAGCTGCTGAAGTGTGCGTCTGAAAAGTCTCCCGTTTGTTGTGGTCGTAAAGACATACGGCCGTTCCACGTCTTAAGTTTATAATAAATACATTTTTTTTAACTCGTTTAAAATGCTAAAAACGTAAAATAAAAATGTTTCATTACATTATTTTTTAATAACTAAGCTTTTGATTTTTTAACGTTTTATTAAAGAAGATTTTCACAGAATGATTTCGGCAAAATGGCACCCCCATATGTGCGGCGCCCCTATGCACTGCATATACTGCATACCCCGTTTTTGCGCCACTATATCTGACCAGGTTCTATGTTAGCTCTAGACCAGGGGTCTTCAACTAAAATTGATTGAGGTCCAGTAACGAACCCTTCTCAACAGTCGAGGTCCGGACAACTATATACCTAAATACATGAATTGATGGTTTTTGCCAGACCAGCATATCTGCAGGAAATTTAAGTTATTTTCAGATCTGCAGGATAATTTAAGACTTTTTTAGACCTTTTTAAGACCTGCACAAATAACATTAAAATGACTGTAAAAAGCATGATTTACAGTTCACATACAGGTTTTCGCAAAAAAAGAGCAAAAAAGTTTTATACAATGATAAACTTCACATTTCAGCCGTTAAACCATTTTTTTTAAGAAAATGGAGTCAAAAGAATCAATTATTATATTAATTATTAAATATAAATATATTTTACAGTCTTAATTGTTTACATTTTTATAATGCATTATCTTCTTGTTGATCCACAAGTTCACATTTACAACTCTGCATGTTTGCTGCTTAAAAACATGGGTTGATTTTCACATTGGTCTGAACAAAACTAGCAGACAAGCTTATTGAAAATGCAAATTTTGGAATGGCAGAAATATAGCGGTTTCCCCGGTAACGGCAGTACACAAAACAACACAGCACTTGCCTTTGAAACACTCATATTTATTTTGCAGAGCTCATATTTATTTAATGAAATCATAGCCTTTTGAAGTTTAATCATCACATTAAGCCATATCACAATTCTTATCTTTCCGTCCCCAAATTTAAGACCTCTTGAAATCATGATTAAGAGTTTCTTGTACCATTTAAGACTTTCTATGGCCTTAAATTTGATACAACTAAATGTAAGACTTTTTAAGGACCCGTTAACTTTACTAATATTTGAGAATGCCATGGTTTTTCACTCACTGAAAGTTTCATCTGTTTGTCATCTCTCTGCTCTATTTACTGCACGCACAACTGCATGCTCTCCTGAGCTGACCTTGATGTGCTTGATATAAATTTGATTTTATTAGAACATAGCGTTTGGCATATATTTCATTTTGTCAAAAGGCATCACGGTCCGGATAGAAACATCTCGCAGTTTGGATTTGGACCGGAAGCCACCAGTTGGCGAAATGAAGAAAATGACTTGACTTTGACTTAGAACAAATAGCCTACTAAATTAAAGTAAATCTAAATTAAATCAGTCTCAAACATCATGACTCGATAATGACTCTATATAAACTATAATTCCTTTTTTTTTTTTAATTTGCGACATTAACTATTAGCTTATACAAACTGCAAGCCACGGAACCAGAAGCGCCAGAGTCTATGCTGCTGCATGACTCTGTGCAAGCACAGAAAAATACAGGGGTAGAGGAGAATCTACAAATATTGTTTGTAGATATAAACAGGGTGCGAATTATGGGGGGGGGGTCAGATAGAAAGTAGGCTAGCCTACGCATAATATGGAGATTTACTTGTAAATATTAATATGTAGGCTATTTCTATAGCTCTGACTGATTTTAAAAATTTAATTTTGGCAGCCCCTGAAATGGGTCGTACTGAAATTACCTGAAGAATACGGTTGAAGAATACGCTACAGCGCTCATTCAAAGACATGCATTTATTGCTTGGACGGAGCAAGAACACCTGAAATGCATGTGCAGATTCAGTCAAGAGAAAGTTTACCCTCTTCAACTTAATGCTGTTGAACTGAATTTCCCTTTCGATACTACACTCGTACTGCGTCTTTGCTAGACGCTATGGGAAAAAGTCATTTTTTCTCCTGAATTGAAGCCTTTTTCAATCAGTGAAACTGGCTTGGACGGAGCAAGAACACCTGAAATGCATGTGCAGATTCAGTCAAGAGAAAGTTTACCCTCTTCAACTTAATGCTGTTGAACTGAATTTCCCTTTCGATACTACACTCGTACTGCGTCTTTGCTAGACGCTATGGGAAAAAGTCATTTTTTCTCCTGAATTGAAGCCTTTTTCAATCACGCAGTGAAACTGCACGGCCATTGGTTCGTGCAGTATGTTTTAAAAACGAACCAATGGCTCCGAACCTATGGCCACGAAGCGCGCCAAAGCCCGCCAGAATGGGCGGAGTCATCTGGCTATATAAGCAGCCACTTCGCCATAGGATTCAGATTTCTTCTCCTTCAGCAACGATGACGTTCTTCATGATCTCCGCTGACTGAAGAGCCTGCTCGCTGTTGACGCGCCTCGCAGTGGATTAAGCTGGACCAGCGACATCTCTGCTCGGCTGATTCGCCGCTCCTCTCGCCGCCTTCAGCGTCATAGCAGCAGAGATCCCAGGTAATTCCCCATCCGGCGAGCCTAAAAGAGCTTATTTCTAAGAGGTAAGTTCTTAAAAGAGCAAATTAATTTTTTGGCGACATTGTTGCAGATGTCGCGCTGCGAGTGTGGCTCGTGCAGGAAGCCCTGCATGATGCAGAGGAGTCTGGGCAGCCCCCACGCAGAGACTGCACCTCACTGAGATTGAATGCTCTAGCTGAGAGCATGAGTCTCACCCCTCTCCACTCGCGCCCCGCCTTCTTAACGAAGGCAGACCCGCTCTCTCGTTTCTCCTCTCTCAGCAAGCTCGGAGATGGAAACAGCAGAGCCACAGGTCTGAGCAACCGTTGAGCGATCGCACACCGGCACAGAGCCCGCGTGCCCGCTCTCCCCGCTGCACTTTGATCCACCGGTGTGTTTTGCATGTGAGGATCAGCGCCCCTCGTTACATCGAGCGGCTATAACCTCCTAGGTGGATCAGAACACCAAATTAGTCACCTCTCAGCCCCGTGGCCTATTCCCCTGAGGTGAGATCTCCTCTCCCAGGCGAACAGGACGATATGGCACCCCAGGCCAGAGCTGTGGGCCTTGCACCTGTGGGCACTCGACGGGAGCCTGTTAGTCTCCCAGAGTGTGTATTGAACACCATTTCTCAGGCTAGAGCTCCGACGACAAGACGCCTCTACGCCCTTAAATGGTCAGCGTTCTCTGCCTGGTGCTCAAACCACGGCAAGGACCCGCTCACTTGTGACGTATCGGTGATACTGTCCTTCCTGCTGGAGCTGTTGGACAAGGGACGCTCCCAGTCCACGCTCAAGGTCTATGTGGCGGCAATAGCGGCTTCTCATGCCCCTATAACGGGCCAATCGGTCAGCAGGAACAACCTTGTTGTTCATTTTCTGAGGGGAGCCAGGAGGCTAAATCCGCACCGACCTCTCACTGTCCCTACGTGGGACCTGCCCACTGTTCTGAGGGCCCTGAAGGGTCCTCCCTTCGAGCCGCTGCAGTCCGTCGACCTTCGGTCCCTGTCGTTTAAAACCGCTCTGCTACTAGCTTTAGCATCGTTCAAGCGATTAGGGGACTTGCAGGCACTTTTTATAAGCCCTAATTGACTGGAGTTCGGGCCTGGCGACTCCAAGGTCGTCCTGAAACCAATGCATGGTTATATACCTAAGGTGCTCTCGATTCCATTCAGAGCACAGGTTATCAACCTCTCTGTGCTTCCTCCCTCAGAGGAGGACCAGGAGTTGAATTCACTCTGCCCCGTTAGGGCTCTGAAAGTCTACATCGAGCGTTCCGCCCAGTTTAGGCAGTCGGAACAACTCTTTGTTTGCTTCGGTGGCCGCGCTAAAAGACACCCGGTCACGAAGCAGAGACTTTCTAAGTGGATAATTGGTGCTATTCTGCTAGCCTACACTTCCTTGGGCCTACAATACCCCAGGCTGGGTGAGGCCTTCGTGAGGCTTAGCCCGTTAGCCTGGAGGGATTTATTGTTCTTGTTCTCTTGGGCCTTGAGGTGCCTAAGACAAGGATTACCATTGTCGTTCCTCTGCCACGGCACGATGTGATTGTACTGTTCCCATAGCGTCTAGCAAAGATGCAGTACGAGTTTAGTATCGAAAATGAACGTACTCGGTTACAATCTCGTTCCCTGAGATACAGGAACGAGTACTGCGTTGCTAGCCATGCCATGCAACTGCACGACTCAGTCGTCGCTTCAGTCGAAGTAACCTGAATCCTATGGCAAAGCGGCCGCTTATATAGCCAGATGACTCCACCCATTCTGGCGGGCTTCGCGGCCATAGGTTCATGCAGCACTGCTGCCGAGCCATTGGTTCATTTTTAAAACATACTGCACGAACCAATGGCCGTGCAGTTTCACTGCGTGATTGAAAAAGGCTTCAGTTCAGGAGAAAAAATGACTTTTTCCCATAGCGTCTAGCAAAGACGCAGTACTTGTTCCCGTATCTCAGGGAACCGAGGTTACATTTGTCACGAGTACGTTACAGAGCAAACTATTTGCTAAAATAACCATGCCAGCAACCATTAACATTAACAGCAATGCTAAAATACAAGCGGTTTGTAATGTTAGTCAGATGCGTGTGAAAGTTACACGTGTTACTATAACAAACACTGCGTGTTTTCTTTCAGAATCATCATTGGCATTTAGAAAGACAAAATTAGGTTACATAAAAGTTTTTACATACAGTAAAAATGAAGAAATTTTAGACACATTGTCAGTAATTTCACCAACAAAAATAAGGAGAACTGTTGTGCATCTCTGATCAACACACAGAATCCACGTTTTTAGACGAATCGACTGAATCAATGATTCAGTGAGCCATTCATAAAGGCAGTCACTTGCTTCGTTTCTGAATGAATCCACAGAATCCACGTTTACCAATGATTCAGTGAGCCATTCATAAAGGCAGTCACTTGCTTCGTTTCTGAATGAATCAGCCGTTTGAACGAATCGATTGAATGAATGACTGAATCATTCACTTATTAAGACAGGGATTTGTCACCACGTACTGGTGCTTTTAGTTTTATATATAGTATTGTTTCTTTTTAAAAAATAATTGTATATTTTACTAGACTATTTATTTGATGTCTATGCAGTGTTTTTAAATTAACAAAATAACTATTATCTTTAATAACAACTTTATCTTTAATTAATCGGCACATGATGTGCATGTTAATTAATTAATCTTATTAATTTGAGATTATTTTGATTAATTAATTGGCTCATTATGTAATTAATTAGATTTTAAAAAACAAAACAATCATTTGACAACCCTATTTAAAACATAAGAAATACAACCCAAAAATCAATTAAAGACGTAATCAATTAAAGACGTAATCAAAGATTGGTGACAGGTGCAGGTGCTCAGAACTCAGGTGAGAGGGATCGTTGTGATTGGGTGGTGGCGGAGCCTGGCCGATCTGTTACAGTTATATTAATTCGCTTATAAAGAGCCAAAAATCTTATAATCACACATTTCCCCCATCAGCAGCTGTCATAATCAAATACAGCCCTTACCTCTTTATATGGCTGGGAAGTGTGTCATGAGATCCAGGATCCTCAGCGATACAAATGGTTTCGCTTTATTAAAAACAATAACTCATAAGCAAATATCAAGAACGTAACAACGTTTAGTCTTCACCCGATTTTCGGCCCCGCAAAATCATAAAGTACTGGATTATATAGAAGAGGGCTAATACAATATTTCTCTCCTGCAAAGCATCTATTAAAATCTCCCCTTGCCTCAGCAGGTTGCAATACAATTGCATCATCACATTACGTATAGCATACACACACACATATGCCTCCAAAAATATAGGCTAGGAGGTTCAAAGTTTATATCCTACACACTACACGCTAACACAGGATGTCTGATCTGTTGGGCTAACCACAATTCAGCATCTTTTTCGTTACACAATAACAACACCTTTTCACAGATATACGAGCGAGTTTTCACCCCTCTATATTTTCCATACGTTAACTGTTAACCCAGATAGCGACACCTGCTCTCGCTTTTGACAGGATGTCAGTTAACCTTTTAGTCTTTGGATACGGCGTTGGCCCTTTGAATTTTCAAAGAGTCAACCTCGCCTTTCATTTACAATAACTGCTTTGGGTGCGAGTGATCTAATGTTTAGGAGCCAAAACTTAAAAAATTGTTTTTGTTCATTTATTTTAATTGACTTACTAGTCATATGGTGCGTAGCGTCCTGGAGATGTTGTCCAACATGAGTTCCACTCCGACTCTGCTGGGGTGCAGGCCATCAGCCCGAAAAGGCCTAGGACGCTCCCAGAAAATATTCCAATTATTAACAAAGAGCAGTTTCTGTTCTTCACACCATGACAATATCCATTCATTTAAAGCAAATGTCTACTGAACCTTTCGTGTCCACGTCGATACGTGGGAAGCTTCAGCTATCGTAGCACGGACGTGCCGGACGATGGAGTCTCTGATGATCACAGAGTCGCGTTCCGTCTTGGGCAGGGGAGCGAAGCGGTTCCGGGTGGAGATCTCGAAGACCGGAGGTGGCGGAGGGGGAGAGGTCATCGCCCGGGGCCTGGCTTGCGTCTTCCGCTGCGGGTGCAACCAGGGTCTGTGGTG
>NW_015625831.1:17944-19802 GCF_001515625.1 Sinocyclocheilus rhinocerous | reverse complement strand
CCAGCGCCGGAGTGAAGGACATCTGGGAAGATCGCGTCCTGGGTGCACCAGGCCTGTGCAGAGAAACGCACGGAGTAGAGGTGGTGGGAGAGTTAGCAGCGGGCTGTATACTTACCTCGGACTTGTGAGCGTCAGCCTGGGATGTTTCCAGCGCGGCTCTCTGCTCTCTCAGCTGGGTCTGCCTCTCCACCAGGTCGCGGATCTGCTTCTCCACGGCCTCCAGCTCGAGCTGCACCGAATGCAGCTTGAACGTGTCCTCGCCTGCACTCAAAGGTAGACACACATCCGCCATTAAAGCAAGTAACAGTGAGTAAAACAATGGTAATGTGTGTGAATAGAGTATTAGCAATGTAAGCGAGATTAGCGGTAACCACGCTGGCGATGCTAACAGGCTATATGCTAATAGCGGACTCGGGAAATCAAAATAAAACTAGTGATAACAAGGCGCTCTGATTGTTTTTGTTGTAGAATACGAACGGGGATATATTCACACGTTATAGAAACGAAAATTATGGTGTATAAATTGATTTTAAGATAAAAAATTAGACGATAAAGAATTAACTTGATGGAGCTCAAACTCAAAACACACAGCAGCAACAAACAGATCAGTCACGTTCTGCCCTATATGGAAAGAATCTGTTCAGGACCTAGAAATACATACATGACAGCTATTGATCATTCTTCATATGGTAAAAAATACCTGTCTAAAAATACAACAATGCATATATGGAATTCTGTAACCAGCTCCAGGCATATACATATCTGTGTAGAAAAGACATTCTAGAGTTACCTTTGCAAACCGTAACTCGGCTTTGTTGTTTGATCAATAAAGTCTACTGGCTTCAAAACCTCTTTAGCAATTTATTTTAAACAAGGAAAATTCTACAACATAATTGGCGACCCCGGCAGGACACGAGACAGGGCAAAAGAGTGAAAAGCTGCAGCAGGCTCTCTCTGGACGATTAGCACAACGAGTGGCCACAAGGTAAGCAATTTGCTTATAAAAATGAGTTTGTGTTGTTCTCCAGAAATTGCCCATTGTGGTAAGAAAACTCTAAAAAGCTCTTCCAAAAAGTTAAGAACCAAAAGAAGAAAAGGGGTTTTGAATCCAGAATTAACTGTAGTCATTAAATGTTGCATGCAGATGGTCTTTGTTTACTGCATAGTTACAGTGGGCGCGCAGAAATAAGTTATGGTACCGATTACAGGTGGTGTAGTTTTAGTAAAATCCATGGTGGTGCAGTTTTAGTCAAATCCATGGTGGTTTAGTAGTAGTAAAATCCATGGTGGTTTAGTAGATTTAGTAAAAATCCATGGTGGTTTAGTAGTTTTTAGTAAAATTCCATGGTGGTTTAGGTTTTAACAAAATCCTGTAATACATTTATAATCATTGTGTTGTGTTTAGAGAAAAAGTCATCAGAAACTGAAGCAGAAGAATGACAGGTGTTGATATTTCACACCAGGAAGCGAGACTAGAGAAAAATATATGTTGTTTGATATTTGTCAGATATTTGTAGAGCTGCGGGCTGGGCGACCCCCAACACGTTCGCTAGATTCTATAGCCTTCGTGTGGAGCCGGTATTCTCATGTGTTCTCACCTCAAACGGGTAGAAGCACCGAGAGGCCCCGGCTAGTGTCGGCTTGCTAAAAAAGCTCCAGAGTGTCCGCACCAGGGGCGCAGGAAGATGTTTTCGGTTGGGGGTGCTGTGTGTGTCCGTGTTGGGTGAAGGGGGGGGTTGGTTCACTTACGTCGGTGCTCGTGCTGGGGCTGGTGTTGTTTGGATGCCAATTTTGGAAAGTTTTTGCTGGGATGTGCATTTAAAAAAATCTGAAATTCGCTTTTGCGCCATTATCTCCT
>NW_015625831.1:3038-16470 GCF_001515625.1 Sinocyclocheilus rhinocerous | reverse complement strand
GGCTGGTTCACTTACGTCGGTGCTCGTGCTGGGACTGGTGTTGTTTGGATGCGGATTTTGGAAAGTTTTTGCTGGGATGGGCATTTAAAAAAATCTGAAATTCGCTTTTGCGCCATTATCTCCTCATATTAAAGTTAATCTTGTTCGCATTCTGTACAGTTCATGTCTGATACCATGCTCTAGCGTCACGTGTTTCTACTTTTCTACATGGGTTTATTATAGCCCACTTACAATTTACATTTCAGAGATCATTACAAATAAATTATTAAATGCTAAAACTGAATAAATTTAAATGAACAAACTTGGCGTTGCATTTGCAACCATGTGAAAACAGGGGGTGCTGCAGCCCCCTACTTCCCGCGTCCCTGGTCCGTACTGTAGACCCTGTCGAGCTCCTCCGTCCCCTCGGCAGCCAGACGTGGCGAAGCATCCGGCATCAGGCCCTCACTCGATAAATCCTTGAGAACCGGTAGAGGGTTGGTTTCCCCGGCAGACTTCTCTGCCATTCCTCAAAGGGGTTACAACCACCTCTAATTCTTCCATATGTACTTAAACGGTTGTTCTTTTTTGTAAGTGCTTCCAAAGCCTCCTTTGGGAAGGATAGGGCTTCTGCAACATTCCTGTTTCAAGTGGAACAGGTACGTTTTCCCAGTGTTATCCAATCTCACTGAGTGGGTAGCACTGTGACAACTTTTAAAAGTGTCTTTTTGTTGCGAGCCCCGGCCTACACCAAAAAGGGGCGCAGGAGGCTCGAACAGGACACTGGAAGGGGCAGCATTCGTGATGCTTTGGTAGGGATCCCAATTTCGTCGGTCAATAACAATTGAGAGTGACCGACTGAAAGGAAACGTCTCGGTTAAGTATGTAACCCTCGTTCCCTGAAGGAGGGAATGGAGACGTCACATCCCGTCACCACAGCTGCTGTATCACCGCTGAGTGGCCGGGTCACTGGCTCGGCTCCTCAGCGAAAACCTGAGTAATTTGTCGGCGATTTCGCAAAACCTGCCGGCGAGTGAAAAATCGGGCTAATATCGTGCAGTGTGAACTCGGCATAAGCGAGATCCCAATTTCATCGGTCAATACCGACGTGACATCTCCGTTCCCTCCTTCAGGGAACGAGGGTTACATAAGTAACCGAGACATTCTGATCTGCACAGCTCGATTTGCTTACCATGAATGTCACACATCTCATTAGATAACCATGTGAGCAGGCCATTCACTCTCCTCAACATATAATCAGGGAAAAGTTGTTCACTATATCAAAGATTTTTGACCCAGAAAAACCCTGTTTAATGTTTCAAGGCAGTCAGATAGATTGAAAAGTTTTTGTCCGCTGTAATGAAAGGCAATGGAAAACAAATCAAGCTCTATTTTGACCACCATTGACACTCATTATGGACAATAACAATAACACAATTTATTTTGTAACATGGAAAAAAGAATGTCACACAGGTTTGGAATTAAAGCATAATGTTGAGTTTTATTATTTTTGTTGTTTCACTTCTGAAAAGTGAAAAGTTAATACAAATTGTATTTGACTGGTCTGATTTACAGTAGTGAATAAATGCCATTAAAAGATAATAAGGTATCACTGTTTATTGCTGATTTTAAAGCTTACAACTTGGAAATCTACAGCTCCCCTTCTAGGGAACTTCATGCTGTGTCGCCCAGAGGGACACATTGGGGAATGCTGCCAGCATGAGTGGTGTCTTAAGCACATGTGTAAAAACGGCAATCCTTTTGGTCCACGTAGCCCGTGACGTAATAGGCGGGTGCCCGGAAGTATAAATGGGCACCTGCTGAATATGTCACCAACTTTTGTTGTCTTCAGGAGCTGTATGTTTCAAGCATGTGTGTACTATGTCTGTCAAGTTGGGCGAGCATTTCCAAGGTCTCTGACACCCGAGGACATGCATAACTTGTGCATTATGTGCCTAGGCGAGGAGCACATGCGTTCGGTGCTTGAGGGTTCCGAATGCATGCATTGCAAAAGATTCACAATGCGGAAGCTACTATCATGTTTGTCTCTCTTCTTGAGGGAAGAGAGGCAAGCATCTGCACCCTGCGGAAGCTCAGCTCGTGGGGACCGCAGGTTGAGCTCGTGGAAAAGTTTGAGAAAGGTATGGATCTTTCAAAAACTCGAGCGTGGCACAAGATCCAGACATTCTTTCACTAGAGTCATCTGATCCCGATAGCGCGCTGCTGGGCTCTTCTAATCATGACAATAATTAAAGTGCGAGCGCAGAGTTGTCATCGACCACCCCCAGCCACGCATACAGAGATATGCTGGATTTGATGGATCATGCTACTAAGCGGCTCGATCTTGGTTGCATGAAAAGCCAAAGCCTACTCGCGGGGGTGACTAGATGAGCGTTTTTTTGGCCCTGATTGTCCCGCCCCCAGGAGTCTTCCGTTTCTCCAGGATCTCCAGGTGATATCTAAATCCTGGGAGAAACTGCACTCGTTTCGGTTACATGCCTTGCAACACGTTGATTATGCTAATGTTGAGGGTGTGGCTGAGCGTGCATACGCGAAGATGCCTCCTGTTGAAGAGACGTTTGTGAGATATTTCTTGCAGGGTGAAGTATTCTCTTTAAAGACTCCTGCCTTGCCATCCATAGAGCTTCAGACCACCTCGCGCTTGAATGGCAGGGCGTATGTGGCAGCAGGTCAGGCTGGTGGAGCGTTGCACACCATGGCGATGTTACAAGCCTATCAGGCTGACTTGCTAAAGGACTTGGATAAGGGCAAAGGTTTGTCTCCTGAGGCAGTTGAAGAGCTGCGCCTCACCACAGATCTGGCTCTCCGTGTCACCAAGCATACTGCTGCTGCCATTGGTCACTCGATGGCCGCAATGGTGGCTATGGAGAGGCATCTGTGGATCAATCTTGTGGCCATCAGGAAGAAAGAAATCAATCTTGTGGCCATCATCTCAATGCTCTACTTTCGCCCATCGGGCTTTTTGGCACTTCGTCGAGTTGATTGTGGATAAGTTCAGAGTGGCGAATGTGCAATCAGCTGCTTTCAGGAAGTTCATTCCTCGGTGCTCTAAAGGCTGATTTATACTTCTGCGTCGGACATACGCCATAGCCTCTATGCCGTAGGATGTGCGTCAGTTTTCATTTATACTTCAGCATCGTTGTCCGCGTCGACGTGCTGTACACATGCAAACCGCTAGTCTGCAGTGTCCACGGGCATTTTGCTTGTGTAACCCGCAGTACCACGGCAAAAGCTGAAGAAGTAGCGGCTCGTTGGAGAAGCATTATAGCCGTGATGGCAGCAAATAAATATCAAAGAACAGATAATTTATTTAAAACTACAAAAAACAGATGACAACAGAACAGGAGAAGATGGCATTCTTTCAATCTCCACAAGGACTTGTACCATGACAGAATAACTGTTTGTCACGGACAACAAAGTGATGTAATGCTACTTTTTATAATAAATGATAAGCCACTTGTTCTTTGCCTTGTTTTATTTTAAATAAGAAGGTGTAACATGATTTATGCTACAGGCTCTGTGTAGTATTGTACAGTAAGAAAGTTATTTCCCTTAGCCAGAAAATTAACGTTCTTAGAATTGACAGACAGTTGACCCTGAGAGGTCAAGTAAATACTTACAGCGGATCTAAATATTTATAATTAATTATAACTAATTATGATTAATTATTCATATTTCCCCTTTGAGCTGATTCGCTACAGAAAAATATATTAAAGTGCAAAACACACACAAAACTCAAATACAAACGGAGGGAGGGGTACTAGCAGACCAATCACAGCGCTTGCGGTCCGTGTAGATTTGAGGCGCTGTGACATTTTTGGAGAGGTGCACGTCAGGCTACGCCATAGCCTGCGCGTACTACGCACAACCTATGGCGTAGCTACAGCGTAGTTTCGACGCAGAAGTATAAATCAGCCTTAAGTCCTTCTCTAGAGGGGATGATCTGTCTAGAGCTGAGGCTCATAGACAAACTCAAATATCTAGCATCGCTAACCACACCCCTCCTCCTTCTAGGAGTTGGCAGGGAAGGCTAACACTAACAAAGGGAAAAAGGATCTCAGGGACATCCTAGATAAGAGACACAGTGATTGCCTGCGTCCTGGTGCTGGGACTCCCAGATCATTCTCTTCCCTCCATCCCTTCCCCTCTCCTCCGTGTTATGGCCACTGCTTATTCAGGTTTTGATTCTGGGCTAATGATGTTGTTTATTATCGCTATGAGCGAATCATTTACTGATGGTCCGAATCTCCCTCTTGTGAGCTTCTGGTCAATAACACAGCGCTTCGCTAGCCTACTGTGGGACTGACACTGATTGGGGACCTTCCTTAGTATTGCCATCTGAGGATGGTTATATCCCAGCCATTGTTACGGCAGGACGGGCCTACCTGAACATAGCTATCTGAGGCTAGCTGTGGTTTTACTTGAGCCCTTTCCTGAATCTGAGGACAGCTATGTGCTAGCTCGGTGATTGCTCCCCTGATTAGGGTTTCTAAGTAGCGGTTTCCTTGGGCCCTTGCCTTAATAGTGCTCTCTCCTTATAAGGTTTATAATTAGACAGCCACTGCTGGTGGTTTTGGCAATTACTGTTGTCCCCTTTTACTAGAGCCTAGCTATCTGAGGATAGCTATGTGCTGCTCCCCTCCTTAGGGTTTTTAAGTAGCAGCCTCCTTGTGTTCTTACTTAGACAGTGCTGTCTCCCCTCTTTGGGTTGTAAGTAGACAGCCTACTCTCTGTGGTCTGGGTGGTTTCAGTCGGTCTCCCTACTGGTAGCCCTTCCTAGGTACATAACTATCCGAGGATAGCTATGTGCTAGCTCAGTGACTGCTGCCCTTCTTAGGGTCTTTAGGTAGCAGTCTCCCTGAGCCCTCGCCTAGACAGTGCTATCTCCCCTACTGCGGTTGTTAGTAGAAAGTCCACTCTCTGTGGTCTCGGCAACTTTGCAGGGAGGCCTTACCTGGCTATCTAGGCTAGCTGTATATTGTTTTTTCTTTGACTACGAGCCGTCATAAGACCCTGCATATATAGCTATATAAGGATAGCTGTGTCCTAGCACAGCAGCTTCTCTCCTTACCTGGATTTTTATGTAGCGAGCTCCTTTGAGGCTTCTAGTTTAGCCTCTTCAGTGGTCTTATGTATCCAGGCTAGTATTGCTCACATAGCATAGCTATCTGAGGATGGTTATGTTCTTAATTTGGTTGGGATGTCCCCTCTTTATCTGGAATTGGGCTCCCTCGTTTCTGCCAAGTTATGTGCAGCCCGTGGCATCAGTGGCTTGGCCCCTTTCTGAGGAAAGGCTTGGTGTATGTGTGTCAGCTACTCTCCTTATGGTTGTGGACAAAATAGCTCAAGACAAGAGCAAACGCAACGACATGTGAAATAAAAGGTCATCATGTTTTAAAGAAGATTGGCTTGATTAAGTGGTGGAAATAATGGAGAATGGGCACAGAACGGTAACAAAACTCCAAGCCATTTACAGTCACACACAGTGGTAGTAGTGTGCAAACTCTACTATTTGGGGATGTTTTAAATAACTGTAAAATAATTCATGTTTACGTTTTTTGAAAATATTTATTGCAAATGTTTGTTTTTAAAAATATTACATTACAAATTACAAAAAATGACTGCTTTATTTTTTTTATATTAGCTATATATTATAATATATTATTAATGTGCATTATTTAGTTGCATCAAATATAAATAAAAAAATATATTAAATAACATTAAAATTAAAAGACATTACACACTTTTTTGTTTGGGCGCTGTATGTCAGGGAATCCTTGCAGTCACAGTCACCGCCGTCACCACAGTCACCTGCCCCGACAATCACCAGATCCCAAACACCAGAATTCTGATCACCCACACCTGCAGCAACTAATCAAGCCTCCTATAACTCTGCACTCCACTCAGTCCCATGCTGTCCGGTCTACCGTTCACCTTGCTGAACCTAGCCTGACTCCTTACCTGTGTGTTACTTATCGCTAGATAGTGATGGGAAACTGAGGCTTTCTGAACCATTTGAGGCTTTCATCAAATTGTGCCGAAAAACAGGTCATTTCTCGAAGCTTTTTAACACAGTGTGCATTAGCGACATCTGGTGGTCAGACACTGTTTCTCCAGCCTATCTAACGAAACATCGCGGAGCAGAGAATGGGTTGAAAAAGTTTTTTAATCTGTGCCAACTCGTGTCATGCGTAGTCCGGTCAACAGATTCACGTATTGATTAATAATTTAAAATATACAAGTGTGTGATTATAATTAATAAATGATGTGAGTAGTAGCAAAAATATTTTGGGTGAGCTGGTCGGGGTCTCTGAGACCCCAGCTATAGCGTTTAATAGCCGTCTAATTGATGACTAGTCTATTCTTGGGCTATGTTTAGATGTCTATTCGATTTTCACTGACAGCCCAAATTTAGCCTTGTTTTAGCCTAGACCCATATTCACCGTCTATTAGATGTATATATGTAGTCGTTTAATAGCCGTCTAATTGATGACTAGTCTATAAATGGGCTATGATTAGACGTCTATTAGATTTTCACTGACAGCCCAAATTTAGCCTCGTTTTAGCCTAGACGTCTAGGCTATATTTAGACGTCTTTTAAACGCAAAATTGCTTGCTGGGAAGAGTCATGCGATTCGGCGATTTTTTTTCAAACCAGCTGTCCCAAGCTTCCGATACAGCATGACGTTCGAAGCTTCAAACGGCATCAATCACGTGATATTGTCATTTCGATACAAGCATCGGCACAGTGTGTGATACAATAGTGCTTTGAAAACTGCGTCGGAGCATCGGAGCCTCGGTATCAATCGTCCCATCACTACCTCTAGATCCTCCGATGTTCCCTCGATCCTGTTCTCCTCTGTTCCGGTCCATCTCCTGGCATCCTACAAAATACTCTGCTTCAGTCATCACAGCTAAGAACCCACGAACTGTTATCTGTGTGCTATTCTCACCAGCAATCCGCTGACACAATCTCCTTCTGCATCTAGTTAATAAACAGTCTGTTGATACTTACCTCTTGTCTCTGGCCTGTGTTGTGACACTGTACTGGTACTGATATATATATTTTTTTTTTTTCAGGTGGCCAAAATGTCCGTCCAACAGAGCAAAGTTTTGCTCGGCAAAGAAAAAAAAATTAGAGGGAACATTGCCCCCTTTTGAGAAAATCCTAGAATCGCCCCTGTGAGCCAGTCTGCAGATTTGAGTTGAGAGTTTCCATAGAAAATCACGTAGTGTATGATTGTCACAGACTCCGACTATGATTCCATCCAATCGGAGGATATCAAACATGTTTAATATTTTCAGACGATTTTAGAACACGTTGTTTTCATTTGTCAAGCGTCTCCTAGCAACAAGGTCACTTCTTTGGTGCTCTCACACCAGGTGGACAGGCATGTGCCTTGGCATGGCATAGTTGGCATTTCGTTAACCCAATGTGTCCCCTAGGGCACACAGCGGGAAGTTCCCTCTCAGGGAACCATGGTTACATGCATAACCTGAGACGTTCTATATACAGTATATATATATATTCCATATTGACATGATAGCATCACGCAGTTGCTGCAGATTTGTCGGCTGCACATCCATGATGCGAATCTCCCCTTCCACCACATCCCAAAGGTGCTCTATTGGATTGAGATCTGGTGACTGTGGAGGCCATTTGAGTAAAGTGAACTCATTGTCATGTTCAAAAAAACAGTCTGAGATGATTTGAGCTTTGTGACATGGTGCATTATCCTGCTGGAAGTAACCATCTGAAGATGTGTACACTGTAGTCATAAAGGGATGGACATGGTCAGCCCTTCCAACAAGACAATGACCCTAAGCACACAGCTAAAATAACGAAGGAGTGGCTTCTCAACAACTCTGTGACTGTTCTTGAATGGCCCGGCCAGAGCCCTGACTTAAACCCAATTGAGCATCTCTGGAGAGACCTAAAAATGGCTGTCCACCAACGTTTACCGTCCAACCTGACAGAACTGGAGAGGATTTGCAAGGAGGAATGGCAGAGGATCCCCAAATCCATGTGTGAAAAACTTGTTGCATCTTTCCTAAAAAGACTCATGGCTGTATTAGATCAAATGGGTGCTTCTACTAAATACTGAGCATTTTTCAGTTTTTCTTTTTTAATAAATCTGCAAAGATGTCAACAATTCTGTGTTTTTCTGTCAATATGGGGTGCTGTGTGTACATTAATGAGGAAAAAAAATTAACTTAAATGATTTTAGCAAATGGCTGCAATATAACAAAGAGTGAAAAATTTAAGGGGGTCTGAATACTTTCCGTACCCACTGTATATATATATATACACACAACATAAGATTGACCCCTCTGTATTAATTGTGGCCCCTCTTGTGCTCCCCAGCAATGTTCCCTCTAAGCTGTGTGCGTGTGCGGCCGCACACTTCTTATGTCCAAGCCGCGCAGAAGAAATATGCCACACACAGGACAAACGGACGCAAAAAATGAGTTGGGAAAGCCATTTGATTGAATTCCAGTAATAATCGCAAACCGCTATGGAGTTGGTGCCGCTATAGAGTTAGAACCGGTCAATGCAGTTAACAGGTTTCATAGAAAGAGAATAATGTGCACCAAATCAGTCACTGTAGAAATCGAATACTTTAACTGTTTTGCACATTTCTGCATGAGTTTGTAGTGATCAGAACAACCTGAAGGTCTGGTAGAGTGCAATCCTCAGTTGTGTAGTAGTGTATGATTGCCAAGGTTGGGGTGTAAGGGATGAGGCGAGGACTCAATTGTGCAGTAGATGGGCTTTTATTAATAGAAATAAAACAAAAAAGCCAACAACAAAAACTATCCCGAGGGGAAAACACAGCAGGCAACTTGACTGGCAGGACAGGAACAAGCAAGGAACACGGCTGGAAACATAAGATGACGAACTGGCACAGTACTGCAAACACAAGGAGAATAAATAGGGAGCAAACAAGGGAGGACAGGTGGGGCAAATAATAATAATAATCAGGTGGGACAAGACAATAGACTTGACAGCACATGGCAAACAGAAAACAAAGACAAATGCCATGTGCTCACACAAAACAAAAACACAAGCACATGGCCAGCAAAACAATCACAAGCCATGTGCTTGAACAAAACAAGACACAAACACGCAGCTAATGAGATCACTCATAAGCTGCATGTACACACAAAACATGACAACATGAAAGCAAGCGGCCGAGGGAACCCCGAGCCGCGCACTACACAAGACAAAACGTGAAAGCATTTGGCCAATATAACCACAATCTGTGTGCGACAACACAAGACAACGAGAACGCACACGGCCAAACACAACAACACATGCGGACAGGAGAGCACATGGCCCGAGCGAACATGGGGCCGCACGCTCACACAACAAGACAGAACGTGAAGTGCAAGTGTCTGAAACTCTACAAAAAAACTAAACTTGAACAAGACATGAGTGCTGGGATCTGAACACCACGCTCCAACATGAAAAAAAAACATACAAACAAGAGTGAAAACAAAGACATTTCAGGAGTGTCAGGGCTCTGTCACAAAACCATGAATAAACTAGACTGAAGTGACAGAACCCTGACAATGATGGCCAGTTTTCCTTTGTCACTATTTACAAAGTCGGTAAGTGTATGATTCCTGTTTAAAAATCTGTTCAGATTTTAAAAGTTGTGTATTCCAGCATTAAGACGCGCTGCATTGTTAATTTTGCGTGAAAAGATAGTTTTTTTTCGAAAACAAAAATGAACACTAATTTCATATATACTGCCTTTTAAAAAATCAAGTACTTTTCAAGAACCTTTTGATAAATATGGCTGTTTTCAAGGGTTTTCCAGGATTTAAATTTCAAAAAGTCAAATTCAAGTACTTCAAGTAATTTAAGCAACTTGTACACACCCTGTTCCAAAAGCATGTGAAGGCAGCATTAGCATGAAGCAAGATCAACGTTTCTGTAACTCCGAACTGTGAGCATCAAACAGAGGCAATCTATTGTGAATATAAGGGTTTAATAAATGAAACTACAGGTAACATACAACTAAACTAAGCAAAACACATACATACAGAATGAAGGAAAGTAAGGAAAGAGAAAGATAAGAACAAAACAATGGCGGTATTTAACATCAGTTAACCACAACCTAATGAGAATCATCAGAGAATCAAAATCACCTTAATAAAGGGGCCCAAGCTTATACACGCATCTAAATAGTTGGAAAACGGCTACTTGCATTGGCTTTATTGCTGAACTAGAGTCCGGATGTGATAACAACGAAGATACTTGATGAGTATGTTATGAGTGAGCTGGAGGCTTTTCTTCAGGGTCTTCTGTTACTGTTACAAAGTTACTTTAAGGTAAAACTGCCAAAAGGTCAGACTCCAGAGAGATGAGTCTTGGAGAGTGTCCGCGTCAAAGGGTTTGAGCAATGATTGATTTGGGTTAGGCTTTTTTAACCCCCTTCCGGTCACACTCCTTCTTGGTGGACAGGCCAATGCAGAGGTGTGAATTTTGAGAGGGAAAATATTTATTTGTCTTACCAGACACCTTTATTTGCATGTTTATATTGTTCTGAAGGATTTGTGCAATATTAAGCCAAAGTGTGGTAAAAAGAGTATGGTGCAAGTTATGGTAACATACTATTCAACATCAATCACAAGAGGATTATTTTGACACTAGGCATGCCAGGTTTGGAGAACATTAAGGCAAGGATACATTCATATTTTTGTATATATACGCAATTAAGACTCCAGTAACTATGAAGTTGTAACTAAGCTAATATGCATACAACACAGGACTACACCATATACATTTTGTGACAGTTTTATTGTGGATAAATGGAGCCAATGTCCTTTTCCTATGTGTATTGTGGTGTCTGAGTGTGTCTGAGCCGTGGGTAGTGGCTCCACCTGGTGATGGGGGGTAATACGTCCCTTCCCTCTTGGAATCTCTTTGAAGCTCAGAGAGAAAGCTGGAGACTATCCTGGCTAGCATCAGTGAAGTTAGCAGGAGTGGTGATGCCTGAGACATGATTCCAACATCGGCTACTCTACAATGGTGCTCTCATCTGCGCAAGCAAGCAGGTACAACAGGTTAATAACAGCAACAATTAACACAGAGTAAATTTTAAATTACAAGAGGTCAGGAACTGTGAAACTGATTCATCCAAACAATAGTGTTAATGAATGCTATTGTTTTTTAGAGCATGACAGTCATTCGTTATTTTGTGTTCCACAAAAAAACATGAACAAACATGAAGGTGATAACTGTTACGTATCCGGTCCATGAACTTCCGTCTGCTAGCCATCAGAGGTCACCCTTTCCATTTTCATTGACTCTCGCACGACACACTGTTGCATATCACCCCGGACTACATATCCCATCATTCATTGCACTGATTGCACACAGCACTGATTGCACACAGCTGTTTCATATCACTCACTCACTATTTAACACTCACTCGGATCCCTTCCCGGGGCCGAGTATTGTTTAGCGCTTATCATTTGATAGCTACACTACAGAGCCCTCGTTAGTTTACCCTGCCTTAGCCTAGTCTTGCCTTGTCTGTTTCCTCGTCTTCTGATTATTGCCTGTGTACTTCGGACTACCTCTCTCGTCTTGCCCTGTTCGGATACTGTTTGCCCCTGCCTGGACCTTCCTAGCCTAGCCTAGTCTTGCCTTGTCTTGGCTGTTTTCTCGGTTTCTGATCTTCGCCTGTTTTCCTGGATTTATCCCTTTAGTCTTGCCCTTTTGATTCTGTTCGCCGTTCGTTGACCTTCGCTAGCCCTAGGATTATTCTTGTGTCTTGCCCGCAATATAGCTGTTTGCCTTTGTTCGACCCTGCCTGTGTTTCTGACCTCTGCTTTAATAAAGCTTGCACATGGATCCGCATGTCTCACATCTCGTCAGCCCCGTAACAATAACATAATTACAGAAATTTCACTTTTGAGTAAAGTATAAATACAGTACCAATCATGTCTTCAAGCATCTCTGTCACTTTTTTCAAGTCTTGAAGCTTAAAGAAATGTTTTTCTTGGTCCCTCTGTGACACAAAGCCATTTATGTCTTCTTGATTCACATCATATCCAACTCCAAATACATAAAGATCTGGAAAGAGGAGACACATCCATATCAATATGAAATCAATGATAAAGACTTCTTATTAAATATGTGTATTTTTTGCTGCCCCTGATGATACTGCTTGTTGATGAAACACACTTTCAAAAAATACTTATAGTCCAAGCAATCTCATTTAAAATATAATTATCATTAATAAATTTGATTGTTCACCAAGTTTCTTCTCCCGCTTTGTATCATTTTTGGTGACAAGACGTTTGATCTGGTCCACTTCACGTTCAGGATTCCCCCCCATGTTTGCCTGACCTATGAGGTAAGATGAGATAAATTACAGTGAATATTTGCTTCAAAGTCGATCTCTATTCTAATTTGTAATACTGTGCATGGATATTTTAATAATATATTAATATGTATGTATTGTTTGTAAAAACTGATGTCAATACCATCAGTGAACACTATGATGATGTGTTGGGTCTCATTGAAGGCCATTGCATTGTTGTTCTCCTCTGTTTTCATGCTCTCTAAAATCTCTGAATAGACTAGTGATATTGGTACCTGTTTTTTCACACCAGAATATTACAGTCAGCAGGTTAATGAGAAACATTTTCTGATTGAAACAGCTGACTAAATCTAAATTAAAATGAATCAAAATTACATCATTAATTGGGATTTTTAAAAAAGAATGTAAGATTTGTTTAACTATTACATAGGACAACAATGCATAAATGTATTTTCATAGTTAGATGTAAATGTTCTATTAGTATATTATTCTGTAACAATAATATCTAAAAAAATCTAATTCCATGTCTACAATAAGACTCAAAAATAGACATTCAAACAGAATACTTACTCTCATGAGTAAATTTGTCCAGCTCTTCAAAAATATTCACTAGGCTTCCTGCATTTAGTTAATTTCTTTTGAAGTCTTTCATAGAGATTATCCGATCAACGTCTGTAGCAAACATCAGGATCTCATAGTTTGGGGAGACTGGGTAATAACTCATCTTTTGGGAAAGAGCATTGAGAATTAAAAGATGGACGCAACACTGCACATTTCCGTACAATTAATGTTTGTATTTTGTATTTTAACATAAACTAAGAACACAAAGGTTGGATATGTAAGGGAAAATTTATTATGCTTGTACACTGCCCTTCCCACAATATTCCTGCTTATCATGGCACTTTGTGCGAAAGACAGATGGTACATATGCTAGTAGACAATCTTCATGCAAATGTTAATAAGGTTTTGTGAAACTTCAGTAGTAGTACACACACAATACTGCGTAAAAATGTAATTTAGCGGGTTAAATAGAATATATGCAGGGGCGTAGCCATCATTTCAGAAGTGAGGGGGACAGAAATGTTATATATATA
>NW_015625831.1:0-1085 GCF_001515625.1 Sinocyclocheilus rhinocerous | reverse complement strand
GATGTTCATCTCGCCTTATTCTGGGTCCGAATAAAACATCAGATCATGCACAGACTATCCTGTCTCTTTGAATTTAAATCTATATTTATTCACACTGGCTCTTGAAAACTTCTATGCGAACACACTTGCCCGAAAAAGTGCGGGCGACGAATTTACGTGATATTAAAAGTGGGGGGGACACGTCCCCCGCATCCCCCGCGTAATCTACACCCCTGAATATATGGGGTATTAGATTTCAATACAGAAACCTGGGCTGCATTTCCCGAAACCTTCTTAACGCTACGTCGTTTGTAAGTTATACCTTAAGTTGTACCTTTACGTTAATACGTGTTTCCCGAAACGTTCTTAGTTAAGTATACCTTCTGTAAGTCATTCGTTCGTAAGGTTAGTCTGGACCACTCTTAGCTATACCTTATCGTGTTCACAGTTCACTCCGCTAGTGGCCACCACTGTGCAAAAACCTTCTTCACATTTCAGTCGATACGATTGTAATTCTGTGGCAAGAAAAAGTGCAGAACCAAATAAATATTACAATTCTAAAGTTGTAATACACCCAGTGTTCAATTAATTGAAGTGTTTTTATGCAAAGAATAAAACTGTCATTATAGGCTACTGATGGTTAGTTTTTCCATTATAAAGGCACATCGGCTGGCAAACAATTAGGCAGCACATAATTAGGAGTCTATTTAAAGGGAATGAATGTGATGGGGAGTTTGGTCAAACTATGGCAGCGAGACAGCGAATAATTGTCCTAAATCAAAGACTATAATAGTGTAAGAATAGCTACCATGTCAAAAGATACAATTCTACAAAAATTTTGCCTGCCACGGGAGCAAATTCAGCAGCTTTTACATCTTGTTGGTCAAACTTTGTAGAGACAAACTTGACGGAGCTACCCCCTAAGCCCCGAAATTCAGCTGCTGGCGGCTCTCCGTTTTTATGCTGTGGGGAGTTTTCTGGAGGTGGTTGGGGATGGATATGGGCTGAGTAAGACCTCGGTGTGGCGGGGTGTTCACTACATCTTGCTCCGTCACGCCACTGATTATATAGCCTACGTATGCCTTTGGCCAGGCACGAAGTGATGG
>NW_015625830.1:0-514 GCF_001515625.1 Sinocyclocheilus rhinocerous | reverse complement strand
GAGTTTGACACAAAGCGACTGAGTGATCCTCGTCATCTAGGTAAAGTATATTTCTAAGAAATTTATGATTGCTGATACACTTAATGTATTAACATTTAATCATATTATATGGTCGCATGGCTAATTCATGTTTACGCTGTTAATATGCATGTATTCTAGCTAGCAAATTTTTTTATCTAGTATTCTATACTCTCCGCTCGTCTTCAAATGTATAAACATAGTAAAACATGGTTTTACTACAGTAATGTTGTAGTAACCAAAAAAAACTTTACAGAATCAAATCACTGTGAAATCTTTATATTTTATCATGCTTACAGAATCAAAAAACTGTGAAAACTTTTTATTTTTTCATGCATAAAGTAATACATTATATATATATTACATAGCTAAAAAAATATTTTTCTTCAAACGTAATTTTATTGAACTTTATGTGTGCAAAGCAGAGAAAATTTGAATTGTGTATATACTGTATATCTTCAAAATATTGGATAAGAAAAAATTAGTAGTACAAAAA
>NW_015625829.1:342-505 GCF_001515625.1 Sinocyclocheilus rhinocerous | reverse complement strand
GACAGGGTAGCACAAATCGTCAGAACACCGGTTCTGTCCGTCAGAGGTGCGTGAAAGCTGCATGTTACTATAACAAACAGTAGCGGTTTTTGGCACGGGCGAACCGGGCAGCTGCCCGGGGCGGCATTTTTTCATGATACATGGGGGGCGGCACGAGCAGTTA
>NW_015625829.1:0-235 GCF_001515625.1 Sinocyclocheilus rhinocerous | reverse complement strand
TGGACCAGTAGCGGTTTTTGGCACGGGCGAACCGGGCAGCCGCCCGGGGTGGCATTTTTTCATGATACATGGGGGGCGGCACAGGGGACAGTTCACCCTGGGTCTCTCTCCCAATGGAACGGACAGGGGGGGGGATCCACTGTATAGAGCAATACTCTAATGGAATTAGTTGGCTAAAGTCAGTCACACATCGACTTTCTTCCAAATAACGCACATTTCATTCATAATATTATAA
>NW_015625828.1:922-1110 GCF_001515625.1 Sinocyclocheilus rhinocerous | reverse complement strand
ATAAAATTCCCCACGGTTAGTATTACCATTTCATATTTTAATTATTATTATAACCGTATTAGATTACCGCGATTTGAACAACTCACGATAAATAAATACTTTCCAGCATAAAGAACAGTTTTCAGTAACAGTCTCACATGCGCACAGCACGCAGAGTAGTTTCGTTTTGAGTGAAAACAGGGCGGAAA
>NW_015625828.1:0-850 GCF_001515625.1 Sinocyclocheilus rhinocerous | reverse complement strand
AAGGGAATTATACAAATGAATATATGAATGAATTAATTATATGAATGTACCTCTGAAGGTTCTGACTGTCTTCAGAAATGATTCGATGCCATTTTGTTTTCATCTTCGCTCCATGTAATCCCTAATAAAGCATTCTTAATCACAAAAGTAAAGTGTTCTTAATCACAATACTGCGTTGTGCACGGAGGTTACGGGAAACAGCTTTTCCATAAGCGCCACCTGCTGTCAGCGAGTGGATTTACAGAGACTTATATTTACATTCAGTCTGTGTGCAGGTTCTGTCTGGCCAAAAACGGACTGAATTTGCATGTCCTGCTGTAAATTTTGACCGGTTGATGAAAAGCTAGCTTATGTGGATTCTACACATTTAAACAATTCAGATAAGTTATCTAGAATTATTTATGGAGCAGATAAAATACATATAATCAGTTATTAATCAATTATAATTTTGACAATATATAATTATATAATATAATTTTCTTTATTTAAAGGCTGAAATGTGAGGTTTACCTTTTTATGAAACTTTTTCAAAGCTTTATTTGAACATTTACATTAGATATTTCAACATGCTATTAAGCTGTTGTCAGTCAAGTTGTCATTTAAAATCCGAACATCATTGGTAATGTTATTGTTGTAGTGATTATGCAAAACACAAAAGTCAAAAGTGTTGTTACTTTTTTAACATATCCAGCACATTTTAACAATACCATGATAATACTGATAACTGTGATAATATTGGTCACTATAATCGTGATAAGAAATTTTCATATCGTTACATCCCTAATAAAATATATATTTATATGTGTATTTGAAGAGTTCAGATGCAAAAGCCTCTAAGTGCCGTTTGAAA
>NW_015625827.1:0-555 GCF_001515625.1 Sinocyclocheilus rhinocerous | reverse complement strand
CTCAATTATAATTCAAATTTTCTTAAGGATAAAAAAATCTATTTTAGCTAATGATATACAATAGGGAGCCTTATTAGAGCACATTACTAAAATATTAAAGGCTGCAATTAACAACAGAGCCCAATCTATTAAATTAAATTTCTATTTATTTTTAGATACAATAACCAACACTAAAAAAAAAATTTATGCAAACATATAAACTGCACATTTGCACATTGCACTTTTCTAGCAACAAGATGTGGACACTGAATGACTTGCCTGCTGTAAAGGTAATGCTGTTTTACCTTTTGTGCTATTTTAATGCTGTTTTATTGGCATTTTTCCGCGGTTGCAAAACTGATTGAGATTACATGACATGAACGTGTTTATTTCGCGTTATAACCGGTTGTAACTAGTAGAAAAGAGAATTAAAGGGAAGGGATGATGATATTTGGCTCACTCTGGGTTGGGTTATGGCACTGTTTTGGTTCAGTTCTGGCTAAAAAGATGTTTTGGGCCGGCGAACACAACCTAATCTGGGCCACACTTTAGCTGTTGATATGGGCCAGATCCACG
>NW_015625826.1:0-976 GCF_001515625.1 Sinocyclocheilus rhinocerous | reverse complement strand
CGTTTCCACTGCAGTTTAGTACCGCTTTAGAGTTGGCGGGATTATAGACATGTCGTTATAGTTGCGCCGCCTCTACGGCTGCGACCTCCTGAAAAACTTTTTCATTCCGCATCGTCCCATCAGTCATAAACCTCTCTGCCCTGCCTCTGCTCTCAATGAGCTGGAACAGCTCGAGCCAAAGCATTTACGCATATGCATATGCATCAAATTACAGACGAATTACATTTCAATTGCTTTAACAAGCACTGCAATCCAAACAAACAGAAGAGGAGAGGAGTAAACTGGCTAATAAAGATGCAGGTATGCGTGTCAAATACACTGTAAAAATTAATGTTCAGAAACATAAGAGAGTAAATAATATAGTAAATAATACTTTCACGTTTATATACACTCTTAAAATAGTTCTTTTTTTTTTATTATTGGCATCTGTGGTTCCATGAAGACACTTTAACATCCATGGAAACTTTTCATTGCACAAAAGGTTCTTTATTGTTGAAAAAGGTTCTTTAGATTATTAAAATGTTCTTCACACTAAGAAAAATTTTTTTTTATAACTTATAGAAACAGTCAGCGTTCTGAGACGTGCGCTTAGGACTGCGCATATGCACTGGCTGATCTAGCCTGAAAAAATAAGCTTTTTATAACGCTATTTGAGCAAAAGAATCTACATTTATGACACAGTTGTTGTCAGATTTCATTGGTGATTTCAAATATGGAATTTAATCGTAAGCTTAGTGAACAGTTTGGGAGAATTTAATGTTTCCCCATACAAAGTGATAGGAGCTGCACTTGCATGCCCGAAAGGCATTTCAAAGATGGTCGCCGAGTGACATGACTTGCCTTAAAGGGACTTTGGTCTAGTCAAAGCCACTAGAAGGCAAGCCTGCAACCATTAGCCAAAAAAGCGTAACGGCTAAAGCTAATGCTTCCTGTCTGGCAGTACGTGGGAAAGGAGACCAGAGGCCGTTTTTTTTTA
>NW_015625825.1:0-519 GCF_001515625.1 Sinocyclocheilus rhinocerous | reverse complement strand
GTCTTTGTTTTATCATTCAAAACGTTTATATGTTCTGTTTACTCTTACAGCTATAATAGCCATGCCTTTGTCCATAAGGGATTTCCTGAGTTTCGCTGCTTCTATGACTGGATATGTGGATTTTCTGTGCGAGGGCGCCCTCTGGCGTCCAGTGTGAATGAAACAGACATCATGTGTTTATAGTGCTAATGGCCAATTCATAATTTTTTGGGGAATTTTTATTTATTCATTTTTTTAATAAGTATTGGTTCAGGCACCGGAACCATTTTAAAAGTATCGATTTGGCACCGGTATAGAAAAAAACCCAACCGATACCCAACCCTAAGCAGAAGTGAGAAAAAAGTATTTATAACCTTTTTAATACGGATACTTTTCTTACAAAAACGATTCATCAATTCGCTACAGGAGGCCTTTATTCACCCCCCGGAGCCGTGTGAGGCACGTTTTATGGATGCACACGCTTTATTTGACGTGTTTTGGACTGTTGAACAAAAACACCCACCTACTCCCATTCTAAAG
>NW_015625824.1:0-710 GCF_001515625.1 Sinocyclocheilus rhinocerous | reverse complement strand
CAGCACCTGGGGAGCAGTTGGGGGTTCGGTGCCTTGCTCAAGGGTGTCACCTTTGGGTTACAAGTCCGACTTTCTAACCATTAGGCCAAGACTGCTCCACAGGCTGCTGTCACTTTAAGAACTAACGCATGGATCCAAAACTCTGACACATCAGATTTTCTCCAATATATCGCTTTACCTCTTGTATATATCAATATATCTTGTTTTCATAATCCTTTTGAAGTCAAACTCAAAATCGAAAATAAAATTAATCGCACAGCCGTAAATTGCAATAATTTTATCCGGTGGGAAAGGGTCTGAAATGGCTCTTTTGATGTTGAAGGTTGCAGACCCCTGCCCTCGGGGGTCACGAGGAGTCACGCTGTATGGATCTTGGGTCTTTGCAGGCCTGGAGAGTGTCACGTAAATTTGCTTTTTCCAGTTTTCGGGCTTCTACTATGGATTTATGCAGTGTCCACGAGGTAGCACTTAACCGTATGTTGCTTAAATGAGTCTTCAGTTCATCGAGACAAAGGAGTTCTCTTTTCCCTTGATTGGATTAGCTACTATCATGTTGAGAGGAAACTAATCCAGACAATGAGGGTGTTGTCAGTTTTACGATCTCGTGATGGCTGTGTGGGGGAATCTTTAGATCCTGTTTTGGGAGTGTGTTTATTCTGCAGCTATTTAGTGGGTCTGTTCCGCAGAGGCCTTACACAATGAAGAACAGA
>NW_015625823.1:0-527 GCF_001515625.1 Sinocyclocheilus rhinocerous | reverse complement strand
GATGCCATATGCCCCAGGAGCCTCTGAAACTGTTTCAGAGGAACCACCCTCCTGCGCTGAAATGACTCCAGGCAGTTCAGCATGGACTGAGCGCGCTCTACTGAGAGGTGGACAGATCAATCGCTGGGCACACTCTACTGAGAGACGTGCTGTCAGGTTGACCGAGTCCAGCTCCATACCGAGAAAAGAGATCCTCTGCATGGGGGAGAGTTTGCTCTTTTCCCAGTTGACCCGAAGCCCCAACCGGCTGAGGTGGCTGAGTACCACGTCCCTGTGTTCGCACAACTGTGCTCGAGACTGGGCCAGTATGAACCAGTCGTCAAGGTAGTTGAGAATGCGAACGCCTCTTTCCCTCAACGGGATGAGGGCTGCCTCCACGACCTTGGTGAAGACACGAGGCGACAGGGACAGCCCGAAGGGGAGGACCTTGTACTGATATGCTCGCCCACTCGAAATCGAAGCTGAGAAATGACCTGTGTTGTGGGAGGATCGAAACATGAAAGTACGCGTCCTTCAGGTCGATCGCT
>NW_015625822.1:381-542 GCF_001515625.1 Sinocyclocheilus rhinocerous | reverse complement strand
ACTGCGCCAAAGCTCGTAGTCCCTCAGGGCCAAAGGGGGATAATGATGACACACGCCCACGATTCACCATGCGCTGGACATCATGGCACCAAGGCCACCTACGAAATGCTCAAGCAAGTAGCATACTGGCCTGGCATGCAGCAAGACGTGGCGGAGTACGT
>NW_015625822.1:0-124 GCF_001515625.1 Sinocyclocheilus rhinocerous | reverse complement strand
GAAACGACAGCCTGCCTTTTGATGAACCACATCTTCTCAAGGTTCGGACTGCCCTTAAGCGTCAACTCTGACCGAGGATCCCACTTCACCGCCGAAGTCATGCAGGAAGTGTGGAAACTATTGG
>NW_015625821.1:787-884 GCF_001515625.1 Sinocyclocheilus rhinocerous | reverse complement strand
GGGATGATGGTGTTGAAAGCAGAGCTAAAGTCCACAAACAGGATCATCCCATAAGTCCCTGTTTTGTCCAGATGTTGCAGGATGAAGTGCAGTCCCA
>NW_015625821.1:0-702 GCF_001515625.1 Sinocyclocheilus rhinocerous | reverse complement strand
ATGTCCTTCAGATAACCCAACACTAACTTCTCAATTGTCTTCATGACCACAGACGTTAGGGCCACAGTTCTGTAGTCATTAAGTCCTGTTATCTTGGGTTTCTTTGGGACGGGGATGATGGTGGAGCGTTTGAAGCAGGCAGGGACTTCGCACAGCTCCAGTGATCTGTTGAAGATCTGTGAGAAGATGGGGGGCCAGCTGGACAGCACAGGTTTTCAGACATGCTGGTGTCACACCGTCTGGGCCTGCTGCTTTTTTTTCTGAAGACCTGGCGCACATCATCCTCACTGATCTGAAGCGTAGGAGTGGGGGAGAGGGGGTTGCAGGAGGTGTTGATGGCTGTGTAGAGAGATGTTCAGAGCGGGTGTGGGCTGTTAGACTGGGAGTTTCAAATCTACAGTAAAACTCATTCAGGTCTTCAGCAAGTTGTTGATTGGCCTCAGTGCTGGGGGATGGTGTCTTGTAGTTGGTGATGTCTTTCAGGCCTTTCCACACTGATGCAGGCTCATTGGCAGAAAACTGGTGTTCTAGCTTTTTAGCGTAGTTCCTCTTGGCCACCCTAATCTCCTTATTCAGTGTGTTTCTGGCCTGATTGTACAAGACTCTGTCCCCCCTTTTGTAGGCGTCCTCTTTGGCCGGACGAAGATGACGAGGTTGTGCTGTAAACCATGGCTTATCATTGTTGAATGTTAAATGAGTCCT
>NW_015625820.1:0-555 GCF_001515625.1 Sinocyclocheilus rhinocerous | reverse complement strand
TTTTTTTTATTACACCTTATTTTATTACACATAGAATCCTCGAATTGACTCAAAAATTTTTGTGTGTGCTACATGCTCAAGTGTGACAAAATTACATTTTTAAAAATCTGCTGTTTTTTCGTAAATTCCATGCTTTTCCAGTGACGGGTCAAAATGACCCGCAAGGGACACTTTCGATACTTTTTTTTATAGCACCCACTTAAACTGCTCAAATTCACTCAAATTTTTTTCATGTATTCCCGGTTCAAGTGTGACAAATGTAACAAAGTCTCATACCATAACGATCAACGCTCGATTTTTAAAAAATCTTTACAAATGAGTTTCGGGTCAAAATAACCCGATTAAAAAATCTTTAAAAATGAGTTTTGGGTCAAAATGACCCGAGGGACGGATGAGGGAAAGCAAGTCATATCACTCGGTAGCCATCTTTGAAATGCCTCTCTGGCATGCAAGTGCAGCTCCCATCTCTTTGAATGGGGAAACATCAAATACTCAAACTGTTCACCATGCTTAAATTTTATATTTGAAATCACCAATGAAATCTGACAACAACTG
>NW_015625819.1:1282-1800 GCF_001515625.1 Sinocyclocheilus rhinocerous | reverse complement strand
GAAAGATAGGTGCAGCAGCGAGCTCTCACTCAGAGAGGGAAGAAATCACAGTGCGGGCTTCCGAACCCCGAGAGAGAGCGCTAGATCTAGGGAACGCGGGTGGATATAGGGAGAGCCCGTCTCCAACCCGTCCGCCAGATCATGTGCGATCCCCGCAATCTCAATCGCCGCCGTGCCTCAGCAGCAGCGGGACCGTAACCGCAAGATCACAGGCACGGACATACTCCTCTGAGCGTGCCCGGCGAGAGTGGAGTGTTTAACAGCGGGTAAAGCACAATCAGCCCCCTCTCTTTTTCCCGAGAGCTGACTGCGCGAGCTCCGCTCCACAGTAAAGCTGCTCATTATAATATTAGGCATAATATGCTTGTGTAACTGATGCTTGTGCAACTGGCGAGCTCATCGACGCCCTCCATATCAACCTCCTCGGAGGAAGACAGGCGGAGCGTCGAGCCCTCTCACCGGGGGGAAAGAACCACAGTGCGGGCTTCCGAACCCCGAGAGCGGGCGCTGGATCTGGT
>NW_015625819.1:0-1220 GCF_001515625.1 Sinocyclocheilus rhinocerous | reverse complement strand
TCTACATTCCCTCCACCGGATCCATATGCGAACCCCACGAGCACAGCCGCCGCTCCGCCTCGGCGAAAGCAGGGCCGGCGCCGTGAGAAACACCGGTGAAGGCTCCCTCCTCAAAGAGAGCCTTCCGAGAGCGAAGCAAGGTCCCTACCTCGAGAGCTGACTCTGCGTGCTTCGCTCCAAAGCAGACAACACACAAACTGTATGTGTCCCCACCTGAAATATAGCGCGGGCAGGGAGGAACACACAGGCTGAATGCTGTCTGCTCTCACCCAAATGCTTCTGTTGGCTGAAGCTTGACATAATGGAGCTTATAAGTGGACAAACAACACTAAATAAGACTCATAAACAGATAGCGACTGACACACACACAGAGCGCTTGCTGAATGACAAAAAGCTGATGCCGGTTCCACCGCACGTGCTTTTATAGCTTCCTGGTCGCAACGTCACCGGCCCATGACGTCTCGCCCATCTATTGGACTGATTTCATATGTGATTCAGAGCATGGTCACGCTGGAGGCATTCCCAAAGCGTTTTCCAACGCAGCTCGAGTTCCTGAAGGGGAACTGGTAAACTATCCGGCAAACTGCATATTTTTTATTCCAACGTAGGGCTGGGCGATATGGCCAAAAAATGATCTCGATATTTTTTTTTCATATCAGTCGATATCGATAATTATCACGATAAATGTAAATTTTTTTTTTCTTTCAAGTTTAACGGCAGATTTTTGCTCCAATGTGAAAGTTGTAAAAACCAGATGGTTAATTGTGGTTTTCAACTATTCTTTATGGTCAGAACATGACAAACACTTTTCTGAATTATTTACACTTCTTCAGTCATTTTTCCTTAACAAAATAAATATCTTAATAGAAAAAAATAATTTCTTAGTTCTGCATGTTCTAGTAATGAGTAATATTGTTTCAAATCAAGAAACAAGTTTGTGTTGCCTGATAATATTAATTACATTTTAATTAACATTTTTTTGTCTCTTAGAAATACACATTTGACAGTAGCTTGAGTTAGGATGCAGATGTAGATTTATGTTCATGATCAAAATCAGTAATATCTGTAAAAATTGTAGTAATCAAATTTTTATATGGTGAAATTTAATTATTCTGACTGTTTAAGGTGTTTTTTAATCATTGGTCTTCCATACATTTAGATCATGATAATCACACTTAAAACCACAAATATAGCACCTCAATACCATGGTAAAAATGTAA
>NW_015625818.1:411-547 GCF_001515625.1 Sinocyclocheilus rhinocerous | reverse complement strand
GGCTTGTCGGGATGCGCACACTGTGGATGTTGGTCAGGCCACAGTTCAGGGAGTTCTTTGCGAAGGAGTCCTTGTACTGAACCTCTTTGAGTCCTTGGCGATCTGCTTCCTTGTGGAGGGCATCCGCCTCACTCAG
>NW_015625818.1:0-190 GCF_001515625.1 Sinocyclocheilus rhinocerous | reverse complement strand
GGGCACTGGCAGAATAGAAGTGATGGCAATGGTTTCATTGGGTCTTGTGAACGTTACTGTGTCATCATATTCATCTGACATTAGTTGGACTGGTATGGGGCCTATGACAGGTACCGTTAGCTCAAGGTCGTGGAACGCCTGGTTGATGAGCCATCCCAGGTGACTGGCTTTGGTAATGTTGATGTCTTTG
>NW_015625817.1:0-2177 GCF_001515625.1 Sinocyclocheilus rhinocerous | reverse complement strand
TAACTGTGCTTGAGAGAGGAGGTCTCTCTTCAGTGGGATAGTCCATGGGGGGGGAGGGCTACCAGCATCTCCACCAGTTCTGGGAACCATGGTTGATTGGGCCATTTCGGTGCCACTAACAGAACAGATTTCCTTTCCTCTCTGATTTTGCAAAGAACGCGAGGCAGAAGTTTCACTGGAGGAAAAGCATACTTGCGTACTTTTGGCCAGCTGTGAGCTAGTGCACTCCCAGGGACTCTGGATTTGGATGCTATATCGTTAACTGTGCTTGAGAGAGGAGGTCTCTCTTCAGTGGGATAGTCCATGGGGGGGGAGGGCTACCAGCATCTCCACCAGTTCTGGGAACCATGGTTGATTGGGCCATTTCGGTGCCACTAACAGAACAGATTTCCTTTCCTCTCTGATTTTGCAAAGAACGCGAGGCAGAAGTTTCACTGGAGGAAAAGCATACTTGCGTACTTTTGGCCAGCTGTGAGCTAGTGCATCCACTCCCAGGGGAGAGTGTGTCAGTGAATAAAACAGCGGGCAGTGAGTGTTCTCCGCTGATGCCGAATACACTCCAAATCATATTGACTGTCAAAGGGTGTAATCTCCACTCCCCGTGGATTACCCCACCCCTCGACAGTAAGTCAGCACCGTAATTCAGGCGTCCGAGGACATGTACTGCCCGGATGGAGAGGAGGTGTCGATCTGCCCACAGAAGGTCTCTCGCCAGCCGCAACAGCGGCCGCGAGCTCACGCCCCCTTGGTGATTTATATATGCTACCATTGTCATGCTGTCCGTGAACGTGACGGTGGAGAATGTCCGGGAGAAAGCATTTGAGCACTAGGTGTACAGCACGGAGCTCCACAGCATGTGCCACAACTTCTCCGTTTCTGACCACGTCCCAAAGGCTGGTCTGCCGTCGCATATGGCTCCCCAGCCATATGTATTCTGAACACACACAGCGGAGTGAGCAGACTTTTTCAGTGGCTCATCTTCGGCGCTGGGTGCAGATTTCCTCCTCCGAGAGACAGCATCAGGAACGCAGCTTTGATTTCGGGCGCCGGTGGCCTGCCGTCTCTGTCAGGGCGGGGTCTCTGGCCCTTCGAGCCCTGATGGCGCTTCGGCCAAGGCTGTCTTGGTCTCACTGCCGGCTCATGTTCACGCCGAACAGCAGCAGAAGAACGCGCAGGAAGGTTTGTGTCCCGGCGCGCTTTGGCAGGAAGTGTCATAATAGCCTTCGACTGTTTCTACGCTTCAACGAAGCGCTCCGTGAACGTCTCTACCGCTGCTCCGAAGAGACCTGAGGGATTCACGAGAGCGTCCAGAAAAAAACGTCCGTTTTTTCCGAGTCCTTTAACTAGCGGTGATTCGTTTATCAATGAACTGCATTTTTAAACGAATCTAGTGAGTCAATTATTCAATTACCCATTCATAAAGACAGTCACGTACTTCGTTCCTGAATGAATCAGCCGTTCGAACGAATCAATTGAATGAATGATTCAGTGATAAAATCAGTGACTTGCCGCCACCTGCTGGCAGTTTTAGTTTAATTTTTAAAGTATCTTTTCTGTTATTTAAATCATTTAATGTTTCTATATTCAAAATGTTATATTTAAAACATTAACCTCAACATGAATTTATTTAATGAATTTATTTATTTAATGAATTTAATTGCACTCATGCTACCTCTGAGCCTCATTAAACGTCTGAAAATACACCTACAAGCCACTTGTGTGTTCTTCTGTGCCAACTCTGTAGCACAAATGTATTTCTTAAATACTGATTTCATTTGATTGGTATCATTCTTATTCTACTTGTTTTTATTCTGTTGTTTTAATTAGAAATGTTAAAAAGCTTATAAATATATATATTTTTAATTTGACATAAAAGATGACATACTTTTAATAAAGTTAGAAAAATGCCATTACAAAGGTAAAAACAAAATTCCCTGTAAATCACTTTGAGTCAAATATCACCTCGTAATGGGAAGGTTAATTTTTTTTACCAGAATTTTTGATTACTGATTAGAAGGTGCTCCTAAATTTTTGACCGTGGTCCTAAAGTTTTTAAAGCGCTCCTAAAAAGAAAAGTAAGCGTAGAGCCCTGCCATATGTCAATAACTCTAAGATAATACAAGTTATGTGTTCAAAGTAGTGGTGCAACGGATCACAAAACTCACGGTTCGGATCAT
>NW_015625816.1:294-522 GCF_001515625.1 Sinocyclocheilus rhinocerous | reverse complement strand
CACACACACACACACATACACATATATATATATATATATATATATGTAAGGATAAGGATAAGGCAAAGGATAAGGATAAGGCAAAGGATAAGTATCACTTTTTATTTCTCCTCTTTCCTACTACTTGTTTCACTTCAGTTTTTATAACCATTTCTTACTATGTGTAAGTTGTTGTTTTTTTTTTAGCATTGTTTGGCAGTGTTATTTTTTAGGATTACTGATAAACTA
>NW_015625816.1:0-233 GCF_001515625.1 Sinocyclocheilus rhinocerous | reverse complement strand
TTTGATTTGTATTATTTGTATTTGTTATTTATTTTAATTTTAGTTAAATTATGTCTGAATTTATTATGTCTGTATAGGTCTTTTATTAAGTTTTAATTTTATTTAATTTGAGTTATTTTAATACTTCAACAAACTAAATGGAAATGAAATTATATATTGAATTTATAAGTGTGTATGTATGGTTATACATGGCTGTACATACACATATGTAGTTGTTTTTTGGTGTTTGGCTT
>NW_015625815.1:0-1909 GCF_001515625.1 Sinocyclocheilus rhinocerous | reverse complement strand
TGGACAAATAAGAAAGTTGAGAAGGAAGGGTTAATAAAACCTCAGTTTTTCAAACAACTACCACTTAAGACTTCCATAGACACATTCAATCCATCATCCACATCCTCGGTGGGCAAAGTATGAATTAGCAACGAAGCTCGCTCCTTTAATTCAGTCGCCGAGTCACATCCAGAAACGTTAACAGTATCGCCCTTAACATCAGCACGGCACAGATACGGCTTTAACATATTCACGTGACATAAACGAGTTTTTCTTCTCCGTTCTGGAGTATGGATTATGTAATCCGTCTCACCTACCTTGCCTTTAATCACGTAGGGACCAGAAAATCGCGCAGTAAGAGCAGACCCAGGGGTAGGAATTAATACCAAAACTTTCTCTCCTGACAAAAAATTACGTACAACCGTCTTCTGATCAAAACAGCGTTTCATTTTCGTCTGAGAGAAAGAGAGCGCTTCCTTGGCCAAATTACAAGCTTTACGTAAACGTTCCCGAATACGGGAGACTAAATCAAGGACATTAGTCTTCTCGGAAGAACCTGTGCGGAGAAATTCCTCCTTCAACATTTTTAAAGGGCCCCGAACGTTACAAACACTAACTAATTCAGAAGGACTGAACCCCAACGAATCCTGTCGCGCACCGCAAATAACACAAAGGGAACTCCCTCATCCCATCAAAATTGGGTTAAAACAACCCAACGTCCTTACCCAGCGGTCTCAACCCAGCGTTTTTTAGAGTGCAGTCTCGATGCAATATTTACGGAGTGCAAATTTCAATGTTTGATGCCAGCGCTCCAAAGCCCCTTGGGATTCAGGGTGGTATGCGCTGGACACAATGTGAGAGACCCCTAATGCTTTTAAAGAATTATGAAATACACGAGACAGGAAATTTGAACCCTGATCTGTTTGAACAGCTTTTGGTAACCCAAAAGTTGTAAAAAACTTCGTAAGGGCTTTTGTTACAGATTTCGCCATTATATTTCTTAAAGGGATCGCCTCTGGAAACCGAGTAGCTACGCACATGATCGTCAACAAATACTGACAACCCGACTTAGCACGAGGAAGTGGACCTACACAATCCACCAAAACACGTTCAAACAGTTCGCCCACGACAGGTATAGGACAGAGAGGGGCAGGTGGCACTACCTGGTTAGGCTTCCCGCCAACCTGGCAAATGTGGCAGGTCTTGCAATACTTGGCGACATCAGATTTTAACCCTGGCCAAAAGAAATGCTGGAGCACCCTATTGTAGGTCTTATTAATTCCGAGGTGTCCAGACCAAGGATGATCATGAGCCAAGCTTAACACAGGCTGTCGGAATTTCAAAGGAACAACAATTTGATTCACCACATCCCACTCATCTGCATCACTAAGTGTACTACTCCATTTACGCATTAATACTGCATCTTTCCAATAAAACTGTTGATTACGCAGTGAGAATGAAATCTTCTCAGCACTCACACGACATTTCTCTAAGGTCGGGTCAGTTTTCTGCGCATCAATCAAAGCTTCACGTGATATTAACATATCAGTAACAAGGTCAAAGCAAACAGGGAGACGAGTCATTTTCCCCGCATCCACAGACTCAGGAACTGAATCACTTCCTAAAATGTCTGCGAAAATAGAGTCATTGAGACTATTATTTTCCTGCAACTCACGTTTTGCTTGGGCTCGGGTTGTAACCGCACTACTTGCAAACACCTCTGGCACAGTTTCAGCGAGTAAATCAGACTGCATCTCAATACACAGAGCATTCATCACCTGCACAGCCGGCATAACTTTTCCACCAGCAATATCATTCCCCATGATGAAATCAACTCCTTTCACAGGTAAAGACGGACGAACTGCAACCTCAAAACACCCAGATACCAATTCAGAAGTCACCCATACGCGATGAAGAGGAACGGTTACAA
>NW_015625814.1:0-2062 GCF_001515625.1 Sinocyclocheilus rhinocerous | reverse complement strand
TATGCGCCTTCCCCACGCCACTCTGGGCGGATTATTAATGATTGTGTGTAGTTGTACTACTGGTTGTGATTGTGGTATTGTGGACTGATGCAAGCCAGAAGTGGCCGTATTGCATCAGAGTCCATTTTCTGTTCAAGCCTGTATCAGAGTCTTAGCTCTGCTTGTTTTCTGTTTTTTACCTTTGTTTTTCCCTGCTGCTGAATAATAACCTGCACTTGGACCCAGACCCTCGTTTACACGGTGTTTTTCCTGAACCGAGCCGTGACAGAATAATCCGCCAAGCATGGGTCCAGCAGGCACACTAGCATCCCAGCCAATCAAATGACATATCACTAGAAAGCCCAGGATGTCCTCTGTACAGTATTTTAGGAATTGACTGAGTAGCTCAAAAAATTCAAAGAACATTCATGAAAACAAAAGGTCCACTACAGAGGACACAAGTCAATGGGCGGGGTCTCAGGAGGATATATATACGATATATATATCGTATTGTTGAGTTATCAAGTTGTTTTTCTCTGAAGAAATGTTGAAGATATAATTAAAACTGCGGGTGTCTGTGACGAAAATTCTTCCGGGCGGAGGTACGTAATGCAAGCTACGTGGTTTCAGCGATAGCAGTGTCAATAGCAACCACCATAGCAACGAACTAAAGATAAAACTAAATCGAATATACATTCACTGAGTGAAGAGTGTGAAAATAAAAAGCACATTTCTCGCTAGAAAGCATTGAAAAGAGAAGAGGAAGAGAAAAAACAAAGTTGTTAATCTAACGTTACATAGGCCTGGATCTGAAGCATTTCAAGCCAATAACGCCTATGTAAGAAACTACTGTATGCTATGTGGCACACTGTCTGGCTGATCATGTGTGCTGAGAATAACAGCTGTCACAATAGCTGAAAACATGGCTATAACTCATTGTGGGAAAGCTATATTGTAGAGTCAATACACCTGTATGTTCCTTTTTATTTTTACAAACTTTTATATAGAGTGCATTGTAGCTTCATTTACACATGGAAAACATATTGAGGGCAAGCTCTATTTTACAAATGTGTACTTTTTACAAAAACAGTGTACAGATACAGTAATATGGTTAGTGTTAAGTTAACTGTAAGGTTATTCATAACACCAATGCTGGCTATACCATGAGTACTGCAAGGTTTAAAAAGGTTTCTTAGACAGCAGCTTCTAAGAAAACAGCGTTTATTGTCAACACATTTAAAACATTGGCAGGACAATTCACAGCTCAAGAAAACCAAAAATTTACTTTGTTGAAGTTAGACGAATCAACTGATCAGCAACACAGCATCAATTAGATCCTGACCTGTTACAATGAAAACACACACAGAACCTAAACTGTCTGACTTTGATGAATTTTGGTTGGCACTGAATTAAGGAGACATTTTGAATGATGAATAGCAAATAATCTCAAAGGGTCTCAGAAACTCTGCCTGAAAGAGGCTAGGGCCAGACAGAGGTCTGAAAATGAAACTCTGGCAAAGGACAAAAATACTCAAGTAACAATGTCAATTCCATGTTATCAGAGAGGGAGAAACAACAACAAAACATACAACAGGACTTCTATTGTGAAGTGATCATAGGAAGTGCCAAACAATGCAAACTGTAGTTTTTCTGGGCGGAAGGTTGTGAAAAGGCAAACTGCATAATATAATGATTTGCCTTTTGGATGATGGATTATAGCAGATTTTCTAGGCAGCAAAAGCACCTCGCTGAAAATATTGAATGCTTAAGTACAATATGTAGCCCTACAGTGAATCTGTGGTGTAGTATGCATCCTTCAGCTTTATCACAGCCTCAACACATCGCATAAACATTATCTTTCCTGTTTCTTTTCCATGACTAAATTTATAAACATCAAATCATACTGTGACCCACTGTATTAAATAGTATGAGGTCCTTGCCAACACCCAGCCCTACTGAACAATGAGCCGGAAAGAGAATTGATTAGTTCATCTCGAGTCTTCGGGTTTTTCGAGTAGTTTGTTAATCACGTGACAGACCCATACGCTTTAACCAATGCAGTCTGAGCCGGAAAAAGAATTGA
>NW_015625813.1:0-1624 GCF_001515625.1 Sinocyclocheilus rhinocerous | reverse complement strand
TGAGGTGTTTAAAACTGAATCCTCATGTTTGGTTTCCTCCAAAAATGAAGCAAAATTAAACTCTCAGCAATAAAACTAAAAACCTACAGGTATAAGACAAAGCAAAGGGAGTTGCTTTCCACAGCAAAGTCACATCAAAACAAAGTCTCCACACTGAGTCTGGTTTACTGACGGATCGACTCGCAGGCTTGATCTCCGTGAGGTTTAGCTGACATGAGAACTACTGAAAAACAAACGTGTGAAAGCTGATCTTCATCACTCGCTCCATTACTGATGTTACTGTCCGTGAGGAGGAGCCCAGTGTCTGTGAGTCTCAGAGATGTTCAGTCAGTGGAAAACAGATCTCCAGCAGACGGGAGAGGAGCCAGACCGCCGGTGACGCTTGGTAGAAGAGAAAGATCTGGAAGACTCTGGATGTGAGACCACTGTTGCCAACTCTCGTGAGACAAATAAAGCAACCACTGCTTCAAAAATAAGCCCAATATTTTTTTGATGATTTATGATCATTTATCACAAACGTATTACCAATAAATGAGCCTGCAACATATTAAACTGAAACCACTCTTTTATGTGATTTTCAGTGAATACATTGATTTTCTCCAATGAGGGGGAGGAGGGGGCTGAACATTTGGCAAATTACACAGCAGCAATTATATTATTGCACTGGTTGGCTATTAACTGCGAGCAGAGTGTCATTCAATGCATTGGAGAATACGGCGAACATAAATAAAGAAGCGAAGTAGCTTGTCAGATTTCCCTAACAAGCAACCATATTTTTTTAAAATAAGCCCAAAAAACCGCAACCCAGGATTTTTTCAAGCAACTTTTTAAAAAAAGAATCCCAAGGACTTGGCAACTATGTTTGAGACTTGAGCTCCTTCCTCACTTGTGTGACGCGAGCCAGTTTCTGCTTGTATTCCTGCAGGAACACCAGATAATCGACAATCGAATGAATTGATCAGACAACAGAAATTAATACTTGTCAGCGCCAATAGCCTCGTGGTTAGTGCGTCGACATACAATGCAACCGCGTTCATTGCGACCCGAATTCGATTCCCGTCTCTAGGTTCTTTGCCGCGCCCTCTCCTCCCAGTGCTTTCCTGTTGTCGCTCTACCGTCCTATCTGTAAAATATGGAATCCCGTTTCCGCCACTGAATAAAAGAAAGAAAGAAAAAAAAGGTAATTCCGACTAAATAATTAAACACAGCAACACAAGTTCTATAGCTAGTGAATGAAGAACAGAGACGTGACCTTCAAGAACAACACTTTTATTAACAATCAGTACTGAAATCTCTGAGTAAGCGATCAACTTCACAGTTATAACCATTTAAAAAGAGAGAAACAATTAAGATGTCTAGACTTTAAGTCAAATATTAAAATTGTAACACACAATTCCTGTATGCAAGATCAACCAAGCCTGCAGGAAGAATAGTCACTGGGCCAAAGACCCACAACCTCAAGAGCACACACCACACGTGCACCAACCAACAAATTTAAAAAGGTGTAGTGAATAATACAAATAACTACACTCTCAAATCAATACCCATGCAGTGCAGAAAAACCTCACACCACATGCAGTAGAGGGAAGACCCAGATGACCCCAGAGGAAAGTACTCCCATGCA
>NW_015625812.1:703-859 GCF_001515625.1 Sinocyclocheilus rhinocerous | reverse complement strand
GTTCAAAATAATTAGAATACTTCCATCGCAGAAATGTAAAGCTCTAACCTGCCATCTCCGTTTCTGACTGTAGCTGCGTCCGAAATCGCATACTTCCATAATATATAGTAGGCGAAAAACAGTATGCGAGGCGAGTAGTATGTCCGAATTCATAGT
>NW_015625812.1:0-150 GCF_001515625.1 Sinocyclocheilus rhinocerous | reverse complement strand
AGCTACTGTTAATAAATATGCCACAGCTTGTCAATGTAGCATTAATGGATTGATAATGACTAATGGTTACTGCTTTGACATTACATGGACTGATGAACACACTCGGCTCTTTATTCAGTGGAGAGTGGCTAATGAAGCCCTCTTCACTGG
>NW_015625811.1:275-881 GCF_001515625.1 Sinocyclocheilus rhinocerous | reverse complement strand
ACAGCAGCAGCAATAGACTGTACAGCTTATTGTATTAAAGAAAGAATATTTATAATCTGCATTTTATCTGTAGTATTATTTAATCTTGTCTCACCTCAGTGTCTTCAGTTGACAGTCTCCTGTAGTAAGTAAATCACTGAGCTGCTTCACTCCTGATTGTCCAGGATCATTTCCTGTGAGATCCAGCTCTATCAGGTGTGAAGGGTTTGATCTCAGAGCTGAAGCCAGAGCTTTATATCCTTCTTCAGTGATACTGCAGTCTGAAAGTCTAGAACAGGAATGAAAATGTAACATTCAGATGATTAATCAGTAATTCTGAAAAAATCCTTGTTACTTTAACAAATTAATTAAAAAAAATAAATAAATAAATGAAACAAAACCCATGACTTAAAGGGGTGGTTGACTGGGTTTTTTCTAGGCTTGATTGTGTTTATGGGGTGCAGTCTAACATGTGTTCATGCTTTGTTTTTTAAAAAACACATTATTTTTCACATAATTTACCTTTATTCCACACCGATCTGTCCCTTCTCTAACAAACGCCTCGATTATTTCCTGTTTTTATGAAGCCCCTCCCTCAGAAATACGCGATGGGCTGAGATTGGTCAG
>NW_015625811.1:0-160 GCF_001515625.1 Sinocyclocheilus rhinocerous | reverse complement strand
CTCAGAATGTGCTTCGGTTGTATTGTAAACAATGACGTCGTCTATATTGCTTATCAATCTGAGCCCAATTGAGATGCAGAGAATATTAATGAAGAAGATCCCGCAGAACCTAATAGTATGTTTGTTTGTTGTTGTCCCATACTTTTAGATACGCTGTTGT
>NW_015625810.1:0-850 GCF_001515625.1 Sinocyclocheilus rhinocerous | reverse complement strand
CGAAAAAGTGCCCCCAGGTACGTTTTTGCCATGAGACCAGGTAGGGGTTTTTCTGTATTACTGTATTACACAACATGATATTATTTTGTCATGCTGTTAACATAATTATCTTTAAAATATTTGTAGGACCGAATGTCACCTGCTTTCTTGCTATAAATATTTTTAGGCAAAATATATTAAATGGTGCGTTTTAGAATCAAATCTGGGTTACGTAATGTATCACATTTTTAAAAGGTAGTTCCACCTGGATTTACCCTGGGTTATGAAGCACCTAATATTGGAAAAAAATGAAGTAAATAGAGGAAACAAATTTTACAGATATAAATTTCATAAGAGTTACTTAACCTAATTATGTAATTGTTACAATTATAAAAATTAGTTACTACTTCTTTATAAGCATGACGGTTCTTTTAAAGGGGTCATGAACAGCCTCTGCTTTTGATTTTGTACTGTTCTTATGTTATCAAGATTTTTACATCAAAAAACTTTATCATTTAGAAGTAATAGGCTATTTTCTGTCCTGTTTTTAACCCCCCTCATCAGAACGCTCTGTTTGAATAGGCGTGGCAGATTGTATGTTTGACAGCCTATGTCCTTCACAGATGGACACTGATGTGATTTAGGTGAAAAGACACATAAATACTCATATCAACCAATCTGTTTAACAGACAAAGCAATAGTGATCATGTAATAAAAACAGTTACACTTGTGTGTTGTGACATTACTGTCAGACCCAATATAGTCGGCACAGCATCGTCTTTTAGTTTCAATCTTTCTGAAAATTCCGCTTCGAATTGTTCCTTGTTTGTAAACGAATCCGCGGTGAAATTAAGTGAACAAAAGACTGAGT
>NW_015625809.1:0-1167 GCF_001515625.1 Sinocyclocheilus rhinocerous | reverse complement strand
ACTAAACGAGCCAATGCACATTGGCATGCGATGATTGCATCCAGCAGGCACTGATCAACAGCGTGAGCATAAAAAGGCAGGAGGTTTAATGCATACCAGGTTTTCGCAGAGGAGCCAAGCCGGTGACCCAGCTGCTCAGTGGTGGTACAGCAGCCGTGGTGACGGGACGTGACGTCTCCGTTCCCTCCTTCAGGGAACGAGGGTTAAATATGTAACCGAGATGTTCCCTTTCAGTCGGTCACTCCGAGTCATGTCGGTGACTGACGAATTGGGATCCCTACCAAAGCGCCACAGATGCTGCCCCTTCCAGTGTCTTGTGCGAACCTCTTGCGCCCCTTTCTGGTGTAGGCCGGGGCTCGCAACAAGAAGACCAGTCACTGTTGCCATAGCACTACCCACCAGAGTATGTGAGCGGAGTGGAGCGGCAACAATTTCCCCTCCGCGCTCCGAGCATTTAATAATCACTCCGCTCCAGCTCCGCTCCGGGTTCACCATTTCCCGCTCCCGCTCCACTCCTCGCTCACTGATATCAGAAACACCGCTCCGCGGCTAAAGTATTTCAGTGTGTTTGAAATATCACAGTTCTGTTCATAATGTATATTAAAAGAATAAAATAAAATAAATAAAATGACAGGAGCGTTTCAAAGTGGATTATTGGAACACTAGAGTGCAAACATTTTTCCTACCACATGACAAGCTAATAACATGGTTGTCAGCATTAAAAGGTACGCTATTGATGCTTTTTGCAGTGTAAATTTTGTTTGTGATGAAAAACAGTAGGCTACGTTTTCGTCAGATATTTTACCTACGTATCGCTGCATTTCTTACAGATTTCTGCTCATTCAAAATCGGATGCAGTTGAAGTAGCACTGTATAAAATTTGATTTGTTTGAATACATTATTGAGAGAGCAATTGCGTGTGAATAAGTGTTGTATTAGCTAAATATGTTTAACGTGAATTATTGCTAAATGTGCAGTTATATTACGGGCCGTTGGCATGAATTGTACTCATGATGCACTGTAAAAACAATTCCGTAAAATTTACAGTAAAAAACCGGCAGCTGTGGTTGCCGGAAATTTACCGTAAAAAATACGGTAGCAATGTTTTAGGTTTTCCGGTTATAACTTAAATTTACAGTTAAATACCGTAATTACATTAACTGATAT
>NW_015625808.1:0-857 GCF_001515625.1 Sinocyclocheilus rhinocerous | reverse complement strand
TAAGGTAGCCTATGTAGAATTGTTTATGGAGCAGATAAAATGCCTTTAATTTATCATTTTGACTCATCCTTTTCTTAAAAATGACTTAAAGGCTGAAATGTGAGGTTTATCGTTTTATAAAAAAATGTTTAGTCAATTCATGACTAAACATGTTGCAATGTGCCACAATCAGTGTAGACGTGTAGGTTGTTTATGGTTGACAGTGATATCACAACTTGCTGCATTAAAGTAATTCAGCTGATGAGCAGTTACTGATATGAGCAGCAGCAGCTTCCACTGGCTCATCTAATTCGAATTCAGAGTCGGAACAATCTGTTTTATAATATTAGTTTTATTGTTTTGACACATTTTGCTGCATAATGTGGAGCTGTTATTGCACTGATGTCAGATGCAATCATTTGTTATGAATAATTTTCAATTTGTGTCCATCAGATTCCAAACAAAAACAGAAAATCTAATGAGATGAAGCCCCTTTCATTTTGTGATTTTTACATTTACATTTATATTTTGACATTTAGCAGACGCTTTTATCCAAAGCGACTTAAAAATGAGGGCAATGGAAGCAATCAAAATCAACAAAAGAGCAATGATATGCAAGTGCTATAACAAGTCTCAGTTAGCTTAATGCAGTACACGTAGCAACGTTTTTTTTTTATTATATAATAAAAAGAAAACAGATAGAATAGAAAAAGAATAGAGAAAGCTAGTGTTACAGGCCTTTTTTAGCTTTTGTTAATTGTATAATAAATAAAAAGAAAACAGATAGAATACAAAAAGATTAGAGAAGCAAGTATTAGTTTTTTTTTGTTGTTGTTTTTTTAAAGAAAACAAGCAGTTAGTAAATAAATAGAGTGCAA
>NW_015625807.1:0-818 GCF_001515625.1 Sinocyclocheilus rhinocerous | reverse complement strand
ATCACTGTTCGCAGTTGTTGGGATTGATAAAGGCCTGCTAAGTACATTCGCGTACTGGTGCGGGTCTTTGGATTCGTGTCAGCTTGATATATTTCACTGCTGTTCGCAGCCAGTGTGTTGTGTGTGGCTTACCTACTGCGCCAGGAGTATTATGGCTTCTCAGTGCTGCAGGTTTTGTCGCTCAGCAATGGACCCTCGTGATGGGCATAGGGAATGTCCTTCATGCTTGGGGGTTGCTCATTTGAAAGAGGATGTGGATAATCCCTGCACTGCAGCTTTTGATCTACCTAGAGATGAATGAATTCGTCGCGCTAATAGGGCATGCAGCTCTGCACCTGAGCGTGGTAGGGTGAGGGAACGTTCATCGGACAGGCATGGTCATAAGCGCCCACGCAAACACTCATGTGACTATCATGACTCCACACACAAATCAAGCCGTGAGTTTGTGGCTGAGGCAACTAAACGTCCAACGCCAGCTCCGACAACAGAAGGTGGTAACACTGATACTCATCTGCAGATCCTAGCAGCTATTCAGAGTTTATCACGGAGAATGGATCAGTTTGAAGCTAATCGGTCCTCCTCCTCATCTCTACCTCCCGGTAAGGAGGACGTTCCAATGGATGGGCAACAGTCCCGTCCTGGGGAAGGCGCAAAGGATGCTGATGTGTTATCACTTCTGGCTCCCCACTCTCTCTTTGATGATACACAACAGTCGGGAGAAGGGAGCCAATGTGAAGGAACTCATTCAGACTCATGCAGAAGTTAATGATGAGTCAACAATGAAAGAGGAGTTTCCTTCAAATACCCTTATTACTAAG
>NW_015625806.1:0-1941 GCF_001515625.1 Sinocyclocheilus rhinocerous | reverse complement strand
GCCATGAGGTGCCATGTTGAACTTCCAGTGAACAGTATGAGAGAGATAACACCGAATTTAACACACCTGCTCATAAAAGGAAGATTTGAGATGGGTCTGTAATTTGCCAGTTCACTAGGATCTAGTTGTGGTTTCTTAATAAGAGGCTTAATAACCGCCAGCTTGAATGGTTTTGGGACGTGACCTAAAGACAACGGCGAGTTAATAATATTGAGAAGCGGTTCTTCTGCTACAGGTAACAACTCTTTTAGTAATTTAGTGGGTACAGGATCTAACAGGCATGTTGTTGGTTTAGATGCAGTGATACGTTTATTTAGCTCTTCCTGTCCTATAATTGTAAAGCACTGCAGTTTATCTTTTGGTGCGATGAATGAAGCTGAAGTATTATACGCTGTAGAATCTACATTTGTTATTGTGTTTCTGATGTTATCTATTTTATCAGTGAAGAAATTCATAAAGTCATTACTATTAAACTGTGAGGGAATATTTAGATCGGGTGGCGTTTGGTTATTTGTTAATCTAGCCACTGTGCTAAATATAAATCTTGGATTGTTTTGGTTATTTTCTATGAGTTTGTGGATATGCTCGGCCCTGGCAGCTTTTAGAGCCTGTCTATAGCTGGACATACTGTTTTTCCACGCAATTCTAAAAACTTCCAAGTTAGTTTTTCTCCATTTGCGCTCAAGACTACGAGTTTTTTTCTTGAGAGAATGGGTATTACTGTTGTACCATGGCGCAGTACGTTTTTCTCTAACCTTTTTCAATTTAATGGGGGCAACAGCTTCTAATGTATTATAGAAGATTTGCTAGTCATTTCGTCTAGTTCATGTGTACTTATGGGAACACATACCAGTTGAGATAAATCAGGCAGGTTATTTGTGAATCTGTCTTTGGCGGCTGGAACAATAGTTCTGCCCGGACGATAACGCGGAGCCATATAGTTAATATCAGTAATACGCAGCATGCACGATACAAGGAAATGGTCAGTAACATCATCACTTTGAGGTACAATATCTAAGATCGATTCCATGCGATATAATTAAATCTAGCGTATGATTAAAACGATGAGTGGGCCCAGTGACATTTTGCTTGACTCCAAAAGATTTTATTAGGACAGTAAACGCAAGTCCTAATGCACCATTTGTAGGGATGGGTATATTTTACATTTGATCAATATCGATACCGATACTGCTTATCGATACTATTTGGTGCAAAAAAATATGAAGTGAAAAATGTTTGAAAATTTCAAGTTATTTTATTACTGCTGAACTTTAGCAACTGTATTAAAGTTCTTCAGTCAAGAGCAGTCAGTTATTTTTCTCTTTGTGTTTTATTTTATTAACATTAAAGGAATAGTTCACCCAAAAATGAAAATTGCATCATCATTTACTCTCTCTCAAGTTGTTTTAAACCTGAATGAGTTTCTTTCTTCTGTTGAACATAAAAAGTTATTTTGAAGAATGTGGGAAACTAAACAGTTGCTCGTTCCCAGTGACTTTCATATTTTTTTTTCCTACTATTAAAGTCAGTGGGGACCAACAACTGTTTGGTTACCCACATTCTTCAAAATATCTTATTTTGTGTTCAGCACAATAATAAATAAAAATTAATACATGTTTGGTACAACATGACTGAGTAAATAATGACAGAATTAAAATTTTTGGGTGAACTATCCCTTTAATGACAAGCGACAGCATGTTTAGTACTGCTGATTTAAGAGCTACCCGAGCATGTTTAGTACTGCCGCTTTAAGAGCTACCCGCATCTGTTTTTCTCTCAACTGTCTACTTTCACTTTAGACATAATTAACTGTGTTTATATGTAAACCTTGCGTGTTTTTGACAGTATTAGCGCAATCAGATGATAACTAAGATAATTAAGTAATCAGGTGCTGTTTGACCGGCTCGTACGGATGCTTCGGGTGTACGCGCTCTGAATAAG
>NW_015625805.1:0-1331 GCF_001515625.1 Sinocyclocheilus rhinocerous | reverse complement strand
CTATGCAAATTCAATGTGTTAATGTTAGATAAAAATGAAGTTAAAAATGTTGAATGTTTATTTGTGGATTAACTGCTTTATGCTAGGATGTATATTTTTTATACATCATAAAATGTATATTTTTGAAAGGAATGTCTAATTGTATTTTTTGGCTTTGTCTTTTGCAAGGCTGGGTCTTTTCTTTTTTCCTTTTTTTTTTTGTCCTTTCTTGTTTTCTTTCTATTTTCTACTTTTTTCCATCATTTCCTGAGTCGGATGCTGCACGTTTCCTGGACACTAACCGATTTCTGAGGAAGATGTGGAACTTGAACTGTCCCTGCTTTGCATTAAAGCCATCATTGCGTGCAGGAACTGGCGAGCCATGCCCATATAAGGACCGAGCTTTGTGGATCAAGGAATCAACGGAGTGGTAGGATTGTGTGTATGTTTTCCTCCCTTTCTGACTGAACGTTGCTCAGAAATTCAATTGCGGAAGAAGGATCTCGTGTAAGCAGCATTGAACTGGAACTGAGATTTAGTGGATTCCTAATTCACATTGAGTCTGCTATTGTGAGCAGTTAATTTGATTTGTTGTGATTTTCATTTTTCTATTGTTTTTTTTAACTTTTAAATTCTACTGTATTTTATTTAATCTAATTATTTGGTTATATATATAAATATATATTTTCTTTTTCTGGAAAACGAGGGTGAAAAAGGTATTTCAAAGGGTTATCATTTGGAAGAATTGTATTCAAATTTAAAGTTATTCTTACATCAAATAAGCCAATTAGAAACAAATTGAATAAATAGGTGAAAAGAAATGTTATACACATATTAGCCAAGTAAGGGTCAATTAACTTTATTAGCTTGAATCTAAATAGGTCAAAAAAGAGGTAAACAATCAATAATAGTCACAAAACTAAATAGAAAATATAAATATATATAAGGGGTTACAATAAGGTAAAATTTAATTTGTTTGGAGCAAGTCTTTATTCTAATTTTTGCCATTACTTTTCTTTTGTGTCATGTTGTGATGTTTTAAATTTCAATGCTTTATTTTATTTGTATTCATCATTTTTTTCCCCAAATACATCTTACCTGTTTCTAACGCAGCCAGTGTTGTCGCCATTGCCTTTCCCCTTGTTGACACTGTCTCTTGAGCGAGTCTAATCTTCTGGTCACTGGTCCAAATCTAGAAACAGTGCACTCCCTTCTTGCTCATTTCCGTTATTCACTGTTTGAGAGGAAGGGTTGCACTCGCGCTGCGACGCGCGTTACACCCAGCTATCACAAGACCCGACCAAGTACATGGCTGACACCCTCTCATTAGCATGTTGTGCAGAGGAAAAATA
>NW_015625804.1:0-519 GCF_001515625.1 Sinocyclocheilus rhinocerous | reverse complement strand
AACGTCAAGCCAACTTTATGGCAGTGGGCCGCGATTCCAAACCTTTGATGCAACTGTTTTACGATCAACTTAATGCTTTTGGGAGTCTTTTCTCTGTAATTACAAAATGAACACAAGCCTTAGAAACCTCTACCAAGTGTGTCTAGAGGCGTCATCAAACTAGACTTAATGACGAAACTGTCAGTAGGTGAATTCAGTCGCTATAAAATAATTCGACATAACGTGAATCTGTGAAAATATCTTGCAACTCTACAGTTGATCACACAAACTCCGATCTCTATCGTTAGTTTGATCTGACCTTCTGCGTGAGCTCTCAACCAATGATTCACCGGAGCTCCGCAAGGACCGCCTCCCTCATTTGCACACGGAAAAGTAAGAAGAAATAAATGAATAAATAAATCTGGAAATAAATACACGTGGGAATAAAAAATAATAAATACATACATAAATAAATAAATAAAAATAAATACATAGAATAATATAATACATAAAGGAAAAAGTAATACAAAAATTAATTCA
>NW_015625803.1:0-588 GCF_001515625.1 Sinocyclocheilus rhinocerous | reverse complement strand
GTTTTAGCACCTCAGTATTTGAACGAGCTCTTATTGCATTATAGTGCTTCGTTCTCAAAACTCTGGCAATTTGATAATACTGTAGCATCTGCTTAGGATCATGTATGATCATTGGGGCTGTATGTCTTAGAGACCCTTTTAGCCTGTTGACATTTGCATATAAATTACAGACATGGCCCCACATTCTACATGTGGAAGTCGTGGCCTAATGGTTAGAGAGTCGGACTTGTAACCGGCTGCGGGTTGGCCTAATGGTTAGAGATTCGGACTCGTAACCCAAAGGTTACGGTCTGGCAGGGATTGTAGGTGGGGGGAGTGAATGTACAGCGCTCTCTCCACCTTCAATACCACGACTGAGGTGCCCTTGAGCAAGGCACCGAACCCCCAACTGCTCCCCGGGCGCCGCAGCAAAAATGGCTGCCCACTGCTCCGGGTGTGTGTTCACGGTGTGTGTGTTCACTGCTGTGTGTGTGCACTTTGGATGGGTTAAATGCAGAGCACTAATTCCAAGTATGGGTCACTTCCACACGTCACTTACTTACTTACATTTATATGGGTGCTAAATTGCCAATGGTTTCCCCCACTATC
>NW_015625802.1:0-581 GCF_001515625.1 Sinocyclocheilus rhinocerous | reverse complement strand
GCTAACTCGGCTAACCGGAGGCTCCGGGGTATCTTGCCGGCTTGGGGTCTTTTGACACAGAAAACTGTGTTAAACCTTTCAAACACATCGTACGCTTCTCTACTCTCCGTGTTTTCAGTCATGTTTCTGACCGGTGGCAGCACGTTGCCCTCTCTCTTTAGCCTCATCTAGCCATGTTTGGTTCTGAGATGGGGTCATGAGGTAATTATGCAAGATGCATGTTGCCATTACCACGAAATCCGCATTTTCTGGCTTCAATCTAGTATGGAGTACTGTCCATCTTGCTGAAAGAATAGGCCCTTTCGCACCACTTTAGTTCCAGAACTAAATGTACGGTAGGGCCTTTCGCACCGCTTTAGTTCCGGAACTAAATGTACGGTACTAAAGTACTGGGACGATTTTGCGCGAACTATTTCCCAGTACCATTTAAAGGGTTGCATTCGCACCGACAGTGTGTACTAAGAAGTGACGTAAGCCGGTCGACAGCGACGTCATTTGTGCGTGCCGTTCAACAACGAAAACAAAGAAAAACAACATCAACAACAGGAGGATGGAGGACGCTGTGATCGGAGCTGTGTTTT
>NW_015625801.1:0-1126 GCF_001515625.1 Sinocyclocheilus rhinocerous | reverse complement strand
TTCACACTGCCATACTCCAACAGGGTGAACACACTGCCCAAGCAACACAAATAAGCATGTTAGGTGTGAGATTCATTCAACATGTTTTGGTGATTAAACATGATTAAATATTTGTTCAGAATACTGTGTTGTGACTGACTATTCATCTGGGAGGGGTGTGTATCAAGTGGCTTGGTTATGGTTTTGTTGAGGCTGACATGTGGAACCCATCTGGTCCAGCGTATAGGATCAGAATAGGGCCAGCTATGGTCATACAGGTGGCTGAGATATGGCTCTGTCATGGCCCATTATTAGCTCAAAAGGGAAATGTATATAAATAATTACAATTTATTATGATTAATTACAATTATTTATATCAGCTGCCAGTAGTAACTGTAGCAGAATTAAATTGCCATCAATCAATCTGTTTGTCTAGCGAACATTCAGTGTAAATTCATATCAACTCTAGGAAAGAAATATTTCCGTGGCCACAGAAAATACTTTCTTACAGTATTAATGCATTAGAGCATGTAGTAAGGATCAAAATCGTAAAGGGACAATTAATTTGCAAGGCAGAATCAGAAACTCATGTAATTTGTGCACAAGAGTTTTATTAACTAAACACGAACACAAACTAGTCAAACAAACAAACAAACAAACAATCACTCATACAGGGGAAAGTGCAAATGAGACTTGATGGATGAAACCATCAGGAAAACCAGAGAATGAAGTTATGAAAAGAGTCAGTTAACCACCTGAGTAAAACCATCAGCGCTGTTTTAGAACAGGGTCTACAGTTTATACTAAACCTCTGTTTCGTTTAGTTAAATGTACGATACTTGCATTGCCTTGGCCTGGAACGAGCGTACGGATGCAGTCTCGGATGAAAGTCTTGATGGTTTGGAGGTTCGGTGGTGTAGAAGTCGCGATCATCTTCTTCCTGGTTTGAAGAGTGATGAACCCCAAAGATGTTCTGACTCGATGGTGATTGGGAGTTTCTTCCCAGTGGAAAGTGAAAAAGAGCTAAGAGAGACATCAGCTGAGATCCTAGGATCTTTGGTGAATGGAAAGGCAAGGCCCGAGGCCTGGCGCAGACTTAGTGGTGCTGCTGGTTTGTGATTGTAGCTTCGTGTAGCTCTGTTTTTCT
>NW_015625800.1:300-1187 GCF_001515625.1 Sinocyclocheilus rhinocerous | reverse complement strand
CTGCACCCTTGATCCAAAAATGGATCGTTCTACAGGCATCGATACTAGTCATTTATACTCTAGGATGCAGATACAGCATTTTATGAAAGAGCTTGACCTAGTGGATATATGGAGACATCTTAATCCGACTGTAATTTCTTATTCTTGTTATTCTGCAACACACCAAACTTACTCCCGAATTGATTATTTTTTTTATGTAAGCCCAAATACTGTATAAGATCATAGACGGTCAATATCATAATATTGTCATTTCTGACCACGCAGCAGTATCTTTGATACATTACTTTTTGATACATTGATACAGACTTGGTTAGAGGCCCTCCAAAATGGCGCTTTCAAACAGGGTGGTTGGAAAATCCATTATTTGTTGACTTTTTAGTAAACAAATAGATATTTACTTTGAAACAAACCTATCTGAAACATCGGCGGGGGTTCGTTGGGAGGCATTTAAAGCTTTTTTGCTTCAAAAAAGTTCAAAAAAGAAAAAAATCTCAACAAGAATTGAAAACATTGGATATGAAGATTAAAAAGTTGGAAAATGAGATTTATCAGAAAGGTTTGGTATCTTCAGATTTGCATAAGCAACTCTTGTTGCTTCGTTCAAAGTACAATACATTATCAGCACATAAAATTAGAGATGCACCGATAGTAAATTTCTCAGCCGATACGATAGTCGATTGTTTGGCGTGCTATCGGCCGATACCGATAGTTTGGTGGTTCTGCATTTTATATCTTCTTTAAAATTAATAATAATCCATAATAATTCCATAATTCTGAACGCAATGCACACTGTAAAACCGGATAAGTTAATATAACTCAAAAAAATAGTTGAAACTGATTACATCGAAATTTTTAAGTTATATTAACTAAATTTTATAAGTTAAAGA
>NW_015625800.1:0-169 GCF_001515625.1 Sinocyclocheilus rhinocerous | reverse complement strand
TCATTTTACAAGGAGTTTTTGGGTTCACAGAACCAATTAAAATTAAATAAAGATGACTTAAACATTTTTGTTACATTACAATTAAGTTTACCTTCGTAAAAACAGTTCTAATAAATAACTATACACTAAAATAAAAATAAAATAAGAAAAATGGGTTAGAAGACAATTT
>NW_015625799.1:0-559 GCF_001515625.1 Sinocyclocheilus rhinocerous | reverse complement strand
TGCGTTGTTTATGGATGCTCAAATCGGACAAACCGAGAAACCACATGGAGCTTTTATCGTGTACGAAAATGTGTTGCTCATAAGGAGGGAAAATTCAAGTATTTGACTGAAAAACGCTGGAAAAAGTGGCTTGTAAACCTGTGTCTGCGGTCGGGAGGAGCGAAGCCGGATAATGCTCGTGCGTGTAAATGGTTAATATAAGATAATAATATATAAAAAATTTGGCTGCAATATAACAAAGAGTGAAAAATTTAAGGGGGTCTGAATACTTTCCGTACCCACTGCATATAAATAGATACAGGGTGACACTGTCAGAATTCACTGAATGCTAAACGCCACACATAGACACGATGTAAATAAGATATTGTTTGCAGTTCACGGAATCGTGAGATTGCGATAAATTGAAGTGAGTGACAGCTTTTTAGTGATTAACGTTAGATGAAAGCGCTATTTGCTCGCTTTCTAGGCAGGCTATAATCGATTCAGAATTTAAATCAAAGTTGTTTTACTGCTACTAACAGGACCAACAGCCACATACCCTGTACATGCAGCAGTTTCA
>NW_015625798.1:171-1294 GCF_001515625.1 Sinocyclocheilus rhinocerous | reverse complement strand
GGTATACAGTACAGTCATCTGTAAATGTTTATTTTCTCAGGGTTTGTTTCATTGATTTTCTCGAAGTGACAACATACAGAGTCCCTAAAACAACAAATAATAAATAAATAAAAAATACAGACTTTTACATGCACACAAGAAACTTTTTTGTGCCCTTGAGAAACTATTCACATGTGCATGGGAATGCTTTGCATGCTTATGCATTACAATTTCTAGTTTTATATAACCTATTTCCTGCATCCCTGGCTTATGCATTACAATTTCTAGTTTTATATAACCTATTTCCTTTGTGCATCCCTGCCATCTTACTATGAATAAGACGATAGCATGGATGCACATGAATTAACAGAGATCTACCTGCTCAACATTTTACTTTTCTGACGGTAGTACCGCTAATATCAAGGCCTAATGTCCAATTTAACACATCCTCCACGGCAGCACAAAAACCATGACACGAAATGGGCTGATGGCATAAAATTTGCCAAGTTCAAGAGTCTATAAAAAAGACTGGTACTGTAAAAAAGTGTTTAAGATTTGGCTTTCGTTAGGGAAGTATGCCATATTTCAAGGCCTTAGGTCTATTTAATGCATAAGTCTGTGGAGGCCAAGAAAGCACACCGCGAAATGGGCTGATGGCACAATAGGTGGCTCAGTGTGCATGGTCCTATACGCTAAATTCAATGGTTTCTTGTGCACACATAAAATTCTGTACATTTTTTATTTTTGCAAAGGTCCTTGAGGTTATGTAATACGGTGCTAAGAATATAGTGTGAAGAAACCCAAAATGCTTATCTGAGGGTTGTCCCCCTTAAAAATATACCACGCTGTGCATTGTAAATAACAATGTTTTATACTTTAAATAATTGTGTAAGTAGTAAAACAACACAATTTTACATCACCTACACACACACACACACACACACACACACACGAGTCCAGTGAGAGAGAACAAAGCCAATAGTTGTGGAACTCCAAGGCTGTCAAGGCTATTTTATTCACTTAAACATCAGATGAAGTGATTATTTTCTCTTTAATACAGATGATGCCAATGTATTTTTCGATGAGTCCGCTATGTTAGCTATAATAACGTTACCTGCTTGACGGAAAGGGTTGCCAGGTTTTT
>NW_015625798.1:0-121 GCF_001515625.1 Sinocyclocheilus rhinocerous | reverse complement strand
ACCCGCCCAATTGCTACTCAAAACTAGCCCAAACTAACCGCGTTTCGAGGGTGTCCCCCGGGAAAAATCGCGTTCCGGAGGCTAAAATACACGTTATTGGGGTCACTTCAACCCGCGGACA
>NW_015625797.1:0-824 GCF_001515625.1 Sinocyclocheilus rhinocerous | reverse complement strand
ACAGTCTCATGAGAGTGGCTTGTCACCCCATGGAAGCGAGAGGCGTGGTGAGCAGAGCTCATTAGCATTTATAGGAACATGCACCGAAACGGCTCGCTGTGAACAGAGCTTTTTATTGACAGGGTAAAAATTGTGTTGTTTTACACTACAATTGAGAAGATTTAACCAAAGTATGTTATAGACTTTTTATTAAGACCCTAAAGAATCATATAAACTTGTGGAAAATGGGCATCAGATGACCCCTTTAACATGATAAACTTGTGGAAAATGGGCATCCGATGACCCCTTTAACATGTGAGTCTCAATGTATCCTTTACGTGCCAAAGACTTTCCACACTAAGAGCAGATGAAAGGCTTTTATGAAGTGTGAGTTACCAAATGAGTCTTAAGTTGTCCTTTCTGTGTAAAACTATTTCCACATTGAGAGCAGCTGAAAGACTTTATCCCAGTATGAATTAACATGTGCTTCTTAAGGCTTCGTTTCTGTGTAAAACTCTTTCCACACTGAGAGCAAGTGAAAGGCTTTTTCCCAGTATGAATTAACATGTGATCCTTAAGATGTGATTTATATCTAAAAGTCTTTCCACACTGAGAGCAGCTGAAAGGCTTTTCTGAAGAGTGAGTTACCAAATGATTCTCAAGCTGTCCTTTCTGTGTAAAACTCTTTCCACACTGGCAGCAGGTGAAAGACTTTTTCCCAGTATGAATTAACATGTGCTTCTTAAGGCTTGGTTTACGTGTAAAACTCTTTCCACACTGACAGCAGGAGAAAGCCTTAATCCCACTATGAATTAACATGTGATCCTTAAGGTTTGATTTATATC
>NW_015625796.1:0-477 GCF_001515625.1 Sinocyclocheilus rhinocerous | reverse complement strand
CCATCTGCCAGATTACATCCCACCAATAGAATCCATCAAATACACCATTATAGTTTACATTAAAACCAATACAATTGCCATTATAACCCTGTAATCCATTACATTTGTTATTGTGTTTTGGGAGGGGTTCTATTGTTTTTTTTTTCAGCAGGCAAGATTATAATGGTATAACTACTTTTACAGAATTACCTTAATTTCACAGAAAATATTTGTTTATTTTTTATAAATAAAGAACTGTATTTCTTAAGTCAATTATTAAAGTATTACATATGTTACATAGGCTGATTTATTCATTTTAAGTATTTGGGATTTTAAGAACAAGTGGAAAATGTGCTGAATGTTTCATTTCATCCAAGTGAAATTAGCAAGCAGTTAGACTGAATTTACATTCGTTTTAAACGTGGAGCCAGGCGTGAGTCGACACAGGTTGCACGCATGCGTCAAGCCTCATCCATACTGCCAGATGCGCTCGTGAAG
>NW_015625795.1:0-1507 GCF_001515625.1 Sinocyclocheilus rhinocerous | reverse complement strand
AGGATACTGATCCCGAGGACCACAGCACCAAAGGTGTAAAGATCGGAATCCTTGCTGTGGTCGAAGAAGATGTTGCCGCTGTCACATCACTGCCAACTGTAATCAACCTGGCCATAATCCTGGAAGAGGCCATTGTGCTTCAGGACATTACAGATCTTCTTCCACTGGCCCTTGTTTATTTTATACTTTTATAGTTAATCACTAAAAAACAATACTGTTTTATTTCAATGTATTAATTTATGTTAAGTGTTCATTTGTTACAACCTTTGCCTTAAAGAGATAGTTCACACAAAAATGAAAGGTCTTTCATCATTTACTCGCCCCCAAGTTCACACAGGTTTAGAACAACTCGGGGGCGAATAAATGATGAAAGACCTTTCATTTTTGTGTGAACTATCTCTTCAAGGCAAAGGTTGTAAAAAGTGAGTACTTAACATTAATCAATACATTGATATTTTTGTAGTTTCATTTTCCTAATGTTTTTTTTTTTTTTTTCGGGCCGAGTTAATTTTATTTACTAGTGTTTTTTTTTTTTTCTCAGGCCGAGCTAATTGTATTTGATTTCTATGTAGACACTGGTACTTCCAAGGCCAAGAGTGGATTACAGGCATATCATTGTAATTGTAGTTTCAATGTTGATGTTCTGACAAAAATGTACAGTGCATTTATAATAACTGAGTAATGTTTGTGGTTTACTCTGATGCTTTCACTTGTTTTGGGTTCTTGGACACAATAGTAACTTAGTTTTGAGGAACTCTTAGGTTGATGTTAAAATATGCAATATAGTAGTTTTCACATAATAGTTCCTTTAAAAATCAACCAAAAATGTTAAATACATGTGCAAATGTGCTTCATGCCACAAGACAGCTAATGTATTAAGGTATAATTAACACTGGATTTCTTTAACATGCATTATGTACCATGCATTGAGCTCAGTGTAAAATGCATGGAGTAAAGAAGTTAAAATAAAAGACTTGGTATATCCTTGTGCATTGGACAAACTTTCAATAATAAATTTATTTATTTAGACTATTTAAATAATATAAAAAAATTGTCTATGCCTATAGATAATAGGCCTATTTGTGTTCAGTAAATTAAAAAAAATGTTCTGTTATTTACTAGGTAAACATGACTATTTATATTGTGACAACTTGTGATATTAATGTAATATTTTAAGTTGGGTGGACTTTAGTCCCTGTTTGTTAAGTTTACTCAAAAAAGTGCTTGCGATAAGTTGCCTTATTTTTTTTAAGTTGACAACTTTTTTCTACAGAGTTCATTGCTCCCTACTCCCTGAGCAGGGGAAATCCGTTGAAGTTTACTTCGGAACATTCATTCACGGATTTGCGCTGCGCAGCGTCTTCACACACAGACTAAACTTCAAGTTCAAGTTCAAGTTGAGCTTTATTGTCATTCTGCTACATGTGGGGACATACAGTGGAATGAAATATCGTGCCTCACTGGACCACGGTGCTACATAAATACAGGCATACAACAATGAAGTAAA
>NW_015625794.1:0-1605 GCF_001515625.1 Sinocyclocheilus rhinocerous | reverse complement strand
CACATAGAAAGAAAATAAGCAGCGACATACTTGTTCATCCTGTAGCGTCTGTCAGGAAGCTTCAGCCGCTGTTTATGAACCGGGAACCGTTCTTTCTGTAGTCTTTGCTCTAATCCACCGGGAATCGTTCTTTCTGTAGTCTTTGCCAGCTCTAATCCACAGTTAATTCAGAAGGAGTTAGGTCTGCACTCACAGTACTAAGATTCCAGGAGTTAGTCCAAAAACTCTCATCTTTAGCTTCCGCAGTCAGACGGCATCAGGCAGACTCAGGGTAGTAAGACCATGAGCGTTGCTCGCCATGCTCTACCAAAGCCACTAGAAGGCAAGCCTGCAACTATTAGCTAAAAAAGCGTAACGGCTAAAGCTAACGCTTCTGGTCTGTTTTTAAAAAAAATAGATGTCAATGGAGGAGAGGCTCCACTACGCTGAATAAACAGCTTTTTAGAGAAAATGGCTTATCATTTAATGAATCGACAGCCTATCTGCTGTTCCAGTTGAAATGCGTTGTTCCAATTGAAAGTTCACATCTAGCCAAGTACAGTTCAAATCCCCGGATGTGTTCTTGCTCCGTCCCTTTTGTCAAGGATGCATCCAGAGGTGACTTGTGCGAACTTGAGGCAGCCAGGTATCCCAGAATGCATTTCACACCAACCAGCATTAATGGCAGAGGAGAAAACCCGCATAATTTTCTAAATATTACTGTTATTGTGTCATGAAATGCAGTTCTAAGAGTATTTCAGGCGAGAATGTAGTTGTTTAAACCTCAAATCTGTGGTTTATTTATAAAGATAACACATTTTCAAATAGGTGCTTCGCTGATTTCGGAGACATGCGCTCCAGGCGATCAGCAGGCGCTCAGTGCTCATGTATCCGCCGAGAGCAGCCTCACCGTGGCTAGTCCTTCTGACATTTGCCGCTGACTCTGATGTCTCTGTAGTGGTTAAACATGAGATATAATTCATTTTGGGTAAATCTAACAGGCAATCTTTGGTCTCATTAATCTATTATTTCTTCCAGGTCATATCGTTTTGGCTGAGCACAAAGTTATGTTTCATAAATTATTTATTTATAAGTCGTAATACAACGCTGACTTTGTTGCATACATTTGACTGAATCTTTGCTTTTGTCTTATTTCCTATTACATAAGTCTCTTAAACTTTATACTTTTATAATGGCTATTATTGTTCATTAAAAGTGACATTTAACAAAAAAGGCTTTGTCATATTTCATTTTATTATAGGCTATACAGTGAAGATAATCAGAGTATATGTGCACATATAGACTTGATCGGTGTCGCGTCATAGCTGTGTGGGCGGAGTCGGCGTGGGGGAAAACAGTCCTTTCCCCCTCATTGGAAAAGCATGGTGACTCAGAATGGCCTACATAAAATAATTTCTGCCGCTCGACAGAGCAACATGAGCCGTATTGGGTCGGACTGTCCGTACGCTATCTGTGACTGGACAAACGACCCAACGGAATGGCCAGAGGTGTCGTTTCCCGACATTTTTTGTTACCTAATTGAGCAAGAGACAGCTTACTGCAAGCCTATACGAGACAGCCTGTGAAAGTAAACATTTGTCATTTTGTTTTGCTTAATTTTAATAA
>NW_015625793.1:0-2183 GCF_001515625.1 Sinocyclocheilus rhinocerous | reverse complement strand
TTTTAGGGGGGCGTGGCAGAGTCTTTACTTTGATAAAGAATATCTCTTTAGTTTTGAGATTGCAACTTCGATAAAGAATATCTCTTTAGTTTTGAGACTTTAGTATTTGCAACTTCAGGGATCTTATCTATGCACAATCAGCTTGTAACACTCCAAAGAGAAAGGAAAACTTTAAATCGCATCATATGACCCCATTAAGAAAAGTCAAGATTGTAATTTTCTTTTAACTGTAATTCGGTTTCAATAACATGCCATAATTCACTTGACCATAAAACCATTATTATGTACTTTTCTTCCATTACCATGTTCAGATAGTTGAACAATATCTGATTTTGTCACTTTTATTACGACCAACACAACTACCTGTAGAGGATAATTTTCATTTATTTTTCAACTGTATAAGATTTGATTGTGTACATACAGTATGAAGCAACACACATCTGACACAATTCTGCCTTTTTATTATTTATTAAGATTGTATCACTCATATTCAAAGGTGTAGTACACTGTTTATGCGTTGCATGTTTACACAGTTGCTAGGAAGCAAAAGCTGTATCAGTGTTTGTCCACTAGAGGACAGAAATGATCAGATATAAGATCAGCGGCATATCAATATCTTACATGAACATTATTCATCAAGCAGATGCTGTTGTCAAATTTAATAAAACAACACAAAGCACATGTATCATATCACTACAAGAACTGAACAAAGGTGTTTTTTCATCTTTTTTTGCTGCAAGTGCAAGAAGGCTAGTTGCAAGTGCTTCAGCATGAATACAAAGGCACTATACACAAGAAGAAGAAGGTCATGTGATCTCAGCTTTAGCGACACTAATCAATGCTGGACATTAATCTGATACTGGAGTTAATTATATAAAAACAGCACATGCAGTGGTTAAAGAAATACTGCTGTGGTAAAACGTCTTATAAAAAGCATGTATGACACTCACTGTCTACAATCACACAAAATCAAATCTGTGAGAGTCAGACTAATACTATGCTAAACAGAGTAACAGGTATGAAGCTTCTTGCATGCAAGTTTAACCGCTCAGCACACAGATTTATCTCTGACTTTCCCTGGACGGAGTCTATAGGCTCATAAAAGCAGAAGCATGTGTTGCTGCTGGAGCTGGAGCTGAAGTGTTGATGATGTCAGAGTGATTGACAGGAGTGGGCGGGTCTTGTGTTGTTAAAGTGAACTCCTCCTCTCTTCCTCTCTTCTGCTCATTCACTCCATCAGGAACTTAGTCATTCAGCAGCGGTATCTCTACAGCCACTGATTCATTCACTCGCTTTCCTGAGGAATCTGAGGGAAAATACAGAGACAACGACGAATTAAAAACAGAGAAGATGCACTGGTGTGGATTTTGTTATATATGAGATGCAAACTAAAAACTAACGTCAAGCATTTATATCTAGTTCAAGCACTTTTCTCACAAATGAATATTTGAGAACTCAGTCATGCATCTACTAGAATATGCAAACTGAAATGTAAAGTTTAATTAGGTTTTTAGAGCTACTACATCTTGGATGTTTGTAGCATTAAAAGCATTTCTCTCAGTAGAGCTGCTGTTTAATTCACTTACAGTCATTTGTTTGAAATCTGAATTAATAAACTGAATGAAGCCAAATCACACACACATCAGATCATGATATTGTTGTAAAGTTAAAGACATTCAGTGCAATCAGCAGATTCTCACCATTCTTTTCCTTCGTCAACGATTCTGTCCTCGCTTCATTTGTCACAGCAGCACACAGAAGCAGAGAAATACACAGACATCCATTGTTACGTTCCCCTCCTGTCTACGGGATTGGGAGCGGAAGCGTTCCCCTCCTGTCTACAGGATTGGGAGCGGAAGTAGCAAAGGAAAAAGCCTAAAAAAAAACTAAAAAAAAAAAAACGGCAAGAACACACTTCAGTCCTCTGTCCCAGAGTGAAGACGACACCAATTCAGACATATACAAAAATGGAGATTTATTTACAGAACAAGGACAATAAGTTTAACATAAAAATATATGGAGAAATAGCTCAGGGGAGAGCAAGGCCTAAAATAACAAACAAAACAATTAACGAACCAATTTTGGGAACAGCTAACTTATCTCAAACGCCCAAAAGAAAGAAAAAAAAACAACAACATAAACTTCCCTCAACTCCCTAACTGAACCAAAAACAGGGATGAAAG
>NW_015625792.1:0-1097 GCF_001515625.1 Sinocyclocheilus rhinocerous | reverse complement strand
TGTCCATAAATTGGTTTTCCCATTCTATACAATGTATCTATACACTGCATCTAATTTACATATTAATGTGTTCTTGGGGCAAGCCATAATGAAAAAAGAAGCGTAATAATGGGAGTAATAACTTGGCAACATTTTCATAAGAATTTCTCATATTTCATAGGAATATTGATCTATAATTTCTTACCCTATGTGTCTTCCCAAAATGCCTGATTAAAATGCCGTTTGTCCTGGTGTCTTCTACAGTTAACAAAAAGGATTAAAATGCCGTTTGTCCTGGTGTCTTCTACAGTTTCGTAACAAAAAGTCATATTCCGATTTTTGAAACATAACATTTTTCTGGGATGTTTATTTACGACAAACAATTTGAAAATTAGCCAGATTTAAATGATAATTACAAAACATTATCATATTTCCCTAAGAGTGCTAAATTTGATCATTCTCTCAATATCAGTCATATTTAAAGACCAAGGAGAAGGTGTGTTTATGATCAAACCTCCAAATATTTGATTTCTCTAAAAAGCCCTGAATGTGCTCTGTACAGGACATCCAGACTTAAAACTGTGGCATGTAGGGTCTCAGAGAAAGTCACTCAAATATAATGTTCTCTACAGAGGACAAAAGTCTATGCCTGGGTCCCAGGAGGTTAAAAGCTACATGCATAGACCATGCATAGATGCAATGCATGAAATATACTTTTCCATTTGTCATCTACAGATTAACCGTGCAATGTATAGTTGCAGAGTTAAATGTGTGAATGTTAAATATATGTAAATGCACAGTTATATAAATGTTAAATGTATATTATATATAAATGCACAGTTATATAAAAGTTAAATGTATATGGAGGAAGCATTTCAATGCATTCATTCAGGTGCGAGTAACTTTGCAGTAATGCTGTCTTACAAATAGGCTACATGTTAGGCATAATATTCTTTTCATCCAATGTGGCTTACCGCAGCACTGTGTATGAGAGCAGTGGTGCAGTTTCTGAGAAGCAACAGTTCTAATCTCACCATCTGAGAGACAGAGTGACAGAGAGTGGGTGGGTTGTGCAGAGAGAGAGAGAGAGAGACAGAGAGAGAGAGAGAGAGAGAGAG
>NW_015625791.1:0-1316 GCF_001515625.1 Sinocyclocheilus rhinocerous | reverse complement strand
ATCAGGAAGGGGGCCAACACTTTTTCACACCACTGTATGTGTGTGATATATTCAGACGTCAAGAAAGTCTCACTCCAACCAGGCAATCAAACTCATTTTATTACATATTCCACACGAAGAATATTCTGCCAATTGTTTGTTTTTATCATGCTGATAATTTTGTTTAGTTATTTTATTTAGTTAACATTATCATCTAACGTTTAAAGTTGGAAATACATTTTAACAATCATCAACTCTTTCAAGTGTGACTTTTATAAACCAGTTTTAATGAATGTAAATGAAAATATGAATTAGTTCAAATAAATGTACATTCTTTATTGTCACTATAGCATATACACAAGTATCAAAGTGAAAGTCTTGGATGCAATTATGTTGTGACAGGAAAGACCAGAATCCACGAAACACTAACTGCATAGTATACATGTAATGTGCAGTATTCTCATAATTGACATTACTACACAAAATGCACAAGAACATAATATACAGAATATGTTTAAAATTCATTATATGTTTTAAACACTGCAATGATCCTTTCAACAGTTCCTGTAACAGTATAAGTTACAAAACGTGTATGTTATGTAATGGAGTGCAATATCTAAAATAAGTCTTTACAGGAATATTCCACCCCAAAAAATGAAAATTCTCTAATTTACTCACCTTCATGCCATTCCAGATGTATATGACTTTCTTTCTTGACATAAACACAAAGATTTTTAAGAAAATAATCCATCTCTGAGAATCCACATAACACAAGTGAATTGTAACCCATGCACGTATGACAGTTGATCGGAAGTGATTGTTAATAGTCAAAAGTTTCAATTATTCGTGTTTTTCTTATCTGTTGTTTCACTTCAAAAGATACTGATTCAACCATTAAGGTCAGATGGATTACTGTCACGGTAGCTGTGTGTGGTTTTTAAAGCATCTTTAGGACTCACAGAGATGGATTATTTGCCTAAAAATCTTAATTTGTGTTTACCTGTCCAAAAAAAAACAGAACACAAAAATCAAGCAACAAGGCATTCAATTTGATCAGTTATATATTCATAGTGAAGTGTCATTTAAGCACATTGCAACATCTAGACTAGTCTGTGTTCTGCTAAGTAACACAAATTCAAAAATGAAATAAAACAAACCAATAAAACATTTCATTCATGGGGATGAACACAGAAACTAGCCTTGTTATGAAGCCTCTTATTACATGGATGTTAACTTATCTATAGTCTCAAAATCTGGAATACACTACACGGTTTTTGCCCTGATTTTCCACCGATTTACAGTCTGGAGAAGTTCACAGTAGTTGCCAAAGGTCAGAG
>NW_015625790.1:1013-1209 GCF_001515625.1 Sinocyclocheilus rhinocerous | reverse complement strand
AGGGAACGACCGACCTGACTGCTGTAGCACCCTCACTCGAGGGGGAGAGCTCTCCCATGCCGTACCGTCGCTGGGCGGCAGTTGGGAATTTCGCTCGCTGGAGCCCACTGAGCCCTGAAGCACCGAGGGTGGCAGGGGTATCAGTGACTCTCCGTGAGGGCACTGAGGAGGATCGGGCACCGTATACTGAGGTGTT
>NW_015625790.1:0-133 GCF_001515625.1 Sinocyclocheilus rhinocerous | reverse complement strand
GAGAAAAGGACGAGCCCGTCTCGGATCCCTCCGCTAAATCCACTTGCGATCCCCACGACAACAGTCTGCACTGTGCCTCGGCAACCACAGCGGAGCGTGCGCAGCGAGAGCAGCTCGCAGTCATGACAATCAG
>NW_015625789.1:0-506 GCF_001515625.1 Sinocyclocheilus rhinocerous | reverse complement strand
CCGTTATGCAATGTTATATCCAGCTAAGCTCCGAGTAACGATCGGCAGTACCACCATGATCCTAGACACGTCTGCAGCGGTCTCAGAGCTTATTGCGGAGATTGATCAGCATCGACCTGTGGCAGCTGAACGTTCACCTGTGAATAGACCTGTGATGGGCGAATGAATCTAACGGTGCCTCGCATGGTGCCAGAGCTATGACCGGAATATATTTCTCTTCTCCACCTGTTTTGCGTTCGGGACTTATTACTTTCATTGCGGAATGGTGCGGACGATGTGACTGCACAAGTATACTTCTTGAGTGAGTTTTTTTTTTGTGTTAAAGTTTCCTGTTTCGGACTGAACGGAAGGTAGCTATGTTCCACTGTGTACTGAATTCCCTTAATGAGAAGGGAAAACGCCTCTCTTGTTTTATTTTGTTGTTTTGCTTCTTTTGGTGTTCAAGTTCGATTGAATCTTCTATTGCCCAGAAATGGTTGTACTTCTGTTGTTGTTATTATTATTAT
>NW_015625788.1:229-607 GCF_001515625.1 Sinocyclocheilus rhinocerous | reverse complement strand
AAAGACTGCACTGTTCTCGGTCATCAGAGGTATGTGTATAAAAAACACAACATTTACCAGAGGCAGAGAGCTTCTCTTTTTTTAACACACTGAATTGTGATACACAATATATATATCTCGTTTTTGTTTTTAGTAGAAAAATTATGTCAAGCTTTTCTTGTGCTTATTTGGCAGATGCTGTGATGACCAACTTCCCGGCAGCAACAGAGTTGCACTTAAGGAATGCAGTTGGGAAGCATTTTAAACAAGAAATAAAACCAATAATTAATTATTTACTTTAAGTTCACTATTGGTTGTTTTATTTGTTAAAATAAGTAAACCAACAAAAGGGTTAATCTTTTTTTATGTTGTCATTTATCCGTAATGTTTTAATGTTAA
>NW_015625788.1:0-141 GCF_001515625.1 Sinocyclocheilus rhinocerous | reverse complement strand
TCTTATTTAAAATATTTTATTTTTTCATTTTTATATTTTTATTATCTTAAGTTGTTAAAAATTCCAGATTTTTTTATAATAATATTTATATTTAAGTGTATTTATAAAATTTTATTTTGTCATTAATTCTTTTGTATTTTA
>NW_015625787.1:302-583 GCF_001515625.1 Sinocyclocheilus rhinocerous | reverse complement strand
TTGTGATCAGTGCGGGAAGAGTTTCACACAATCATCAAGCCTTAATTATCACATGAACATCCACACTGAAGAGAAACCGTTCACTTGTGATCAGTGCGGGAAGAGTTTCTCACATTTAGCAATCTTTAAGGATCATATGACCATCCACACTGGAGAGAAACCGTACGCATGTGATCAGTGCAGCAAAACATTTTTGAGAGCTTCAGAACTGAAGCGGCACCTGATAGTTCATACAAAGGAGAAACCACATTCATGTTATTTGTGTGGAAAGAGTTTTTCAC
>NW_015625787.1:0-157 GCF_001515625.1 Sinocyclocheilus rhinocerous | reverse complement strand
AATAATGCATCAAGCAGTGAAATATCATCTGGATAAATCTGTCATTACAAGTGACATGACAAAGAGACATTATCTGAAGTTTTCAGTGAATAACGTCGTCTGAATATTATCTTCATCTTCAAAACCAGCAGATTCAACTCTTATAATGCATATGTGT
>NW_015625786.1:0-522 GCF_001515625.1 Sinocyclocheilus rhinocerous | reverse complement strand
TTTGCAAAGAATATATTACCTTTAAAGCCACAGCAGAATTGTTGCACGTCTCCGAGCAACACAGCTGTTTGCTTCTGAATGAATCAGCCATTTGAACAAATCGAATGAATTAATGACTCAGTGCATAGGTGGAGGGTCGTGTGAACCAATGATTCAAAGACCCATTCATAAAGAGAGCCGTTTACTTCATTACTGAATGAATCAGCCGTTTGAACGAATCGACTGAAGACATTTACCACCACCTCCTGGCAGATTTAGTTTCCTATTTAGAGTATAATTTAATTAATTAATTAATAATAATAATAATAATACTAAAAACATTAAAGGGATAGTTCACCCCCCAAAAATTTAATTCTGTCATCATTTACTCACTCTCATGTCCTTTCAAACCTTTCTTTTGTGGAACATAAAATAAGGTATTTTGAAGACTGTTGGTAACAAAGCTGTTTTGGTTAGCTACCAGTGACTTTCATGAACAAACAAAACTGAGATGTTTCTCAAATTATCTTCTTTTATGTTCCA
>NW_015625785.1:0-526 GCF_001515625.1 Sinocyclocheilus rhinocerous | reverse complement strand
TGACGTCGAGAGTGACCGACTGAAAGGGAACCATGGTTACATGCGTAACCTGAGGCGTTTTTTTCAAACAAAAACCTTTTTCAGAAGTAATACAGTTTTGCATTTTATTTACTTTGCCACAACATATTTCAAAACCACATAACTGTGACCATTACATTTTACAACAACAAGTACACAGGTATTAGGGCCACTTAATATAAAGTGGGACCCAAAATTCTACCTTTTCAAGTATATGGTTTAAACAGAAATTAATTTTTCACAACTTGAAAATGTGCAAACTGAATAAAAATAAATAACTACCTCACACTGGAGGTTAAACATGCATGTAGTGCAATAACATTGCAAAAATTTGTATATTGTGCAATAAAACTGTAAAAAAACAAACAATACAATGCTCAGTGAAATAAAAATGTGATCACTCTGATCAAACCATTGTTATCACCTTTATCACTTTAATTTCTTTTATGCACAACGCAATAAGTTATTGTATGCAAAACAATGAAACAGTTAGTTCTTAGCATTTATT
>NW_015625784.1:986-4664 GCF_001515625.1 Sinocyclocheilus rhinocerous | reverse complement strand
CAGAAACCGAGAAAACAGACAAGGCTAGGCTAGGCTAGGCTAGGCAAGCTCTGTAGGCTAACGAGGGCTCTGTAGACTAGGCTAGGCTAGTAAGGCAGGGTAAACTAACGAGGGCTCTGTAGTGTAGCTATCAAATGATAAGCGCTAAACAATACTCGGCACCGGGAAGGGATCAGAGTGAGTGTTAAATAGTGAGTGAGTGATATGAAACAGCTGTGTGCAATCAGTGCTGTGTGCAATCAGTGAAACAGCTGTGTGCAATCAGTGTTGTGTGCAATCAGTGCAATGAATGATGGGATATGTAGTCCGGGGTGATATGCAACAGTGTGTAGTGCGAGAGTCAATGAAAATGGAAGGGTGACCTCTGATGGCTAGCAGACGGAAGTTCATGGACCAGATACGTAACACAATTACCTTTTTTTTTTTTTTATTCAGTGGCGGAAACGCACTTCCATAGAAACGGGCTTCCATAGATATTTGTTTCAAGACTAAGTGCAATACAAATATCTACTTAAACCTTTACCAAGCAAATGTTTAAGGTCAAGATAAGCTGTCAACTCCTTGTTACCAAGGAGCTTTAAATTAAGATACTGATGTGTTCTGTAGATTAACTTTACATTCACCTGAGATTCTGTATTCACTAATTACACACAAAGTCACTTAAACTGAGCTTGCTATAATGTATAAATGCTGTAATAAAATATTTTTCTTTGGAAAGCTGATGGACAATTACTCTGAATGTTTGCTGGATGGATAGATTAGTTGATAGATTAGTTAATTATGTTACTTTGGGCAGCTGATACATATACTGTAAATATAACTGATTATAACAATGGCAGCAGATGTCTTCCACTGTTGTGTTGGGCCACATTGCAGTGGGAAGGAGTAGTAGGATCTGGTTCACAGCCTTGAATACAAAACATCTGTGAACGATGAGCTCCTGAACACTCAGAAGGTCCTTGGTCTAAAACATGCAGATGAAGGAGCCTTGAAGGTGAAGGTTCTGAAGTCTGTTCAGAAGATCGTGATGATAGGCCAAAAGGACTTAACACACTTATCATGTGCGTCCTTACTCAGAGCCACATTTACAAAATGACATTGTGTTTGCCCAGAGGAGAATAACCTGTTTGATGAGGGCCATCTAACACAAAGAATCCAACAAACAGAAAAAACACAAAGCTCTATACAAGTCAGATAAACCACTTCTGAAGAAGAGAATCAGGGAATCTAAGTGCAGTACTCTCTGGTATCTGACAGATAATGAATAACAAAAATACATTAACTTCTAAAGCCTGCTCAATACACAAGTAATACGCTGTCCCAAGTCTCTCCAAACTTTAGCTGCTTGGGCTGAATGGTTCTAATAATGGTAAGAAATTGTTCCAGTTATGTTTCCACTTGAGCTTGGTTCGTTTGTTGTCTGGCTACTAGATTAACTCTGTAGCTGCCCAAGCTATTTACATCCCATACCGTATGTGAACACTTGCACTAACAAGGCAACGACTGACACATTTGTATTACTGTATATGAGAAGTACTGTATATGAACCAGTAAAACCAGCAGATCATACCCACTTGTTTGTATAGAAGGAGGAACAATCACAACAATCAGATACATGACACTTTTCATCTGTAACACAACTTAATTCAACATGAAAATGCTTGTTCTTTTGTATCTGTTGTCATGTTTGAAAGATGTCAAAGCAGGTATGTCTTTTTATTGATACTCTTTACTGTCTTTACAGCTACTGCATCATTTGCAACATTTTTTAACAAGGACCTTTGTAAAAGCAAAACTAACATGTTAAGTACTGTTCGATGTATAACCAAGTTGCATTAAAGAAATAGAAGACAAAATGTAAGTAGATGTTTCAAATAGCCTACTTCAGTATATTATACAGAGGTGCAGACAGGCCATTGGTAGAAAAATTACTTAAAGGGGTCCTATTATGCTTTTTCACTGTTTCAACTTTAGTTAGTCTGTAATGTTGCTGTTTGAGCATAAAAAAAGATCTGCAAAATTACAAAGCTCAAAGTCCACTTCAAAAGGAGATATTTTATTTAACAGAAATTACTTTTCAAAAACTACAACTCGTTTGGACTACAACGCATATTTTCCGGGATTTGTGATATCACAAAGATCGACGAATGGGACGAGACCTGGTTGAGCTGCACTAGAGAAGGCAACGAGTGTTATCACTATGTCGGAGACACGCTAGCTTTCCCAAGGCACACAAACTTAGAGTGGTTACAATCACCCGGGTTTAAATCGCGCTCAAATTTATTTGATTTTGACGCAATATTTACACTGAAGCTCGCAGGCGGCTATGGTAAGGGGCATGACATTTCCCGACCAGGCGCCGAGTCGTGCCAATCACAACACACACTAGTCCATTTCGTATTTCAGAAGGCGGGCCTTCATTTGATACAGGAACTATTCGAGTCGTTCATGCCAGACTGGGGAGAGAGGTGTACAACCTAGTATGAGAGCCTGTTCTAGTACACCCCCAAAACAAAATCAAGAATTTGTAAAAGAGCATAATATGACCCCTTTAATGGGAGTTTTTGAGAGTGCTTGAACTAGACTATCAGTGAAAATGTTCTTTGATAATGTAAATGTTCTTTGCTCTCTTTCTGTGTGTTATGATAGTAGCCTAACTTGCAATGATTTTATTCACATCAACTTTCAATGTAAAATTCACATTAAATATAAACTCAGTCGTATTAAAAATATGTTTGGAACCTGGACTTTCTATCTGGAAGACCTCAGTCAGTCCGTGTCGGCCACAACACCTCGAGCACTACCACACTGAGCACAGGTGCCCCACAAGGCTGTGTGCTCAGCCCGCTGCTGACCCACGACTGCGCTGCCAAGTTCAGCTCCAACCACATCATCAAGTTCGCGGATGACACAATGGTGGTAGGTCTCATCAGCAACAGTGATGAAACGCACTACAGAGAGGAAGTGGCAAAGCTGGCTGAATGGTGTGGCACTAACAACCTGTCCCTCAATGTGGGGAAGACAAAGGAGGTTGTGATGGACTTCAGGAGAAACTCTGTTGACCACCCCCCACTGACCATCGACAGCTCGACTGTGGAGAGAGTCAGCAGCACTAAATTCCTGGGGGTGCACATCACAGAGGATCTCACCTGGACCACCAACACCATGTCACTCTCCAAGAAGGCACAACAGCGCCTACACTTTCTCCGCCAGCTGAAAAGAGCAAGTCTCCCCCCAGCCATCCTCACCACATTCTATAGGGGCACCATTGAGAGCGTGCTGACCAGCTGCATCACTGTCTGGTACTGGAACTGTAGTGCAGCAGACCGCAAGACCCTCCAGCGGACAGTGAACACAGCTGCAAAGATCATCGGTCCCCCTCTCCCCTCCATCCTGGACATTTTCCTTACACGATGCTCCAGCAAAGCCAACAGTATCGTGAAGGACCCCACCCATCCCTCCCACAGTCTCTTCCAGCTCCTACCATCAGGAAGACGGTACCGGAGCATCAGAGCCCGCTCCGCCAGACTGCTCAACAGCTTTTTCCCCCAGGCTGTGAGAGCCCTGAACTCAAATCACCCCGCCCTCCTCTGAAACCCCACACAAACCCCCTACCTCCTGAAACATGGACCATCTCACCTCCCACACCCCCCCCCCAACCTTACCGCATCACAAAAA
>NW_015625784.1:0-603 GCF_001515625.1 Sinocyclocheilus rhinocerous | reverse complement strand
TAGGTAAACATTTATATATAGTATATTTATAGTCAAAATCAGTCAGTAGGCTAGTTGTGTATAGGTTTTACTGTTTTACTTCATTGTTGTATGCCTGTATTTATGTAGCACCGTGGTCCTGTGAGGCACGACATTTCGTTCCACTGTATGTCCCCACATGTAGCAGAATGACAATAAAGCTCAACTTGACTTGACTTGACTTGATGTTATGGCATGACATCCATATCTGTTAATTAAATAAACAGACAGGTTTTTATGCATAGTTAATAGATTACATTATTAGGTTACTTTGACCATCGCCCACTATAGATCAACATAATCTATAAGGTGAGAATCAAGATATTTCATGACATAGTTAATGCGTTTGGGGATGTTTCGAATAAAAAGGGAAAAATAAATAAAACATAAGTGCTGTTGTGGCTGCTGTGTGTCACATGACGAATTGAAACCCCTTTATTCCCATTGTCCCCTATTTAAAATGGGTAAAAAGTTTCATTGAGCTAAAATGTGGATTTTATTTTCATTTTAACCACTAGATGGCACAAAACCTCACCACAGCACTTTCCTAAACATTCATGTTTCACTATACACCTCATGAAAAAT
>NW_015625783.1:985204-1015204 GCF_001515625.1 Sinocyclocheilus rhinocerous | reverse complement strand
GTTTGTTAAATAAATAAAAAGAAACAGCAGTGATAAAGGACATTTTACAGGTAAAACCTTCACATTTTACCTCTACATTTGTCTTTCACTGTATTGCATTATGGCTGCATTTTCACGGGTCTCTGATGGTAATGAAATAAGTGTTTCAAAACGGTAAAGTGCTCCATGCTGTCAATACAAAGTGTTTCTGTAGGAGTAGAGCTATATTTCATCAGACACAAGTAAACAAACCTTAAGATAACCCCAGCGGACTGAATGAATTTACTTTATACTCACTGATAGAATAAAAGATCTCCATATCCGCCGAAGACCGCTGTGAGGGTTATTAAATGTACAAATGTGTAACGAAGTTTGCAGAAATTGAATCTGAACTCAAAACTGTTCAAATCGTTTTTGAACTCTACACATCCCTGCACAGAACTGACAATACAGAAAGACTTGCGCTTTCGATAAATATTCTCTACATACTGTAACTATAAACAAGTGTGTACTGCATACAAAATTAAGACCACTAGTTGTGAAAACTAGGCACACCCAAAATTACATTGAATATATCAGAATGTAGACAAAGCACAAACATGCATGGTTTACAAATACTGCCTAGTTGTTCCACAGTTAACTTGCCATTGCAGTTTAATATCAGTTTGCAAAGTCTCTAGCTGTATTCGCTTTTATTCAATGTGAATAAAAATATATAAACCCTAAATTATCTCAACTTTACAGACAAAATGTGTACATAAATTCTCAAAACATTAAAAAATGTAGCGAGGGAAACGAATACTTGGTTCTGTTGCATTAAAATGGCATGGAAATACAAATATTAGCGGCACCACTTGAAATGAATGAAGCATAAAAACTGTCAAGAGCTCACTGTACTGTTACTGTACACACTGCTATCCTACGGTCACATTAAGCCTGAAATATCTATACTCTAGATTGACCATTGTCTCCTGTCACTATTGCACTGCCTGTATATTATCTCTCTCCAGTGACTCTCTGTCATCTCACTGAAATATTTATTGCTTATTTTTTAGGGGCTGTGTGAGCAGGTTATGCCCCACTCTCTCTTGACGCTCTACAGCTTGCATTTCTCTTTACAAATTCAAAGATATGGATGTTTGGTAACTTTTTTGAAAGTGGCTTTGCTTTTTCACGCTTGCCTTAACCTAATCTATTGAAATATTGAACTCTTTTCCACCTCATAGATGTTTGAAAGTAGTTTCCGCATGGACTGTTCCTCTTCTGGCCCGCTCTAGGCATTGGAGCCCATCCCCGCGGCCCCTTGCATACTAAAATACTCGGTGAAATGGGACGTTAATCTAGGAGGAGGGGGAGAGTGTGCGGAGCTGCGTGGTGGTATGGGAGGAGGAAGAGGGGAGAATGTAGACGACAGGTCCGCTGTTGTGGTGATGATCTTGTGCTCACTGTTCCTTGGCACTTCCTGTCCCTTCCGAGCCACTGTCTCATCTATCGTCTTCACAGGGTCCTCAATAGGGAAACATAACATGGATTATATGAAATAACACTATATGAAAGTACACTCTTAAATGAAGTGTTCACCCAAAAATGAACATTTGCTGAAAATGTACTCACCCTCAGGTCATCCGGTTTGTTTCTTCATCGTAACTGATTTGGAGAAATGTAGCATTACATCACTTGCTCACCAATGAATCCTCTGCAGTGAATGGGTGCCATCAAAATAAGATTCTAAACAGCTGATAAAATCACCACAAACTCCAGTCCAACAAGCACACAGAACAGTTGCGTGTTTGTAGTAAATCCATTATTAAAAATTAAAATTTAAACCATTGCCTCTGGCCAAAAAAAAGTAAAAAAGACCAGTCCGTTATCCTTTCACATCACATGTTTAGTTTTGGACAGTTTTCACTTGTAAATGGTACTTGATCTGTGCATATTTCTCTCTTGATTCAGATGAGACAACCATGTTATTGATAGAGCATTTTGGGCTTTAGCCAGTTTTGGTATTTTAGTCAGAAGCAGTGGTTTGAAATTAAAAATGTCCTAAAGATTGGTTTGTTTATTGCAAAAATGCACCATTAATTGGTGGACTGCAATTTACTGGATTACTTGTGGATTATTGTGGCGTTTTTATCAGCTTTGTGAACTCTCATTCTGACGGCACCCATTTACTGCAGAGGATCCAGTGGTGAGCAAGTGATGTAATGTACATTTTGAATTTGTACATTTCTCCAAATCCATTCCAATGAAGCAATAAACTCATCCAAATTTTCATTTTTGGGTGAAATATCCCTTAAAAATAAAGGTTCTTTATTGGCATCTACGTTTCATGAAGAACCTTTAACATCCGTGGAAACTTTACATTGCACAGGTTTTTTATAGTGGAAAAAGTTTCTTTAGATTTTTTTTAAATGTTCAACACAATCAGGAAAAATGGTTCTTCAATGCTTAAAGGGGTCATATGATGCTTTTTTAAAGATCATTATTTTGCTTATTTGGTGTAACAGAATATGTTGACATGCTTTAATGTTCAAAAAACACATTATTTTTCAAATACTGTACATTATTGTAGGTCCTCCACACACACACACACCTCTCTCTCTCTCTCGCGCGCACACACACACACACACACTATGCGCAAAACTCCGCATTTGAACAGTCAATAGCAAATACTTAAACTAATAACAAAACAGTAGCTGATTCAGAAGCGTCAGATTGTCATAGCAAAGTCAGAATTACCTCCTCTCCTAGGTTCACGAAACGGTCGTCCATAAAATGCATTGCTGTTCTGTTGTAAGTGATCCAAATAAAGTGCTTTTGCTTTCGCACTGAAACACACAGCGTCTCCCTGACATGCTGCTTCAACACTAACTGCTGTTACTGAAACCACGCCTTCTTTCTTTTCGTGCACATTTGGGCGGCATTATGCTAATATTTCCACGTAGTGATGTAGATATGTGGGGGCGTGTTAGAACGAGCCGTTTTAGGGGGGCGTGGCAGAGTCTTAACTTTGATAAAGAATATCTCTTTGGTTTTGAGACTTTAGTCTTTACAACTTCAGGGATCTTATCTATGCACAATCAGCTTGTAACACTCCAAAGAGAAATGAAAACTTGAAATCGCATCATATGACCCCTTTAAAACCTTTTGGAACCTTTATTCAAAAAGCTGCCCAACCTGATTATATTATCATCAAAATAAGTTCACTTATATTCAAATCAGTTTTTTCATTCCTATTACAACATCTAATACTCACTGAGTGGATGGAGAAGAGCTCTGTGAAGTTTGGCTGAGAGTCTCCCAGGAAGGAGCTATTCCCATAGGCATGATGAGGGAAACTTTCCGCCCCCATGCCTTTAGGACTGGAGAGAAGGATTCCTATCTGTGACGTGCGCACGTGGTAGGGAAAGTTCTTATTGGCTGCTGACGGACGTGTGATTGCCTAGAATGACAGGATTAGTCATGCAGGGTGTTTTATCATATTATTAGCCTAAATAAATGAAGTAACAATACACAACAGCAACAAAAAAAATCATACCAGGAAGACGACATGGGCATAGAGATGGATGCCGAGTTGGATGCCGTTCACAATCTTTTCCCTGGCCCAGCGAGAGATGCCAAAGTTGGCAATCAGAGCCATGACTGGCACAGCAAAAAACCTATGGGTGAAAAAGTAATGGATGAAAAGAAGAACATAAGCTTTATACTGTCAATCTTCTTTACAGATTTACAAAGGCTGTGGAGAGCTTTGAGTCAAAGTAGAGACAAACAGTTTCAGTCTAGTTTCATAAAAAGACTTATGTGAAAAGTTAAGTTTAAAAATTGTTTTACTTTGAGTTCACATTTCCCATGATTCAAACCCATGCCATTGATATTAGGAGTGTCACTCTCAGACACCTTACGTGAGGTGTTGAACAAAAATTCTAACCTGGAAAAGTTCTTGCCAAAGCTAAATATTGTACTTTGAATACATTTGACTATTTTGTATGATGAAAACATATTGTACACTAAGTGGTGTTTACAGCACTATTAAAGTAGCGTCACATCTTTTGTTTCCATATTGTGACGTATCCAAGTGAAACCGATTATCGAAAAAGAAAAAAATGAAGGACAGGGAATCCATTTTATACTTTGGTTGTTGTTTCGATTATAAGCGAGAGATGGGGTTTAAGTATAAGTCCGGCATACATCACAGAAAGATTGACTTGACAACATTTTGAATTAAAACAGTACCAAAAAATAAATGAATGAATAAACTTAAACATGCACAGATTAGTCAGTAAAATAAATAACACACATTTAGAATACATATATTTTTTATTTCATGCTGAATGAAATGGGAGTAAAAGTGCTTTTACCGCCAGTTGATGCATGTTTGTAACAATTTATGTTTCTTCTTGCACATTCATGTTTATTCATCAAATGAATTAAAGCAATGGAAAAATAAAATAATATAAGCTTCTGGTTTTGTATTACAGCAAAACTCACCACAGAGTGTACGCAGTGAAGAAGGGGATGTAGAAAGGTTGTTTTTCAGGGTAGTGTTTGAGGGACACCAGCACAGCGTAGCAGAACCATACGTAGGCAAGCAGCTGCAGACCCATTAGACCGTACCCTGCAGGGCTGTCATAAGCATACAGCACCTCGCCTGGATCAAAGAACTACAAACACACACGCAGTGGGAGTGGGAACGGAGAAATCCCCGCCCTTGGCAACCCATCTGTATGACTGATGGTTTTAAACCCGACCATGGCACAATCTGTTAGGCTGCATAAGTGGAAAATGGCAGAACATTTCTTAAATCCAAACATCTAAAGCTACATTAGAGCAAGGGTGACATTGACACAAGATGCAACAGGAGCTCTTCAATGATACTGCAAGAGCTTATCTGGGTCTTTCTCTCTCTCTATCTATCTGTCTATCTGCCGGGTTCCATTACAGCACACTACAGCAGCACGACATGCTCAAGCTGAGTAACTTCATCTCGCAGCCTTACATTATGTATAGAGTGGAGTAGCTCTCAGGTGCAGCATGAGAAACTGCAGCTGATAGTGCTCAAAGATGAGGAGTTCTCAGACTTTTTACGCATTAGGTAATTAATAGACATTCGAAGACATTTCTGGTATGTGGTTATCTATGGTATATTATTTGCCTGCATCCATCATTTCAGCTGAAGTAATTGTAGCAAATTATATTCAAAATATTTCTGAAAACTAAATTACAATATAACAGTTAAGACCTTTTTGTATAACTTATGTATAATACATTATAACGGGTTAAAAATGGGTACAATGCATTATAATGATTCATAATGTGTGTTGTAATATATAATATCTTGTCGTAAATAATTAGAACCGAATTTAAAATGCATAGTGTAACAATGACTTGATAAGTGTTATAATGTATTACCTGTTTACATTACATTTATTCATAAGATTGTACAATGCATTATAAGGTGCATTACAAGGCATAATTAATGCATTAAAACTACATTTATAATGCATTATACATAAAGTCTTACAGTACAGTAAAGTGTTACCTTTTATTTCAATAAATGAACAAAAGGATAAATTATATTGTGTTAATTAAATGTTCAGTGTATATTGCCTACAAAACCATCAGAAATACACAAAGTTTGGGGTCTGTAAGATTTTAAAATGTTTCTTGAATTTTTATGCTCATTTTTTTAAACAAAAATAAAGTAAAACATTTTTTATTATTACAACTGTTTTCTATTTTAATTCATTTTAAAAAGTAATTTATTCCTGTGATGGCAAAGCTGAATTTTTTAGCAGTTATTACTAGTCACATGATCCCCTTCTGAAATAATTCTAATATGCTGATTTAATGCTCAAGAAACATTTCTTATTTTTACCAATGTTGAAAAAAATTGTGCTGCTTAATTTTTTTGTGAAAACTGTGATACTTTTTTTTTTCAGGATTCTTTGATAAATATAAAGTAAAAAACAAAAAAGCAAAAAAACAAAACAGCATTTATCTGAAATAAAACAAACACAGAAAAAGTATTTCTTTCAAAAGATTATTTAAAAAAGGATTTCTTTAAAAAAAGTTTCTTTAAAAAAAAAAAACCTTATTGTCCTCAAACTCTTGAACAGTAGTGAATGTTATGACTATTCAGCTTATTGTCAGCCTAAAAGGAAAAGGTTAAGTCAATCAGATCTTACCTCTGCTTCATATATGAAGAGGATGATGTACGTGATGGTGTATACTGTCATATAAATGGATAGTTTCACAGAGCCACTGTGACTTATTCTTGCCCTGGAAATCAAAAAAGAGAGAAACATTATCACTACGTCATCTTCTTTGAAAACATTAGTCAAAAGATACTTAGGATCACCTGCAAACCTAAAAAAAACATCAGCACCAAAAGTAAGTTCATTCTTGAATTCAGCACATACTCAAATTTGGATACAGGTTTGTCTTGACATCTGGGTCACATTAGCATGATTAGCCTTGTAAGTCATTACCCACATTATGTGAGAAGTAAGGCCTCCTACCTGGTGACTGTGAATCCCTTGCCCAGGAGAATCAGCATGAGCAAGAAAATCAGGAAGCTCACAGAAAAGAGTAATTTCCCTGGTGAGAGGAAGAGAGCCGCAGAGAGTTACAGAGGTGACCGCAAGTAGGTTACGAATCAGGTCAGCATTTAAGAATGAATCCAGTCACAAGCACACTAATGTGTGATGCTAAAACCGAGTATGTTTAGATGCTGCATCGTAATACCGTTTAGCACAATATTATAATACAATATTTGTGGTTTCATCAAATATTCTTACAAAACACTTTTCTTTAAAAAAAAGAGGAAGACGTGTACATTGAAATTAAATGTTAGGTAACTTGTCTATAGAAAAAGATTGGATTGGAGAATAAAAATAATATTACATGTCAATCATTTATTTGTATGCTAAGTAGTTCAGGATAAAATTCAAGATAATGTACAGTCAGCTGGTTATTACTAAAATAATAAAAATAAAAAAACCTTCAGAATGATATAAGACCACCCAAGCAGGGTTTATTTTCCGATAATGAGTATCTGACTCATTCATAAAGTGTTTTTCTTACCTAATATCTTGAGGCTGCCATTCCCAAAACCATCTCGGGCATAAAGGCCCCAGTAAATGCAAAAGAAAAGCAGGCTTAAGACTGGAATCAGAGCGTAAAGCATGCCAGAGATAAGAGAGAAGAGAGAGAGATAAGTCACAGTAGCAGCCATGAGAGCACAGAGGAAGAAGTTGAATGTGGGGAGGAGATAAGGATGAAAGAAAGAAGGGATGACACAAGAGATATTGTTATGCATCCAGCGTCGCAAAGCCTAGTGTCATAAAAATGTGTGTGCTTGTGTTTATCTGTATGAGTGTGTGCAGTGGCCTTTCTCACCCTCCACTCCAGCCGCAGTCATAAACATCTTATAGGTCGTATGGAGCAGCTGTCTTCCCTTTAAATTATCTTAAAGAATTACACAGAAGAAAAGAGATTGAGGAGAAATGAATAACTAATGCAGATAGACTCATAGTATCTGTAGGTCTGTTTATCTGGAGGAGATGGCTAAAAATATCTTTTAATTTAACACTGAATAATAAGACTTGCGAATTATGCACTGAGACCAACACATCTAAGGTCATTTATACCTCCAGGACATGGAAACTCACAAGCAAAATAACAAGACAGTGTAAACACAGTGGCGAATATAACCAAGAACGTGATGTCTGTCTCCAGGATGCCTGAAACACATAAACAGAGCAAAACAAGAACAGTATTCAGTCACGATATAAGCATGATAAATGTCTTGAAAGAATTCTCATTATTTACACTCTCTCTCTCTCTCTCTCTCTCTCTCTCTCTCTCTCTCTCTCTCATTCCAAACCAATGCTGTACAGCTTTCTAAGAATGTGAAATTTAGCAGAATGTTCACACTGTTCTTTTCCATATAGTATGACTTTAAATTACAGTAAATGGTAACCAGGGGACAAAATATATAATTATTATTAGTATTATTATTTAATTCACATATTAAATAGAATAGTGAACATGGCAAAATTATTAGTAGAACTAAAAGACAAATCAATTTCTTTCTTTCTTTCCATTTTGTTCACATTAAACATGGCACAAAGACAATAACATGCCAGATTTACTGCCACAGATGTCAAAAGTTATTGGTCTTGATCGTGATGTGCCAAAGTTGCATTCACATTTTACATATGAGATTTGAGAGCTGTGATGGAGAGGAATATTTTTAGTCAGCAATGAAGCTCTTATCTTTTTCTTACCCAAAGCTGTTGTATAGCTTCAAAAGACTTGAGGTGCATCCCAATTTGCAAACTTATGCACTATTCTATGCCGTTTTGTAGTATAAATAGTGTGAGTAGTGTGTTTACACTGAAAATTCCAAAAAGAATATGTGTATTTTTTAAATACCTGGATGATGCACTTAAATAAAAAAATGAAAAAAAACAAAGCATGGAATTCTGGACTGACTCTGATTATAAATGACAAAACCACCTTATACAGTTCACACACTATATATAAGTATATAGTGTATAAGTGCATAGTTTACAGTGTACAGTATTTGGTACACAGCTTTATAGATGAATATGGTGCAAAATTTGTATAGACTACTTGTAAGATGTTTCTTTTTTTTTGTCATTTTGGAGCTTGAAAACCCTGGGCCCTGGTCACCATTCACATTTTAGATGGTAAATTATACAGATTCAAAAAACATTGAGGGTGAGTATACGATTTGTATAGTTTTTTTATCCTGGAAAAAATTTATCATGATTTTCACAATAATATTAAGCAGTTTATTTAACAGTGATAATAATAAGAAATGTTTGAGCACCTAATCAGCATATTAGAAACGGCAATCAAAAGAATAAATCACATTTTAAAACATATTAAAGTTATTTTAAATTGCAATAATATTTCACAATATCACAGTTTTTACTGTATTTTATTTAAATAAACGTATCCTTGGTGAGCATAAAACACTTCTTTTAAAAACATTAAATTATTGCACTGACCCCACACTTTTGAAGGGTAGTATTATAATGGATACATTTTGCCATGCTTTCACATAATACAAAATAAATTCCTCCCACTTTCAGTCATGTCTCACCAAATTCATCTGCAGAGAAATGCTGGGTCCAAAAGGACTGTCCATTGGTTAATGTCATTTCATATTCCAGCTGCAGCCCATCTCCCTGTGTTGTATGGCGAAAGAGAAAAAGAGGGAGTTCAGAGGAGAGAAACGCAGGAGGTGTAAAACAGAGAGAGAAAAAGTGAGTGGGGAGCTTCAGAGACCATACAAACACTGAGTGCACAAACAGATCTTTGGGCTATAAAAGACTTCAAAGCAGCACAGTTTCTAGCTGTTGAGAGGATTTCGGCCCGGCTTAATAAAAGAGAAACACTTTGATTTCACTTGGCAGGAAAAACCCATTCCCTCTCCCGCACTCCAAAAAGGTGAGGTGCATGAAGCATGCCCTATCACCAAATCAATGTGGCCAGAGATGGAGAGGAAAGAGAGAGAGCGGGACAGAGATATAGAGCTGGAGAGGGACAGAGAAAAGGCCGTTAGATACAAACAAAATGAGCATGAAAGGCTGAAGCGAGTAATCAAGTGCCTATAACAGAAGTTAGGAGATGTCGAGGTAATTGGCAGCCAGACGCAGAGAGGCTCCCTTAGGGACTGTGCTTTACTTCAATCCAACAGGATTTAGCCCTGCATCCATCAGTCTGCCTCCATCCATGAAACAACCCTTTACATTTTGCCCCATTTATCTGGCTAAAACCCTTTCACATCGTGTACCTCTCCAACACTACATGTGCATCACTTCAAGCAGCAACAACAAGAATCACTCACTGCCTCCTGAAGATGGCCCAATGCAGAACTGAGCCTCTTCATCTTCAAAAAAATCCCTTTAATAACATTCCTTACAATCAGGTCAAACAAACACTTGCCATGTTTCCTACATGCTATATATGCAAACTTCAGTGTATTTTGGATTGTACAGTAAAGCCAGTAATAATAAAGAAGGAAGCGGTCGAAAAAGCATATATTTTAGATGTATCATACAATGTCTTTTTTAAGCAAATATTTTATTATCATAGGACGATGTAAACTTTTATCTACTGTATATATATCTATCCTTATCAGTTGCAATGTCAAAATGATCTGTTTCTATATTCATATAGACATAAATGTGGGTGAAACTGGAAGTGCATCAAAATGTAATGAAAACCATATTTAGACTCTAATCCGTTTAGCAAATATGCCTTGTATAATTCATAATATTATTATACTGTACTATTATAATATTTATTCATATTTTAAATAAGCTATTATTTTTACATTTTCAGTTATTTTAATTTTAGATTAAGTTTTAGTAATTTTATGTTTTTTTATATTTAGACTTAGATTACATTAATACAACTTTTGTTTTGTTTTTTGTTTCATAACATTTTCATTGTTCATTAAAATGTACATATTGTTCATCAATTTTACATTCTCAATCAATGAAAACACTTTTTTATTAGATTTAGTCAACAAATACCAACACTGCTCAGTATATTTAAAATATTACCATAAGCATTTTTAAATATAAAAATTATACAGTATGATATTTTTAATCTTTGATTTTCTCAGAAGTTCACAGTAAAAGGAAACAGCAACACGGCCAGCTGATTTGAATTTCACACAGTTCTCATTTTCATTCACAAGATACAACTTTAATCATATGCTTCACAGACTAACCATTATGTTGTTTGATATGTTCATTAAAAACACAATTTACCCTTGTACTTCTGTATAATTTGGTACAATTAGTTATTCATTCTGTGGTCATTAATCATGCCTTTCTGAATACGGTAGTCTGCTTCAGGCACATTCCTAGTTCCTCGTATATTGTTTACTGTATCAACACTCACCCCACACTTGCTGAGCGCAATGTACCACCATCTCTCTCTGACAGAACGAAAACTTCGACCTCCTACACAACTCAGCATCTCTTCATTACCTTCGCCTTCCACCTGACAGAGGCAGACACAAAGACATAAGATTGTAAAGAGAAGCAACTCTTCATTGTGCAGTTGTTCATCGCTAATTCAACAGAGAACAGTTATAATTTATTGTTGATGTGTGTAATTTCGTTCCATCTTCTATCCCAGTTTAATATGCAGAGACAGGAGTGAGCCATTAATCAAAATATGTAAATACAGTGGCATGTTTAATTATGTTTGTTTGATTTAGCTCAACCAATGGCAGACAGGGGATGTGTTAGGGAAACCAGTTTGAAAACAATTATTTTTTGGCAGTGCCAGTGGTGCAGAACATCAGTTTAATACTGTAACCATACTACTTCAAGCCTAAAGGACACACACACACAATCACACAAGACTATATATTAATAGCTTTTTTCTTACCATACAGCCAGACCAGGTGTAGCGGGTGGTCAGGTTGATGACCTGGTTATTTTCAGGCCTCAATACTGACTCTTTCTGGTAGCAGTCCTGTAGAGCACATAAACCCTCCATTAACAAACATGCTCTCCATGGGATTTCAAACACCCTGTAACAATAACAAGAGCTGAAGTACTAAGTAGCAGATTAGTACTAGAGGAGTGTGATGAAGAGCAGGGGCTTCCTACAAGCACTTTTTCTATAGAGTCCCGCAATGCAGATCCTGCCACGGGGAGGGAGAAAATGTGCTGGATTTAAACACGCACATGCACTGACACTCATGTCTTTTTGGAGACTGGATTTGGACTTTTAATCCACAGAGCACTGCTGACATTTTTCCTTTAATCCTCATACTTTCTACTGATGCGGAAAGCACGCATTCATGCTCGCGCTCTGTTTGTTCACGCACACACACGCAGTCTGTCAGAACACTCAATATTTTCACACACACAAACACAAAGTCTGACAGTGTGTGTCTCACCTTGTCCGGCCTCTTGTACACAGCTGGCCACTGAGAGCTTTCATCAAAGTAGAGCAAGATGTTCTGACAGCATCGGGACTTTCAGTGAAAAACAGTCATAGAGGGAGGAAGAGAAAGACAGGATAGATCAATAGATAGATAGATAGAGAAAGGGGGAGAGATTAATAGAAACTTAAAAACTAAATCTAGAAACTTAAAAGATATATTGGATCTATATAGAAAATGACTGACAGAGAAAGACAAACGAAAGGCACAGTCTGACAACATAATTTAATGGTCAAACTTTGTAGAACTTTTTTTTTTTTGTTACCCATAAATTTGGTATTTGTCATGAAAACAACTAAACCAAATTAAGATTTTAGGCAAATATTATATTTATGTTGTGAAGGGATAATTATGATATTTATTTATTTATTTATGATATTTATGTTGTGAGAGATGCACAATATTATAATTCTAGTCGAATCATTTTCAATTATTTATATGTTCACGTAATCATGTAATAGACAATAATTGTTATATGCAATAATCATGAAATAGGCAATAATTGTTATATGTGTGTGCGTGCGTACGTGCGTGCGTGTAAAACACAACAAACAAAATATATTATAATTCTAGTCGAATCAATGTCAATTATTAATATAATTTTCATATATTGTTAATAATTGTTTTATATATATATATATATAGTTGTGCTCATAAGTTTACATATCCCTTGCAGAATATGGAAAATATTAATCATTTTAACAAAATAAGAGGGATCATGAAAATTGCATGTTATTTTTTATTTAATACTGTCCTGAATAAGCTATTTCACATAACAGATTTTGATATATTCTCCACAAGACAAAATAATAACTGAATTTATAAAAATGACCCCATTCAAAAGTTTACATACCCTTGAATCTTAACACTATGTGTCATTTCATGGATGATCCACAACTGTTTTTATATTTTGTGATAGTTTTCATGAGTCCCTTGTTGGTCCTGAGCAGTTCAACTTCTGAAAAAAAAACCCTCCAGCTCCTGCACATTCTTTGGTTTTCCAGCATCTTCTGCATATTTGAACCCTTTCCAAAAGTGACTGTATGATTTTGAGATCCATCTTTTCACACTGAGGACAACTGAAGGACTCATACACAACAATTACCAGGTGAAAATGTACTGACACTCAAGAATGCAACACAATGCATTAAGAGACGGGGGTGTAAACTTTTTGAATTGGATGATCAGGGTAAATTGTACTTATTTTGTCTTCTGGGAAACATTTAAGTATTTATGTAGCTTCTGAAGTCCAGTACCAAATGAAAAAAATATGATCTTTCTGACAAAAATGATATTTATTTTGATATGTGCTAGTGATTACAACTAACAGAGTTATTAAATCATTAGTGTTTTTAAAGATTAACTGTAAAGAAGAATTAAATGACAGCAAAGGTAATCTAAATGTAAAAACAAATGAAATGAGCATGTACAATTAGATATCTAATATCAATTGAATCAATCAATCAATCAATCAATCCAACATAACTGGTGATACTTATAGGCCTAAATGTGCTACTGATGTACAGTGGGTACGGAAAGTATTCAGACCCCCTTAAATTTTTCACTCTTTGTTATATTGCAGCCATTTGCTAAAATCATTTAAGTTAATTTTTTTTCCTCATTAATGTACACATAGCACCCCATATTGACAGAAAAACACAGAATTGTTGACATTTTTGCAGATTTATTAAAAAAGAAAAACTGAAATATCACATGGTCTTAAGTATTCAGACCCTTTGCTGTGACACTCATATATTTAACTCAGGTGCTGTCCATTTGTTCTGATCATCCTTGAGATGGTTCTACACCTTCATTTGAGTCCAGCTGTGTTTGATTATACTGATTGGACTTGATTAGGAAAGCCACACACCTGTCTATATAAGACCTTACAGCTCACAGTGCATGTCAGAGCAAATGAGAATCATGAGGTCAAAGGAATTGCCTGAAGAGCTCAGAGACAGAATTGTGGCAAGGCACAGATCTGGCCAAGGTTACAAAAAAATTTCTGTTGCACTTAAGGTTCCTAAGAGCACAGTGGCCTCCATAATCCTTAAATGGAAGACGTTTGGGATGACCAGAACCCTTCCTAGAGCTGGCTGTCCGGCCAAACTGAGCTATCGGGGGAGAAGAGCCTTGGTGAGAGAGGTAAAGAAGAACCCAAAGATCACTGTGGCTGAGCTCCAGAGATGCAGTCGGGAGATGGGAGAAAGTTGTAGAAAGTCAACCATCACTGCAGCCCTCCACCAGTCGGGGCTTTATGGCAGAGTGGCCCGACGGAAGCCTCTCCTCAGTTCAAGACACATGAAAGCCCGCATGGAGTTTGCTAAAAAACACCTGAAGGACTCCGAGATGGTGAGAAATAAGATTCTCTGGTCTGATGAGACCAAGATAGAACTTTTTGGCCTTAATTCTAAGCGGTATGTGTGGAGAAAACCAGGCACCTGTCCAATACAGTCCCAACAGTGAAGCATGGTGGTGGCAGCATCATGCTGTGGGGGTGTTTTTCAGCTGCAGGGACAGGACGACTGGTTGCAATCGAGGGAAAGATGAATGCGGCCAAGTACAGGGATATCCTGGACGAAAACCTTCTCCAGAGTGCTCAGGACCTCAGACTGGAACTAAGGTTTACCTTCCAACAAGACAATGACCCTAAGCACACAGCTAAAATAACGAAGGAGTGGCTTCACAACAACTCTGTTACTGTTCTTGAATGGCCCAGCCAGATCCCTGACTTAAACCCAATTGAGCATCTCTGGAGAGACCTAAAAATGGCTTTCCACCAACGTTTACCATCCAACCTGACAGAACTGGAGTGGATCTGCAAGAGGGAATGGCAGAGGATCCCCAAATCCATGTGTGAAAAACTTGTTGCATCTTTCCCAAAAAGACTCATGGCTGTATTAGATCAAATGGGTGCTTCTACTAAATACTGAGCATTTTTCAGTTTTTCTTTTTTAATAAATTTGCAAAAATGTCAACAATTCTGTGTTTTTCTGTCAATATGGGGTGCTGTGTGTACATTAATGAGGAAAAAAAATTAACTTAAATGATTTTAGCAAATGGCTGCAATATAACAAAGAGTGAAAAATTTAAGGGGGTCTGAATACTTTCCGTACCCACTGTATTATGCATCCATGTAAGTATTGAAGATTGTACAACATTAGTAATCTACTCAGGAGTAAAAATTCAAATACAGGTCTTTAAGTTTACCTTGGGGTATCGGAACTTGAAGTTCAGTCGGCCAAAATCAGTCAGGAAGCAAAATCTTGTGAGGAAAAGCCAGTCCTGTGGAGAAGAGGGGAGTGAAACAGAAGGGAATCAAATAGCTATGTATCAGCTGTGTCTGGATGGTAACCTTCATTCTGAGCGACATTCATGCGCTGTTTATTTGGAGTCCCGCAGCAACTGTACCCGCGCCAGCAGCAAACACCAATCTCATGAAACTTTCACAGAACGGCTTCACCATCCAGACATGACATCATTTAGCAGACAAAGCAGCTTACAGTACATTTATCAGAAGCACATTTCCCCTGGAGCTTGCTCACTGACACAATAGTGATGGAGCACAGCTTGCAGCAAACTTCTGCTTCCAAGCCCTGAGCTTCACACCCCAAAAATTCATAAAACCAGTCTTATCTACTATAAATCTGAAATAATGCAGCGATAACAGTTTAAAAATCTTCATATCACATTATACTGTAACAGCTGAAGGGTTAATAAGTTCCTGCAGTGTTCAGGGCTTCAGTCTGGTCTCATCTCACACACACTCTCTTGAACTTACACTGACAGACACACACGCAGTCAGTGAAGTGTAAAATGGCACTAAGTGCGGTCCAGCTTTCAGCCCCTTGTCCATATTAACTTCTCCCTTCAGTGTCTTCTGTTGGTGGTTTCTATAACAACAGGTTTCCTTGACAATACAGACACCAGCCTTAAGACTTTCTGACCCAGAACTGAGCCCAAATAACCACGTCACATGACCAAGCTTCTGAAAGACCACCTTGTCTCTCTAAAACAGAAGCACACGTAAAAGAGCACCTATGGTCAGTCAGCCAGTTAAAAAAAAATAACACCCACTCAAAAAAAAAAAAAGAGAAAAAAAAAGCCCTCTCTGATAGAAAAATCGAAGTACTATTTTCATGGCAACAGACACATAATGCACTTTGCAGCTACTATAGAAACCAGGAGAGGCCCGACTCAGTCTATATCACGAACGACTGTCCTCAAATCCCAGTTTTTACAACCAAAGGACTTCACAACATTGTTTCCGTCCTTGTTCACATTCCCATCTGTCACGTTTCCCATGTGATTGCACAGTCAGGTCTATTTTTTGTCAGAAAAAAGCTCAACTGAGAGAATTTGTAGCATAATGTTGATTACTAGAATAAAAAAAAACTGACTCATCCCTCATTTAATTAAAAAATCTAGGTAACACTTTGTTTTATAGTGTCCTTGTTACACGGTACATGTACTTACTATTATAATAACAATTATGCATAATTACATGCAAGTAACCCTAAGCCTAACCCTAACCATATAGTAAGTACATGTAGTAAATTAATATAACTTAGTACATAAATGTATAATTACACTGTAACAAGGACACCTTAAAATAAAGTGTAATCAAAATCTGAATTATACTGAGGCATTTAAAGTGGATGTGAATGGGCCTAATACAGAAAGTTTTTTTTTTTTTTTTGAGTGCTTGATATTTAGAGTAAGAAATGCTTACCAACCTTTTCTTTGGTATGTGAAGTAATATCCCATTTTACTACTACTATTGAATTCACTCACATGGATTTTTATGCAAAGAAAATGGAAGATTTTAGGTCATAAAAAGTTATTTTAGCAATTCTTTATAGGCTGTGTTATACATTTATGCATAAATGTATTGTTCCTTCATTTTATTTCCTTCATGTTCACTCAATGTGATGAAATAAGTGCTGCAATAACTTTTTGCTGCACAGTAAGTCTCACTGTTTGCTTCAGGCCAATATATATATTTTGCACTAGGTGTCTATCAAATAATAGCCAGTGGTTCTCATAAGGCTCAGAGCAATCAAATAACTCTCCCAATAGCTATTAAAACGTTTATTTTCTATGTAAAGTTATATCCAAATTTACTATTATGTAGCTATGACAATGTAATGGTATAATGAATGTAAAGATGATTTAAACAGTTTTACAGTAATACACAAGTACAACAGTTTAACACAACAATTAATGTAAGTACTTTAATAAAATAACTTACTTTTTTAAAATGACTTAAATGACAATTCTTCTTTTAAAGTATTATAAGTACATTAGTGTTGAAAGAGAAGACTGAGACGATTGTAAACTCATCCTCGTATAGTGGCTGGCTGCACAGCAGAATGTGTATGTTGTGGTGCCATAAAAAGTGTCACTATTAATCCCTGACATCTGTCTCAACCCCCCTACAGATACTGCATTGTAATACAAAGTCATTGAATCAGCCAAAGGGAGGGTGAGAGACATGGCACACAGACACTACATTAATCAAGCACTATACCCAGATGCAGTATCCGGTCACTTCTCCGAATCAGTGGTGGCCTCACCTCTCACGGTCTTGTAATACAAAGTCATTGAATAAGCCAAAGGAAGGGTGAGAGACATGGCACACAGACACTACATTAATCAAGCATTATACCCAGATGCAGTATCCGGTCACTTCGCCGAATCAGTGGTGGACTCACCTCTCACTGTCTTTCTGGATCTCGGTCCGCTCGCTAAGCCTCATTAAGAATTAATTACCAATCAACTAGTCATGTCACCCCAGGCCCACTGGGCTTTAAATGATTCATTACTTAAGTTACACAACAGAGCACTGCATAAATGAACTCACATGTGCGGACACACATATACACTAATACACACAACACCTGAATGCCCCTAGAAAGAGTCTTATATGCCTGTGGCAGTGTTAGTTACCCATAGGTGGTTTCCTGCACAACCCTCTGGCCAGACTCGATTTAGAGGAAGGAGTACAAACACACACACACACACACACACACACACACATATATACAGTACATACATATATATAGTCACTAAAAAATATTTTTGTTACTTGCAATAAAATAAACGTTAACTGAAATGAAATAAAATATAAAAAACACCTTTTATTGCAGCTAGTTCAACTTTTAATTTCAGCAACATTTCTCATTTTCATTACGTTTAACTTGATGTACTAAAATAACTAAACCTGAAATAAAAATGAATACAAACCATATAGACATTTTTTTAAAACTACAAAATCACAAAAAACAAGAAAATTACTAAAACTTTAAAAGTAAAAAAATAGAAACAGATTCAAAATATTATTTAAAAACTAACACTGAAAAAAACGATAGGTAGATAGATAGACAGATAGATAGATAGATAGATGTTGAACATGTTGAACATTGAGCAAAAATGTTGAACTTGACAAAACCTTCCAGTAATGTATAAAGTGTGTGTATGCGTCCATGGCAGTGTAAAAGAACGACCTTTTAAGGAAATAAACAGAAGTGAGATTAATGGACTATTTAACCGTTTCAGCGACCTAAAAGAGAGCAGGATCAGCACTTGGATACAGGCAGGAACAGGTTATTGTTACATTACCCACAGCAAACACAAAACAGGACTCATCTACAACTGCCAAATTTAATTGGAGGAGACAAACACATACTTAATCATAATTTAATCAATTAACTTGCTGCGTAAAATTGACATCAGTTAAATTAGAAAAAATAAGCTGTCTATTGAAGCTTTTAAGTACTAAGAGTCATTTTAATTAAGCAGTTCTTTATAGGCTGACTATGCTTTTTGAAAAGAAATAAATGTATTGTTCCCTCATTTCCCCCATATTTGTTCATTAAATTATTCTGATGAAATAAGTGCTGCAATAACTTATTGCAGCAAAATCAGTCTCACTGTTTGCTTCAGGCCAACATTTACTTTGTGTCTATCAAATAATATCCAGTGTTTCCCATAAGGCACATTGCAATCAAAACATCCGGCAGCTATTAAAAATAAAGAAAATGATGAATGCCAAATAAAGACAATTCAAAAGCAATGTATGACTCAAATAGTCTGTTCCCAAATGAATTTTTTTGCACCGAGTTCATGTTTGAATTATGTCCACGCACATTAACACACATCACACACACTCGCACCTTTATAAGCACAGCTAAGCAACCTTAAATCTGTTTGGACACCAGCATGCGATAACTGCAATTCCACAATGCTGTATAATGACACTAGAAGAGCATCTTGGTCGACACACACCTGTAAAAGCGGAAGGGAGGATGCAAGTTAAATGTCGGCAACACGCCGTTTAAAATGTAATTTTTGTGGCTGGAGGACGAATTACGCTTTCATCGGCTCAATAGCGGCGAGTGTGACGATCTTGGCAAAGCATATTAAAGCATCAGGCTTCCAGATGCGAGCGAACGCGGAGGCGTGAATACACACTTGCCATAAGAGCCCATTAATAACAGCCACCAGGAGCTGCGCAGTAAGAACGCCGAAGAACTCAGAACCATTACCAGCACAACAGCAATAAAACGTAAACATTATACTCACCTCTTTTGTGTTGACGATACCTCTGACGTATTTCCCCAAAACCGAGCCGACACATAAAATACTGGACACCACGGCGAGTCCTAATACTTTCTCCATCTTCACCTGTCCACCGTTTCTGCGCTCTCCTCCCGATGCTGTGTGTGTGTGTGTGTGAGTGAGTGAGAGTGAGAGAGAGTGTGAGTGAGTGAGTGAGTGAGAGAGAGAGAGAGAGACAGAGAGAGAGACAGAGAGAGAGATCTGCCAGACGCGCGTCCCCGTTCTTCGCCTCAAACGCATGCATCCCCAGAATTTTCGCCGGGAGCGCGCCTGGTATCGCACGCGCGCTGCCGATATTTTATTGCGACATAACATTACACAAATAGGAACATTTCTATCGATTTAAGCCCTTCCTTTACAGATTTAATGAGGTTTATTAGAGTCATGTTTTTTTTTTAGTTCTTTATCCTGCCACACTACAAAAGGTAGCTAAACACAGAGATGCAGAGAAAATATTTATTCAAATATAAATCAACACAGGGAAAATACATACTGCAGAAAAATACTGTTATCACTGTAACATTCCCACAGTCCTCACAAGTCTCAAAAATACTCTGTCGTGGAAAAAACAACAACGTAAGAGTATAGGCTAACTATGGTCTCTCTCTATACAATAAATGTCATCTCTGCATACAGTACATTCCAAATACACAAGTTTGCACTTATGGTGTCTTTACATGAGGAATAATAATAACAACAATAATAACAAGAACATCAATAATAATAATTATTATTATTACTAATATAATACTAAAACTATTATAATGTATTATTATAAACAATTATAATAATTATTAATAATATCTTCAATAATGAATAATTACTATTAAAAATAATCACATAATCATAAAAATAAAAAAACTCAGCCAGCTGAAAGTTCTATGCCACCCTATGTGACCCTGGATCACAAAACCATTCATAGGGGGCAATTGTATACATCCTCTGAAAGCTTTCCATTGATGTATGGTTTGTTAGGATAGGACAATATTTGGCAGAGATATTGCAAAAAAATCAAAATATTGAGAAAATCACCTTTAAAGTTGTCCAAATGAAGTTCTTAGCAATGCATATTAGTAACCAAAAATTAAGTTGTGATATATTGACAAAAATATCTTCATGGAATATGATCTTTACTTAATATCCTAATGATTTTTGGCATAAAAGAAAAACCTATAATTTTGACCCATGCAATGTATTGTTGGCTATTGCTACAAATTTACCCATGCTACTTATGACTGGTTTTGTGGTCCAGGGTCACATATGCTGCTGTATACACTTAACTAAAGTGCTTATTTGCAGAGATTGTCCTGAAACATCAGATCTGGCAAAACGTTTGCCTGGGACATACAGTGCAGTCCTTCTGGATTTTGTATCACTCAATGACGGCAGTGAAAATGAGGAGAGAATAGACATCAGCACCCTCGCAAATGATACTGCAGTGGTCATTACAGCCTGCACTTAAAGTGTGTAACATCACCGTCAGTGGATTTCAAGAGGACAGGAGCTCAAAATCACTTGCAGCAAATCCATTCTGACACAACAAAACATCTTGGTTGGCTATCCAGGTTGGCTACTGATTAAAACTCCAAGTCAGTGACAGATTGACTATTAGTCTTGAGAACAGATGTAAAATGCAGTGACACGACTCAGTGGGCTTGTGCCTCTGAGGGGAGATGATGCAGCACAGTTTCGCCTCGGTAACACAGGTATGGCCATTTAAACAGGACTAAATTAACATGGTGTTTTATATAACACCCTTGAGATGAAGGAGTAATCTCTCTCTGAGGGAGGCAGTTTGAGAGTCACACACAAAAAAACGTGGAAAAAACAAGGTGGAAATGCTCAGCAGTGCATTCAATGTTACATTGTCCAACCAAAAATAAAAAAAGGCTAACAGAGACAACTCGCCTGGAACGGATAACCAGAGGGCATCAGAGTGTCTTATCGTTCCTCTCCCAGTTCTGGTTGTTTTAGTCATGGTTCCATGAAGGGACTACACACAATGGCCTTCACATCTACTAGCACAATGGCACTGAGAAGCTTTTCCATGCACCACTAGAACACAAAGTGTGACAAACAAGTTTCTGAACATGCACATACAGAACCAAACTGACTGAAACAGGAACCCTCTGACAAAAATACCCAGAAGCATAAATGACCAGACATGTGTAACATACGCACGCCAACAGAAACTGCAGAGTAACCCAGATTTGGTATTTCAAATCTGTCACCAGAAAGGAGCAGCTCTGACACGGTGAAAAGAGCAAGCAAGCAAATCTTTTGATATCGTGACACTCTTATAAACTAACTCTCAAATGCTGCAATCAGCAGTAGATGGAGCATTGTTTTCTCTCAGCACATAGCTCTGGGTTAATCCAATCACAGACACACCGATAAAGAAGAGGCCTTTGCCGGGGATATATAAAGTCCCAAAAGACATATTGCGCTGTGCCACTTAGCTGAGCAAAGCTTAAAATTACATTAAGTGGAGTTATAACTCGTTGTTTCATAATAAAGTCAACAATACTTTAAATAGGGTATGTGCGCTATATAAACACACTTTAGGAGTTCAGGCCACTGTCACTCAGCAAAGCTGTTCACACAAAGGCCCAAACCTCCCATACAGCACTAATAAACTTTGTCGAGTGGCAAAATGTTGGCTATTTTTTTCGGAGAGTCAATAGAGTCAATTAGTGCCAGAGAAAGAGGCGACCTGATTCAAATGGAGACACGCCATCACAGCGGTATGCATCACACATGTGCAGGCTGAAAGTTTTCATTGGCTCAAGGTTGCTGGGTGTTAAGGGAGTCTGCTTAAAATACCTCTAGGAGGGGCTGGGTGAGAATTGAAGAGTGTGCTCAAAATGGGTCAGCGTGCACAGGGACAGATGACACGATTGTTAACAGAGGGAAACAAACTGACTGAAGGAACAAGGGATAGGGAAAAGTAATGGAAACTTGTGCTGACATGTCAAGAGAACGACCCAGAGGCGGTGATGGGAAGCCCTGTCCACACGAACGCGGTTATTTTTAAAACCGCAGCTTTTTCTACGCGGTTTGGCCGTTCGTCCACACGCAAACGCAGCACCAGGTCACTTAAACCGAACATTTTTGAAAACGCCTGCCAGGGTGAAGATTTTCAAAATCTCCGGTTGCAGTGTTATCGTGTAGACAGCGAAACCGGAGTTTTTGGCTTGTGATGTCGGAGCATGCGCTGTTATCTCCGCCTACTGGAAACTTTTTCAGGCTTCTGATTGGCCAACATGGCTTTACGGTTGAGATTATATCGCCACCTGTTGGCTTGGCATGCTCTTGACAGTGCTTCATAGCATGCGTTTGTGTTTTCATGTGGACGGAGATTTTTTTTAAAACGGAAGAAGGAAAAACTCTGTTTATAAAAATACCCGTGTACGTGTGGACATGGCCGGAGTGTCCAGTTTTAAATCTCAGTTTTTTTGCCCATACAATAAAAGTCAAAGGAGCCCCATGTTGGTTTGTTTTGGACCCTAGTGGTTTTCATTGTTTGGGCAAAAATAGCTGAAACGTTCTTAAAGAAACAGTCATACAGGTTTGAAATGATGTGAGGGTGAAAAAATTATGACAGAATTTTCATTTTTGGATGAACTAGCACTTTACAGCAAACTAAACACAATTCACCAAGCCATTATGAAGATAATATATGACAAAATGGACTATTATTTTAAGTATAACAAGACTGGACACCATAGAACACAAGTTATACTATATCACAAATTCAGTGCGGTTTTGTGTAACTTGAGCTTTCCTTCCACAGAACGCTTGTGGGAAATTTGATCACTATTAATTGCATTTCATAAACACCCAACTCTATGAGGACAAAGCAGCATCAGAAATCCTATTCAAACGCTACTCGCACAGGACGTCCTCTAGGAGCCAAGAGGCAGGTAGATTAATAAAGGGTGATTAACATACACAGTAACACCATATTATAATTCGGTGTCATAAATAATTCAAAAGCTACTACAAAGAAAAAAAATCTACCATTAATAAATGCTCTTGTCAGTTAGCCCCAGGATGCCAAGCAGCAATGCATTCTATGGAGTTTAAATTGTAGCACACAGGTATAATATTGAATCACAGTTTGTAGACCGATTTCATTAACGTATAAGAACAGTTATAGTGCTATAAGGAGTGAGGTTTGGGTTTATACATCCATTTGTAATGTCTTTCACTGACGGTTATGTGCTGGGATGTTTTGTACAAGGCAGGATATTAGTTTTTGTGCTGGTATAATGCAACAAAAGGCAAGGTGGTAAACAGATGTAAAGGGAGTGCATGTGTACACAATCACATTTGAGTAATAAAGCTGGAGGTGTTCTAATTTGAACTTTATCCACTCTATAACTAAATAATAGTTTCTTTCATAACTTTTCATTTAATAGTTTGTTAATTCCTTTATTTTTCTCTCTATACTCTAGTCCGCTATAATCACTGCATTATTCAAATAATATGACCTTACTCTACCCATATGTATCTCTTTTGGTATCATTCAGGCCAAAATCTAAGCTGGAATCTTTTCAGCTTCAGCTTTAGTGGGAGGGTAAAAACCAGTAAGCCCCTCCTCATCCAAAACAGAAGCCCCTCCCCCAACAGATAGCCCCTCCTCCTCCTGCACAGTCACTTGCGAAAGCTGAGTGTGGTCTCTTTTCGTAGCAGAAGGCTTCTGGTTGGTCCGTTCCAGTTTGCGGTGCTTGCGCATCTCTGGGGGAGGGTCTTTCATGGTGAAGACATCCCTGATTCGCTCCATGCATACATTAGCAGCTTCCCGAGTCTCCCTCGAGAGCTGGGACAGACTGAGGAAGCCATGAGGAAGGTCATCCACGACACACAGGGTCACTGGCTGACCGATATTTCGCAGCCTTTTGGCAAACATCACAGAGTCATCTAGCATGGGGTCCAGATGACAGGCCTGAGAAAAGAGGGATGAGACAGATGGTACAAGACTCAAGACAAAATATGAGCTTATGATGAGAAAGTAAATTCTGAAAATAACTTTATTCTACCACATCTTCTTAAATTGATCAGTTGTAAAAGACACTCTTACCACTATGTGTATTGGAGGTAGTCCCTTTAGCATGCTGTCTGGAGCCAGAAGAGGGGACATGTAGGGGTTTCTGACAATGGGAGAACTCTGCACGTTCATCTCTGCTAATTGCTCCGAACGCAGAGGCTCAAAGCCCTCTGGAAACTCCCGGGGTTGCTCAGAGTCCTCCTGACCACCAGGGGGCGGAATGGCCAATAATGAAAAGGATTCTGATACTGAGGGATCCACTTCTTTGCAGAGGAAGAAACTCACATCCTCTGGCTAGGAGAAATAAGATATGAACGTGAGGTGACAAGGTTGGATCAATGACCGATGATTTTTAAAGGGGTCATATGATGCTGCTAAAAATAACATTATTTTGTGTATTTGGTGTAATGAAATGTGTTTATGCGGTTTAAGGTAAAAAAAACACATTATTTTCCACATACTGTACATTATTGTTTCTCCTCTATGCCCCGCTTTTCTGAAACGCGTCAATTTTTACAAAGCTCATCGGTCTGAAAAAGCGAGGTGTGCTCTGATTGGCCAGCTATCCAGTGCGTTGTGATTGGCCGAATACCTCAAGCGTGAGACGGAAATGTTACACGGTGAAAGCTAATCCGGCGATCTACAGCGCGTAGTTGATGTATTTCCTCAGCGACCAGCACAGATCAGCTCTAGGCATGACGAAGCGGATATCGTCCTCTTTTGAAAGTAGTTTCGCTTTCACAACGAAACACACAGCGTCTCCACAACAGTGAGAATAAAAGTTACGCCTTCTTTCTTTGCGTGCACATTTGGGCGGTGTTATGCAAATCTTCGCACATCGTGACGTAGACATGTGGGGCGTGTTAGAACGAGCCGTTTTAGGTAGGTGTGGCTGACTCTTAATTTTTATAAAGAATATCTCTTTGGATTTGAGACACTAGTCTTTGCAACTTTACAGATCTTCTTTATGCACCAAGAGCTTGTAACACTCCAAAGAGAAAGGAAAAATTGAAATTGCATCATATGACCCCTTTAAAAATTATTATTTATGCCACCATTCATATGCTTTAACAACTGTTTTCTATTTTAATTATATTATAATAAACATTTTATATGTAAAATTTAGTGCATCCAAAATAAAAGTTTTTGTATACATAATATATATGTGTGTAGATAGACAGAATTTCTTCAAACTGGAAGCTACACAATTGTCTCCCGAAGACGGAAGGATGCCGACGACGACTATATACATAATAAATATACACAGTACACACACATGTATTATGTAAACAAAAACTTTTATTTTGGATGCGATTAATCGTTTGACAGCACTAGTAAAATGTACTTTATTCCCGGTGTGAAAGCTGAATTATCAGCAGCGATTACTCTAGTCTTCAGTGTCACATTCTTCAGAACTCATTCTAATATGTTGATTTGCTGCTCAAGAAAAATTTCTTATTATTATAAATGTGAAAAACAGTTGTGCTGCTTTTTGTGAAAACAGTGATACATTCTTTTCAGGAAAATATAGATAATTGAATGCATTCTTGCTGTATTAAAGATATGAATTTCTAAAACAAAAATGACTGTATATTAGCAGTATATTAACTGTATAAATACATGTCTAATATAAATTTTGTATTAATTCACATATACATTTATTATAATTTATATATACATTTATGTTAAAAAATACTAAGAAAAATTTCTTATTATCAATGTTGAAAACAGTTGTGCTATTTTTTGTGGAAACACTGATACATTTTTCAGGATTCTTTGATGAATATAAAGTTCAAAAGAACAGAATTTATTTTAAATATAAATATTTTGTAACATTATAAAACATCCTTTACTTTTGATACTTTTGAATGCATTCTAGCCATATTAAAAATATAAATTTCTTAAAACTTACTGTATATTAGCCGTATATTAACTGTATAATTCAATACATGTCTGATATAAATCATATTAATTCACATATTTATTTATTTATTTATTATCATTTCTATATACATTTATGTTAAAACAATTTTTTAGTTATTGCATTTGTTATATAGGACAGTGGATATTTGTAAGGAGTGTGGAAAAAGGGAGGAATGTGTTCAGGAAAGGCTGAGATGACTCATTTAAAACAGGCAGCAAAAATTTGCGTTTCAAATCCTGTAATTATTCACACATCTGACGTCATGGCATCATGGGATTCTCTGCGGGATTTTAACATACTTGAACAATGGCGTGCAAAATCCAAATGACATCATTGCAGCATAATCCTTTGCACTTGTTACTAGTTACTAGACTTAACTCTCAGCACTATCCTTTCTCACTTCACTAAGCCAGACAGAGAGGAATACAGTGAAATAATTGCGTGGAATCCAAAAAAAAAAAGAAAAAGAGCGAAGTGATTTATTTGCACGGAGTGTACCGGACTGAAATAACCAGATCAACAATTTACTACAAGCTATTAAAATCAGGCAGTGTTAAGAGGCCAGTAAATTCTGTGCATTAGACAGCCTGCATTCTGCCACAGCTCTGACTCTGATGCTAATTATGGCATAACAAACTCCTGCCACCGATAGCAATTTGATACTCTTTACGAACATCTGTGCTGCACTCCAGCAAACATACCAGATTCTCACTAACAATGGGGCTGTCTGTTATTTAAATGTTATGTCTGACTATGATATAAACAACACTGTTAAATTGTTGAAGGCTAGATGCGCCTAGGTCATTCTCACTCTAGATAGCAAATTAATCAGCGCAAATATTGGCATATGTTTCACACACTCATAAAGCCATGAAAAACAGCCTGATGGATGCTGTGCAGCAGAGATTGGCATCCTAGTAGAATGCAAATCGGCCTGTTGATTAATATGACTCACTGTTGCAATCTGTAAAAGAGAGACCTTCGACACCGTGGGAGCTTTAGGGACACGGTGAAAGCAGGAATTTGATTAAACCCTTCTAAAGCACTAGATGATGAGCTGTACCTTGCTCTCGGGTGTCAGTGTGATGTCAAGAATGGAGTTGTGGTTGGCTGTGGTGGTGCTAAGGTGGTTGGCATTTTTCTGTACGTTGCTGGCACCGCTGTTAGCGTGTGTGCCCAAGTCCTGGCACGTCTGGCTCTTCAGAGACCCCTTCTCCAGGGAGTATTCAGACGCCTTGCCGGACACCGGAGGGTCTGCGTGAGGAGAGGTCAGAGACGCTTCTGAAACACTCTTTCTTACAGAGTCTAAAAGGGGAAGAGTAAATATTTAGGTCATTTTTGGTGGTTATTTTAACAAGAGATGTAATTTCAAGGTCATTCTGGATATATATAGATGCTTTATAATCACATATATTGACTGATGATGCTCTCATGTTATTGTTTTCTTAGATAAATGTCTACATGACATATTAACAGGCCCAAAATGTGAAGGCGCAAAAACCAAAACCAAAAAACTAAGGTAATTCTGAATTCCCAAAGCAAGTTAAGCAGTCAGCAAGAAAAGATATTCCTCATAAAAACCTCATACAGATATTTCGTAATGCAAATATGCAAAAAGGCAAAATGAGAAAGTAAAGAAAGGAGTACAAATGGGCAGAGGGTAGGAATTTTAAGCACAAGGGGTGGGGGTTTACAAAGACCCTCACACAGACATTGGTGGAGGCTGTTGGCGAGGAAACAGTTGCCAGGGAGAGGTAAGGCATGTGACTAGCTGATGTGAAGTGTGTGTGTGGCATTAAACAGACACTATTAAAATATTATACGATCATACAAACTGGCATAATCACATATGACTGCCAGACACACCAGTCACAACACAGCTGTATTGCTCATAGCCATAATCTTGTGAAAAACTATTCTCAGCAATGTTAGTATAGTGAATAATGAATTAATGGTCATCATGAGGCAATTAGAATGCTTTGTGTTGTGTGACACACCACACTAATGATGCCTTTTAGCCACACTGCATTGACATCCTGCACAGCCCTACTCTTTCTCTCTCTGTGTGAGCTAATGAACTCAAATGATATGAGATCTGGGGTTGATAGTAGTCCATTTAAACCATTGACTTCAAAATAGTCGCGCATTTGGCACAACAGAGTATGTAAAGCCATTACAAAGAGCTTTGTTTGAGATGGTTATCATCAGATTTTCAGTTCAGCTGTGCGACTATGCAATCAAAACCCGCAATAAAAATGAACTGAGAAAGAATAAAAATGCAGAGACAATCAGAGCTGAGCATTTGTGACAGTTTTGTTAGAAATGCAAAATATATTGGTACTAGGGTTGTGTAAAAAATCGAATGCGATTTTCATGCTCATCTCGTCAGTAAACCCGGTTCTGTGATTAGTAGTAAATCTCCAGCACGTGCTTTCAGATGGAGCGCATTTACTACACAGAGCCGTAGTTCACTGACAAGCTACACAAAATCATGTTCATAATCGGCAATGGATCGCCTGCAATTTTGAATGCGATTTTGCGTAGCTTGTCAGTAAACTACAGCTCTGTGTAGTAAATGCGCTCCATCTGAAAGCACGTGCTGGAGATTTACTACTAATCACAGAACCGGCTTTACTGACGAGATGAGCATGAAAATCGCATTCGATTTTTTGCACAGCCCTAATTGGTACCGTATCAGCTATCAGCCAATATCATATTTAATCTTCCACAATGATTTAGATTACCTTCGCATCATCTAAAACTCACTTGAAATTCAACTTAAAATTTTTTTTTATTATTAAATATGAATGTTATATGTCATTTTTAGCAAATCTATGACATACATTGTAATGTTGTGATGCCTAAATTCACTTACAGCATTTAAAATGTTGATTTTAGATTCTTGGACCAGTTTTACTAAACAGGGCAAATTAGCGCAACAGCGCAATTCCAAAAACAGTGCCAATGGGTGTGGAAATTTCGGCGATTTACTAACAAATTAAAGGGTTAGATCACCCAAAAATGAAAATTCGGTCATTAATTACTCACCCTCATGTCGTTTCAAACCCATAAGACCTTCGTTCATCTTCGGAGCACAAATCAAGATATTTTTGATGGAATCTGAGAGCTGTCTGACCCTGCATAGACAGCAATACAACTGAAATGTTCCCAAGTACAGAAATGTAGCAAGGAGATCTGTAACATAATCCATGTGACATCAGGGGTTCAACCGTAATTTTACGAAGCTACGAGAATAATTTTTGTGCGCAAAAGAACTAAAAAAATAATGACTTTATTCAACAATTCGTCTCCTCCACCCTGTAGCGCCATTTTAGAGAGTATCCGCTGGACGTAAACAACGTATGCTGTTCTGTGTCAGCTGCGTCACACGGATACGCTGTTTTCGTTCAGATCAAATCACAACAA
>NW_015625783.1:965027-983829 GCF_001515625.1 Sinocyclocheilus rhinocerous | reverse complement strand
CAACAATTCTGTGTTTTTCTGTCAATATGGGGTGCTGTGTGTACATTAATGAGGAAAAAAAATTAACTTAAATGATTTTAGCAAATGGCTGCAATATAACAAAGAGTGAAAAATTTAAGGGGGTCTGAATACTTTCCGTACCCACTGTATATGAATGTTTTTAATGAATGGATTTTATAATAATACAAATAGCAATGTGTAACATTTTACCATATTTAGTGCAACACTTTTATTTGTTCCCCACAAAATATTGTTTTTTTTACTAAATGTTTGTATTTCTAAAATTATTGTGCACTGATTTTTCTAGAATAACTTTTGCTGCTGAATTATCCACTAACCTAGTTTATGATAAGTTTTTGTCATAGATTATAAATATACATAGGCCTATATTTTTTCATATTTATTGTTTATTTTATTTTTCTTTATAATGAAGTAGTCTGTATCTAGTAGATTGTGAAAGAATGATTATCAGTTCCACACAGAGAGATATATGAATTCTACATTTATTTAAATGAGGGAAAAAAACTTCACTGGTATCGGATCGGTATCGGTATCGGCCAATACCGAACCCTAGGTATCGGAATCGGTATCGGAGGCGAAAAAGGCGGATCGGAGCAGGTTTGAAACGACATGAGGGTGAGCAATTAATGACAGAATTTTCATTTTTGGTTGAACTAACCCTTTAAAGAACACAGACGCAACATCTCATTTACATATCAACCAACACAATATACCAAGCGCAGAACAAATTAGCGTAGTCGCAAATAAAGAATAAAGAAATAAAGAAGCCACAGTATGCTGAAAAGAACCGAAGGACAAAAAAATGAAGGGTTGCAAGAAGTTTTGATAGACCTAGTATTGTATGACTCCTAGTTGAGGGTTCCAAGTCGTCTTTTATTTCCTGAAGCAAATTAAAAATAACATGGCATGGCAAACGATAGTACTCTCCTCCCATAAATTTTGCGTCTGAAAGGGAGACTCCTACAAATACATATTCAATAAGGTGCGGTGCAAAAATAACTGTGTCCACACCTTTTCAGCGTTAATTCGTGACTGCACATCTTTAGTAAAACCTGACAGTACAATTTTAACACCAAAAGACGGTTTGCGCTGGTGCAAGCTGTTAGTAAAACTGGATCTTGGTGTTTTGTTTTTTATTTTGACAAAATAGTATAGAATTGTATTATAATTTTAATAATCTTAAAATTATTATTAACTCCTTTGTGTCATCAAGGATTTTAATATTGTTGCATCCCTAATTTTTTAGTGTTTTTTTAAATACTTTGAAATCATTCAGTAAGCAATCAGTTACAACTGCAGCAAAGAAAGAATGGCAGCAACCAATCAAAACAGGGGAGGCGGGGCTAAACTTCTGGTGATGGAATACTGTGGGGAAGATCACAGAGGTCAAAGGGTTACCAAGTTAGAAACACTTAATACAAATGTGACTGCTGTAGAGAGAAGCGGAAAGAATCATGCGGTTGTGGCACCATAGGCAATTCCCTAGTTCCCCAGGACTTCCAGGTATGATTCATCAGCCTGCTTAGATGACGGATGCAGACTGAACTGGGGCCTCCATTCAGAAGCATTCAGTCTGCACATGCTCCGAAGAACCACTCTCCACAACACTATCTGTGGGTCACACACCACAAGCTGGAGAGTGAGTTAGAGAAGCTATCACATATAGCTCTGAACAAATGGCAATTATCACCATGGAGCCAATTATATGAAGCCAAGCAGAGCGCTCAAGGGCTTCGTATGCGTTAATTTAAACCTAATTAAAACAGATCAAATAATTAGCCAGCTGCACTATTACAAAGGCATCATCATCAGTGTGTGGAGGGATTATAATCAAAAAAATACATATTGATAAATGTCATTTAGACAGTCAGCACAATGAGTTAGAAAACACAATATATCTAATACAGGTACCTGCACTCCCTCTATCCAGCAGTGAATGGATCCAGTTGGAGGCCCCCTGTTTGAAGTCTCGGAGCAGCAGGGCAGTATCTCTCCTCACCATGCTCAAAGTGCTCACCTTCTCCACCTGCTTCTCCACCTGTGGATCTGTGCCTACACACAGCAGAGAGGGAAAAAAGGAAATAGTAAATAACATACAGTAGGGGTCAAAAAATCCAAATTGTAAGTGTGGGAATCAAACAAACAAAATTAAATAAAAAATATAAAAAAATAAAGAATGAAAGAAAAAATAAAACAAATTAGTAGAAACAATTAAAAATTAAATAATTTTTTTTTTATCTAAACAAAAGAACAAAACCTTTTTAAAATTAAAGAAATGACAATGTTAAATCACAAGAAATTTTTTTAGGTCGTTAATGAAATCAGCAAATTTAAGACATGCATGTGAAAAAATTGGTACAAAAAAACTTGTAGAGCTGTCATTAAAGCAAACAGACGAGAAACCAAATGCTAAGAGATTATATTACATATATATATATATATATATATATATATATATATATATATATATATTGTTCATGTTGTGTTATATGTAAATTTTAGCAAATCTATGACATACATTGTAATGTTGTGATGCCCAAATTCATCTAAATTGTGATGCCTCATGTTGTTCCAGTTATTTTGACCTGCAGCAGATTTTATTTTTCCAGAAAATGTTAATGTTACCGAAAAATTCATAATTTTTGTACTAATAATATAATTTTTTATTTTATAAACCCACTTTATAATTAGATTTTTATAATTTATCATTTCATTTTATAAAAATAGTATTTTTAACCCAATTTGTTACACTTGTGTTCCAAAATCACCAGCCTACAAAAAAACTGCTTTTAAATTATGGTTATGCTATATTATTACCAAATATTTGTATCAATATTTTTATCAACTTGTTTTCCTTATTATTAGCACAGGTTTTGTATTTATTTTTAGAACTGATTGATCATAGGCCCATCGATCAGAGTTAATACACCTCCATTTTTGAATACAAAAGAAATACAAAACCTGTGATAATATGCTGACAAAAAGATTAAATCCAAGACTTGTAATAATACAGCATAATGAGAGATTTACAAGCAATTTTTAAAAAGCAGGTAATTTCTGACAGGAACACCAAATTAGGTAAAGGATTTTCAGAGGAGCACAAGCGTTATATATTAAAAATGCAAAATAGAAGCATTTTAACTTAATTTGCTGCTCTGTTCTCTGAGAACGAATCAGAACAGAAGAGATATAGATTTTAAATATCCAGTACTACTGTAACACAAAGACAATATTGCATTCGTTCTCCAGCAGAGGAAAGAAAATACAAGCCGTGGGCCACCGATTTGACTTCACCATTACTATGATTGAAAACACTACTAATCGAAACATTTATAACAAAATACAAGCCTATTAATCTATTCCTGATGTGTGTGGCTTCACTTAACTTTACTTGTTGAAATCATTCATCATCATTAAGGTGTATACACTTCCTAAATTGCGAATATGCTAAACTTTTACCAGCGATAAATTATGCATCGGACCTGACGGTTCCAGCTCGCTAATAACCCGAGTCACAACACAGCACTATTTGTCATAAAATCCTATTACTGCCCCAGACTGACCTGCGTAAGCGCTGAGGCAGCGTGAGAGCACACTGAGGGGCAACAGAGGGTCCATGAGGGTGAGCAGGCGGGATGGCGAGGCGTACACGGTGAGCAGGGTGGCGGGGTACGCGGCGACGATGCCATCCGGCATGCGCACGCCGTGAGCAGCGGCCCGCATCGACACAGTCACACACAGATTTCCTCCTGCGCTGTCACCGGCCAAACACACACGCTCACCGGTCCAACCTGAGGAGGAGAAGGGCCAACAGAACAGATTTAGGAAGGAGCAGACCAGAAAATGAAGTGAGCAATAGATCAAATAAAAAATGATTGAGAATCAAGAAGATAAATATACTCTATAATTTTCAACTTCAAATGAGGTCACATTTTTTGCACTGATCTGAGGCACTCTGGCGTGGTTTTCACACCAAAGACACCCAAAGAGAGTTATTAGCAGCGCGTGATCCGCGTCATGATCCTGAGATAGATAGCAGAGGTGAGAGAACACTGAATGATGAATATGTTTACGCTGCTGTAGTCAGACCGAGTGTGAGCTGAGTTTCAATAGGCGTCTTTGTTCCCTGTGGGATCTCGACACCAGCACAGCACAACAGTATGACAGACCATCAAGTCAGCCAATTTCACTTGTCTTGTACCTTAATCAGTTTTCTTAAGGACTAATCAAGTGGCTGAATGACACAATGTCGAAAAAATAGAATTAATCATTTAAAAGCAGTCTGGGAGATGGATGATGCGATTACTGTAAATATTGTATTTAGTGTTCCATTAAAGTGGTAATAAAACTAACAAAATTAAATTAATAAAATAAAATATTTCTCTACAAAATGTGATCTGGCATTCTGGAGGGAACCTTTTTTTTTTGGAGTGCAGTTTTTTTTTATACCTCTGATGGGTGAATGTCAACCTCAAAAAAGACAGCATGACTAAGCAAAAAAAGGGTTGACAAGTGCTGCCACCTCCCACTGAAAGTGAACTGGGAATGTTGGGTTATTGCATACTGCATAAAGCATTCAGTCCTAAAAGCATAAAGTTCATAAAAGCACAAAAGCTTCAAATCAGCATGAAATGGAAATTCACTCGATTTTGTAAATGCATGCAAGATTGTGAACAAGTCATGTTTCTTATATTCCACACAATATTTAATCAAAATGTCATAACTGGACCTTCCAGTGAAAAAGACAGACTTCCTTCTGTTGACATATGCCAGACTTCTCCAATAATTTAGTTTGCTTAAACCCCTGCAAGTTCACATTAATCTGCCTCCACTTTTGAGTGCAATATCGGCATCTCAAAATCCAGCAGAATGAAGTGTCCGCCCAATATTTTTTTCTTTTTCAATAAGCCATTACACACTGATGTTCATCACAATGTGGAGAAAAAAAGATATGTCACTGCTTTCATTTCATCACAAATTTAAGAAACAAATATGAATCACTGGTATCATGTGATCAGGAAGTATTAAGACAGGGCTATTGCCCTCACCTAGCAGGTTGTGGTTCTTGATGGCCCAGCAGTAGGCATAGAAACATTCTTCCAAAGCCCGAGGAAATGGGGCTTCAGGGGCCAGAGAATAGTCCACCGAAAGGACGGGGGCATTCAGGTCTTGAGACCAGCTCCTCAGATACGGCTGGAGGGAGAGACAGACACACACACACACACAAATGAAGAATCAAAATTGCTCAAATTTTAGGGTCTGGAATTCATAGATATTGTAGTATTTCTAGTCTGTTTAACAACAGAACAAGAGAAATTGGTTGCAATTCCCAGATCATGCTGACTACATGTCATGCATATTTCTATAGTGTACTTTATTAGTGGTTGAGAGGTAAGTTTTTCCTCAAATGTAGTACATCTTTTGCTTTATATTATGGCTTTATTTCATTGGTGTGTTAACAAAGTGGTTCTAGCATTGCTGACTGATGGTAAAGATCCACATTTTCAAATCCTTAACTGCTTTCCTAGCTCACACCCCTAATTCCTCTCTGAATCCTGACATCTTGTAGTTTCCAGCTTTAAGACAGTGATTTGAGTGTGACTGAGCTGCGAAAAAGAGCCTGAATTACTATCCTCTAAACGTTCACTTCAAACAGCTTCTGTCACCCTGAGTACACGCCTGACAGCACCTCACCATGCGTTTACATAAGAGAAAACACTTAAGGAATGAACATATTTCTTCTTCTCAGATATTTCAGTCTCTACCATTTTTTCTCGTTCTCCCTCTCTCAGTTTTGTTTTGTAGTTTAAAGACATGATGTGTGCTGACATGCGTCACAACATGTTGCTCTGACTGCCAGTTACATCTCGTATCAACGTGTCCATTGTTGAGTGGCGCTCGTTCAAGCAGCTAATGCATTGTGTCGAGAACGCAGGCTCCCGCTGGTGAGTGTTTATGTGACATGAAGGTGAATTTTGCATGAGAGTGGTGATAATACGATACTTTAACAGAGCAGCAGTTTCATACTTTGCACAAGGCACTGGACACAAGTGAGCGCAAATGACCAGTATCTTATTCCGTTTGCCAAGAAGCTGCTCTGCATAATACTCAAAAGAAGAGGCACTATTAAAAACCACTGAATGAATGTTCAGACATTGAGGTGGGATCCTGGGTGACTGCAGTTAATTTCTAAAGTATTCAAAATGAAAAAAAAATCATGCCATGAGCATTTCAAGTCACATGGGTAAGATGAATCTAAAGGTTAAGAGAAGCTCTTTATACTGTAGAATTTTGGTGTTTCTTCAACTATGGGTACGTTCAGAATATAACCTCTCATTAGAACACAATTTAATTGTCAACTAATAATGACAAACAGTGGACAAATATGAATCTATTAATCTTTTTTTCACCACATCTCAAATGACATATGTTTAATTACATTCTGTGTTGGAAATGGTGTTAATGGAAATGACATTTGAATTTTTTTTAGAATAGCCGACTCCTTTATTTTGCAATGACGAATTTCATAATCATAGCTAACATTTTATGTATTCTAAATACACAAAATCACATAATACTTTCAAATTTTTTGCATCATTTGACAAAATTGCAGCTTGAAATTACGCACAATAAAAATATCGTGCTAAGTGATTTTATCTTGATTTTTCTTCATACATTACGTCTAATTTCCTATCAGTCACTGATGCTGATTTTATTATTAGTAATTAGTAAACAACTATCAGCTTGCGCCAGCGCAAACCCTCATTTGGCGTTAAAGAACTACTGTCAGGTGTCTGTCTTGACTCGGGACTTGACTCGAGACTTGAATGCAAAGACTCGAGACTTACTTGTGACTTGCAAAACAACGACTTGGTCACACCTCTGGGATTTACTAAAAACACAGTGGGAAATTAGCGCTGAAAAGCGTGGACAGTTATTTTTGTGACTCACCCTATTGAATATGCATTTGTAGGAGTTTCCCTTTCAATCAGTAAATTTATGGGAGGAGAGTATTAAAATGAATTTTCCCCTCCCATCGGTCTACAAGTCTATATATTTTTTTATAAGTATAAGGAGAAAGAGAAAAAAAGATACCTCATGTGATTTGGAAGTCTGTGCCACAAAGCCTCCTCCGTGGAAGTGCAACACCAGCCATGGGGAAGGAGGACTGCACTTCGTCTTCAGGCCCAAAGAAAGATATATCGGGCCCCCCTCTGAGCGACACAGTGCTAGTAATTTCTCACTGTCCTGAAGACACAAATGGAGTGCAAGCACCAAAAGAATGAAGAGCTACATATTAAACATTTTGAAAGATTATTTAAATCACAACACAATTTCCTGAACAATACTTATTTTGAATCTCCGTGCCCCACACAGAGGCAAAAACTCTCATTTAGGCAAGAGACGAGTAATTAAATGCTACAGACGTGCAGTTCTTAAACACGTTTGCGCTGCAGCTGGATCAATAGGAGTTCAAAGGGTGTAAAGCAAAGTCAAGCAGGCTTTTTAAAACATCATTACATCCAAGTCATCTATACTGCAACCAATTCAAGTCCTCCCCATGACACCGAGAGGTATATCAGGAATTAAAGGGCTTTAAGTAAAGGATAAAAGGAGAAAGAGTCAAGCTCAACCACTTTATTTAGCTAAGCACACCTCATTAAGACTGGCGGTGCTGTTATTCATTCCTCGCTATCTGTGCATATTTATTTTTGTATTTATTTACAAGATAAGAGCATGTAGAGTGGAAAATTGACTCCCTTTGAAGAACAGAGAATTCATAAAAATGAAAAGTTCATGCTTGAGCTTCTGTGAGGAGGAGAGGGAAGACGTAAGCGAGAGACGATTATGATTCAAGACTAATTAAGACTGTCCATGACATCAATGTGAACTGCTGTACCTGTCCTTCTCTCAGCTCATATGAGATCAATCTCATCTGCACAGGCCCCGGGCCAATATGAGCTGCAGGAGGACACACAGTCACCGTGTGGGTGGGATCTGCCACCAACGGCAGGTCAAAGGGCATGGGGGGAACAGAAAGAGCTCGATTCACCTTCACCTGTGTGGCCGTCATAGACACCAGACTCTTGAGAGAGATAGAGAGAGATGAAATAGAGCACAGATTAATTTCCGTTTCATTACTATGTGAATTGAACTTTGCAATATGAGAACTTACACAGGTTATAAGTGCTCAGTGTGCAATCTGATCGGCTGTAGCAAAAGATAGTCAAGTATATTAAAAAAACACTGGTGCAAGGAGTACGTCAATAGAGTTTTACTACTCAAGGGAACTGCTTTTAACAATTCTGATGCCTGATCCATGAGAGTACTGCAAGTAGGGCAAAAAATTAATTTGGGGATTATTCTGACAAATATATTCACTGCAATTTGAACTGCAATGAGTACTCTGCTGTCAGAACTCTTTAAATGTGTTCAAACTCCGAGTTGAGCCAAACATGAACAGAGTAAAAATTAAGCCAGTTCTATTCAAACCCACATTGGGCCTAAATTTAAAAGTAGAATTTTTTGGTCCACTTTAATTGTGAAATGGATTTAGCCAACGTGGAAATAAACTTATTCTGTCCACCACAGTGGCCTTTTTTTTTTCTTTTTTTTTTACCAGCCTTACTTAATTTTTCATTGTATTTCACATTTGGCTGGTATCCAGTGTTCAATTAGTATCTAAGCCTCAGCTCACTTTTCATTCATAGCTTTTTTTAATCCCAGTTAAGTAAAATAATATAATATAATATAATATAATATAATATATAATACAAAAAATAATAGTAATAAATTATCATCATCAACACTGTGAAGGTTACAATTTCATTATTACAGTGATAATCTGCTTTTGGCATAATTTCTTCACTTTCATGCAGATTAGTTTTTTTTTTATTCAAAAGAAAATCATTTTGAGATGTGACTTGCATTATTATTAAAACTGAAGGTTATATAATTTTCTTTCAAATAATTGTGCTGCCTTAATGAAAACTGGCAGGATGGTTAATACTAACTGATAGAACTTCAGTCTCCGTTACGTTCCAGAATGTCTTCCAAAAATGAACATCCAGGTTCTGAGTGATGCGTTCATACTCCTGACCTCTCAGATCAGGGTCAATGGCATACTTCCCAGAGGTCAGGAAAGAACTGGCTGCTACACCTTAGAGAAACACAGACAAATAGACAGACAGATGAACGGCTGTCTACATACAGTAACTGGCATATTACACCAGGGCATCATACTTAGACAGTAAAACAGAGGGGAAAGACATGAAAGTGGGTTCCAAATCAACAGAAACACACAGATATCCAGCTGAAAATCGCATCATCTTACCTTAACAAACATGCACAAGCAATTAGTATAATAATTTACAAACATCACTAGACTGATCTGTAACCACTCTTGCCTTTTCTGTTCTCATGCTAAAATTCAGCATATGAACTAGGGGTGGGAGGAAAACAATTCTCTGATGCATCGCAATTCTGAATGGTTTCTAAAAACTTCAGAATAGATCCTCATTTGTTTTTTTCCTACATATGTGCAAAGGCACTTGTGTGCACTAGAGAGAGCCAGTATTTCAGTGTTTTCTCTTCTTATTTAAGGACAGGACAAAACATCTGATATGCTAAAACAGATCTGTGCATTAGTGTGAATGCAGCCTATTAAACCTGCTGTCTGTCATCAGTAATAATCAATCAGCAATAATGAGAAAAAAGAGAAAAATCCATCACTGCGCTTGTCTGGAAAACATTCAGATACTAAAAGCACTCTCAGATACTGCAGGCACTTTTTGTTTATTGCTTGTAATGCGTTTCTTTGTTCCCTTTTATTACTATATATTTGCTTGAAGCTATAGTTATTAATAATAATTAGTTAATAATCCTTCACATACAATTGATTAATTTATTAATTCGTAAAGTACTTATAATTATATAATTCATAATTAAAATACACAATTAAATTGAATATTCAGAGTAAACTCATTATTAATAATAACAAAATATTCCCACCCCAAGCAGGAACAGGGACTGACCATCTCTCTAGAGGGAACAGGATAATCTACCAGCAGAATGGATGACAGTTTTGGGAAAGACACAAATTTCTCTCATTCATACTGCCCTCTTTGAAAGCTACTCACCATATGGAGCAATATCTCCTGCCTCCACTAGGGTGCAGCATTGAGCACAAAAGACAATATTAGAATGCCTCTGCAGGTCAGAGTCTATACAACTGCACTTTTGTGTCTTAAATGAGCACTAGAGGAAAACCTGCTGTGCAGACATTCGCAAAGATTAAGTAGTGTGAAACAGTGACCTCCTCACATAAATCAAGGGACATATAAAGAAAGCTTTATCAGGGCATGCTGAACGTGACAGCTCTACTGACCTATCCCTGACTGATGCTTCTTGTAGTTGTCTCCAAAGGCAACCAGGCTAATAGCAATTGACTGCAGGAATGGACGGATGGCAGGAGTAAACTAAAGGTAAAGCGAACAAGATATTCAGCTGGATAATTTTCACCTTAAAACAAGAAACATATTGCACCAAAAAGTTGACAGCAAAAACAATAATACTGTGAAATATTATTACAATTTAAAATGGTTTTCTATTTTTATAGATTGTAAAATGTTAATGTTACTGTGATTACTCCAGTCTTTAGTGTCACATGGTCCTTCAGAAATCATACAAATATGCTGATTTGGTACTAATGTTTGGAAGCATTTCTTATTATTATCAATGTTGAAAACAGTTGTGCTGCTTAATATTTTTGTAAAATGAGCCATTGATGAATAGAAGAAATAGCATTTATAGAAATATAAATGTTTCTAATATTGTAAATGATCAATTTTATATAACCTTGCTGAATAGTTTTAATTAAATTAAACCGAAATCTTACTGACCCTAACCTTTTGAACAGCAGTGTGCATATATTTTCACATATACATATCTGTGTGTGTCTATCAATGATTTCTGAAGGATCATGTGACACTAAAGAGCGGAGCAATGGCTGCTAAAAAAATCTGCTTTGTCATGACATATTTTCAAATAGAACACAGTTATTTTAAATTGTATTAATATTTCACAATATTACTGATTTGACTGTATTTTTGATCACATAAATGCAAACATGGTGAGCATAAGAGACTTCCTTCAAAAACATAAAAATACATTTTGAATCCATTTGCCAACAACAATTGAAATAACTTTGGATATCAACCTTATATTAAGTGTATAAACATTGCAATCATTGGTCAATGAAATTCTGAAATTCATAAGCTCATGTGCTCATAAACAAACACACCTGAAATCCAACACAGCGGCCGTAGAAGCAGCCCTTGTGCATGGAGGCGTACTCTCTCAGGAAGCTCTGACTGAGGCCACTTTCCTCCTGGAAGAAGAGGTTGCCATGGCTGTTGTCATGAAGCAGTCTCTGAGCTAGATAGAGCAGCGCCCTGAGCTGACACAGAGCGCTACAGTACGCCTCTATCTCTGCTGCATTGTGGCTCACGCGGAAAAAGATGCTTCGCCTGTTGGATGTGATATAGCGCCCTTTGTGAATGATGTGGAGGAGGCAACAGCGCACCACCTAGAGAAGAGGGTGACAACAAGTGAGATGAGGGCTGAACGGAGGTGTATGCTAGAAAACAATAAGCAAATGCATCAAGCAGGAGAGAGGAAAATGACAGAATTTTCATTTTTGGGTGAACTATTCCTTTAACAACTGCAGGGTTTGTAAACCAGTTAACTGTGATGACTAACTGCTGAAAAAGATGCACTGGGAGCAGCTATTTTTATCAGGGAGGAAACACACAAATGACTTCTCTTGCCCTCAAGCTAACTCATTATAATCATAAAAACACAGTCAGAAACGCACCTTAACAAGGGAGCGATATCCATTGGCGGGGATATGAGGGTCAAAGTCAAAATGGTGATAGATGGCAGCGAATCCAGAGATGACAGGCTCCAGGCTCCGGGCGTGCTCCTGGATGGTGGTCATGGCGTCCACCAGGCGCTGAGCTGCGTCCCCGGCTTGGCCCTTTGTGGCCCCAGAGAAGAAGGCGGCATTTTCTTCACAGACATCATATAAAGCAGTGAACACTGCCTTGGTGTCCATCACTACATGGAATCAGATGGGTTGAGGACAGAATAATTACTTCAGATTGGCACATACTCTGACACACTTTAAAGCCAATATAGAGTGATTAAGCTCAGGACAAAAGCCAAGCACTTGCATAGGCTGTGGTTATAAACAGCACTATAAACATTTAATAGATCCGTCAACTGGAAATACTTCAGCCAAAGCACTTCAGAAAATCATTTTCTTCATCAGTACTTTGTCATATTTTCCAGTAAACATCCTTAAAACAAGATAAATGCACTTAAGATTTCATTAAACATTAGGATTTGGTTTAAGAGTACATACATTACCATTACAAAGTTTGGCAACTGAAAGATTTTTATTGTTATTTTTTAATTTTTTTTAAATGCAAGGATGCATCAAACAGATTAAAAGTTATATTTCAAATAAATGCTGTTCTTTTGACTTTTAATTCATCAAAAAAAATCCTGAAATCCAGTTTTTAACATTAATAATAATAAAAATAATAAAAGGATCATGAGATACTCAAGACCGGAATAATAGCTGTGGCTAATGGGAACACAAAGATATAATCTATAAAAACAAGTAAATTTTTTATTTAAAGGGGTCATATGATGCTGCTAAAAAGAACATTATTTTGTGTATTTGGTGTAATGAAATGTGTTTATGCGGTTTAAAGTAAAAAAAACACATTATTTTCCACATACTGTACATTATTGTTTCTCCTCTATGCCCCGCCTTTTTGAAACGCGTCGATTTTTACAAAACTAATCGGTCTGAAAAGCGAGGTGTGCTCTGATTGGCCAGATATCCAATGCGTTGTGATTGGCCGAATACCTCAAGCGTGAGACGGAAATGTTACGCCCCTTACCATACTGTGAAGGCGTGTCCCGGCCGGAGTGACGATTAAAACCCATTATAAACGAGGCATTTGTTGCATCCAGTGGGGACATAATTACTGATTATAATGACTTATACTGTCTTTTTACGCGTTGCGTTGCGCCGCGTAAACATAAAACCCTGTCTGTATTTGTGATCAGAGAAATGACAAACAAGTGCTACTCTAAACTGCTCAAAACTCGCGTTTGAATCATCAGTGGCAAATCCTTTAAATGAAAACGTACTTACGTGAGTCAGAACTGCCGGCATTTTTACGTTACTCTCCCAGGATCAGTAAACAGTCCTCCATCAAATGTGCTGGCGATCCACAGCACTAAGTTGATGTATTCCCTCTGCGACCAGCACGGATCAGCTCTAGGCATGACGAAGCGGATATCGTCCTCTTTTGGAAGACCAAACAAAGTAGTTTTGCTTTCACAACGAAAAACACAGCGGCCTACCGTGTGCGAAAGCCCCGGCTTAGCCTGAGCTGAGGCCGGGCAAGAGTGAGCTGAGGCGGCGGGGTCGAGAACGGCGGTCCCGGCGAAGGAGCGGTGAAAACGGTGAAAGCCGATCCGGTGATCCACAGCACTAAGTTGATGTATTTCCTCAGCGACCAGCACGGATCAGCTCTAGGCATGATGAAGCGGATATCGTCCTCTTTTGGAAGGCCAAACAAAGTAGTTTCGCTTTCACAATGAAGCACACAGCGTCTTCAGGACATGGCTGCAGCGTCAACAATACTACAGCGAGAATAAAAGTTACGCCTTCTTTCTGTGCGTGAACATTTGGGCGGCGTTATGCAAATCTTCCCAGATCGTGACGTAGGTATGTGGGGGCGTGTTAGAACGAGCCGTTTTAGGTAGGCGTGGTTAACTCTTAACTTTTATAAAGAATATCTCTTATATATATCAATATATACAATGATCACCGTAAAATAAGACAAAAACAGTTTTAAATAAAATGATTTTTTTAACAGTTCAGTGCTTGTGAAAACATACTCAGCTAATAAGTCCTACAACTATCACACAAAGAACTACACATCCAACAGACTTTATGAGGACACATTATGATACACTGTCACCTTGAAGATGCTGACTCTTAAGAAAACTGCAATTGCACGTTTTCTCTATAGGAAAAGACAGGAGCAAACTAAAGGGGACAGAAGCTGTGGACAGTTTCACAGGACATACTAGTGAGTAACCATGGGCATCAGCCTGCTACTGTACAGTCACACACTCATGCACATTTATCTGATCAGGATTGACATGCCAGATACAGAGACAATACAGGTGAGTAAGGTCTCTCAGTGACAAGATTAGGTATGGCTAGGTAAATCTGTTGTTCTCCGTGACAGACCAGACAACTGAGAGAATCACAAACAACTTCACAACACTAGACAATGGCAGGAATATTGGGACCCCAAACAAACCTTTGTATGTTCTCAGACAAAACCCAAAATGCAAGCAAATACATCGTAATCATTTTTATTGTCAGGTACAAACTTGGGTGCTGCCCCACAACTAAGAGTGATCAAACCCTAAACTACAGTTAAAGAAACTTTCAGTCTTACTTTACATTGGGGTGGAAAGACATTTTACAAACAACATAAAGGGTTTGTGAATTCCCCAGATACCCTCTTATCTGTTGCACATATGGTTTAAAACCGGCCCTGTCCCTTTTTCTTTCTGCCCTTTACCACAGATAAACCCTCCCAGCATTTGCCCAGTCATTCTCTTCTCAGACTTTCCAAACAGCCTTTTCCCCCACTGCCAAAGTATCCCATGTTGCCTCTCTACCTCCTCCCTGTGACTGGCCGTAATCTCTTCCCCTCATTGGCAAAAACAAACAACACATCTTCCTCTCTCATGGAGGATTGTCCTCTATTCTCTTCCATTTTTGTACCCTGTCCTCATTGTAAAGGCTGTAGCCAGACCCTGAGAGATTAGTGTTCTAATCTGTGCATGGGAAACCAAGTATGTTTTTGTGTCACTGTCACCTGCTCAACTGCTTCCATTGAGAGACTATAATCCAGCAACTATTGTAAAACTAGTCATGTGGTTTGAGAAATGACTTTTACTGCTATGCTGGGTTTCAGTTCAGAAGCAGGTATTAGATTACTGACTAAATGAACCTCATGCTTGTGAATGATCTAAATCTTTCATTATGGAAACGTGCAACTAGAGAACCTACCACTCAATCCCTTTACTCACTGAAAGACTTCCAGCACCAGTTTAACACAGTAAAACAAACACATGGACACTTGAAAACATTCCAAAGTTAAGAATTCTTAACGTTCAATAATATGAATTCAAGGCTTTTGACCGATTTTTGAAAGAAAAACACTGACAAATCTATTTTAAATCTAGGTTAAATATGAGTTAAGCTTGATAAAAAAAAATCTCACAAATTGTAAAACAAACAAAAAAAAATGTTATCAGAAATCTCCATACAATGGAAGTCCCTCACAGACATTCATCGTAAGCCTGTAACTACCACGACACTACTGTATTAGAAATTAATGTGAAAGGGTTAGTTCACCCAAAAATGAAAATTCTGTCATTAATTACTCGTTCCAAACCCGCAAGACCTTCGTTCATCTTCGGAACACCTCCGTAGACAGCCCTCCGTAGACAGCAATGCAACTGCAATGTTTCCAGGTCCAGAAACGTAGCAAGGACATCGGTAAAATAGTCCATGTGACATCAGTCGTTCAACCGTAATTTTACAAAGCTACGAGAATACTTTTTGTGTGCAAAGAAAACAGTAATAACATAATTTATTCAACAATTCTTCTGCCCAAGTTACCATCTTATGCCATTTTGGAGAGTACCCCAGAACGTAATTAATGTAATTAACGTTAACGTAATGTTGTTTATGTTCAGCATGCCCGCCGCGCTGTCTACTGAACGTAAGCAACGCTCATTACATTGATTACATTCTGGGGTTGAATAAATGATGTTGTTATTTTCTTTGCGCACAAAAAGTATTCTCATAGCTTAGTAAAATTACGGTTGAACCACTGATGTCACATGGACTATTTTACCGATGTTCTTGCTACATTTCTGGACCTGGGAACATTCCAGTTGCATTGCTGTCTAATGAGGGTCAGAAAGCTCTCTGTCTGTGTCACCGTCCTCCGCCGCTATCGAGAGTACCATGACACATGAATACAGTCATTATTTTTGTTTTCTTTGAGCACAAAATGTATTCTCGTAGCTTTATAGCATTAAGGTTGAACCACTGATGTCACATGGACTATTTTACCGATGTTCTTGCTACATTTCTGGACCTGGGAACATTCCAGTTGCATTGCTGTCTAATGAGGGTCAGAAAGCTCTCTGATTTTATCAAAAATATCTTAATTTGTGTTCCGAAGATGAACGAAAGTCTTACGGGTTTGGAACGACATGAGGGTGAGTAATTAATGACAGAATTTTTATTTTTGGGTGAACTAACCCTTTAAAAGTAAAGAGTACAACTGTAAAAAACTAAATTATAGTAGTTTCATTGAGAAAGCTATAAATACATGTCACTTCAATTAGAAGCTAAAATTAACAAAGACTAATAACTTTAATTGAAGTTAATTAACAATTTAGTAAACTATTTAATTAACTTAAAACATATTACACTGAATACACATTACTGTTCAAAAGTTTGGGGTTGGTAAGATTTGAGAGAAGTCTCACCCGGCTGAAAAGAAAGAAAGAAAGAAAGAAAGAAAGAAAAATTAAAATAACTGTTTTCAAATTCAATACATTTTAACATGTAATGTTTTACCTTTGATGTCACAGCTGTATTTTCAGTTGTGTTCAGTGTCACATGATCCTTCAGAAATCATTCATTGTTCATTATAAATGTCTTCACTGTCACTTCTAATCAATTTAATGCATCCTAGCGGAATAAAAGGCACTCAATTCTTTAAAGGGGTCATATGATGTTGCTAAAAAGAACATTATTTTGTGTATTTGGTGTAATGAAATGTGTTTATGCGGTTTAAGGTTAAAAAAACACATTATTTTCCACATACTGTACATTATTGTTTCTCCTCTATGCCCCGCCTTTCTGAAATGCGTCGATTTTTACAAAGCTCATCGTTCTGAAAAGCGAGGTGTGCTGTGATTGGCCAGCTATCAAGTGCGTTGTGATTGGCCGAATACCTCAAGCGTGTGACGGAAATGTTACGCCCCTACCATACTGTGATGTCGTGTCCAAGCCGGAGCGACGAGACAAAAACATTAAAACCCATTATAAACGAAAATTATAAACGAGGCATTTGTTGCATCCAGTGGGGAAATAATTACGGATTATAATGACTTTTTACGCACTGCGTTGCATCGCGCCGCGTAAACATAAAACCAAGTCTGCATTTGTGATCGGAGAAATGACAAACAACAAGCGCTACTCTACACTGCCCAAAACTCACGTTTGAATCATCAGTGGCAAATCCTTTAAATGAAAACGTACTTACAGTCTGTGAGTCAGAACAGCCGGCATTGTAGTCTACTCTCCCAGGATCAGGAAACAGTCCTCCATAAACAGTGTTGTAAATACAACTTAACCACTGATTTCTAGTCGTGTCCTCTTTTGGAAGGCCAAACAAAGTAGTTTCGCTTTCACAACGAAACAGCGTCACACACCGCGGCCTTGAGTGAGCGGAGGCCGCGGGGCCTAGAGTGAGCGGAGGCCGGCTTGAGTGAGCGGATATCGTCCTCTTTTGGAAGGCCAACCTAAGTAGTTTCGCTTTCACAACGAAACACACAGCGCCTTCACGACATGGCGGCAGCAACAATACCACAGCGAATAAAAGTTACGCCTTCTTTCTTTGTGTGAACATTTGGGCGGCGTTATGCAAATCTTCCCACATAGTGACGTAGGTATGTGGGGGCGTGTTAGAACGAGCCGTTTTAGGTAGGCGTGGTTGACTCTTAACTTTTATAAAGAATATCTCTTTGGATTTGAGACTTTAGTCTTTGCAACTTTACAGATCTTCTTTATGCACCAAGAGCTTGTAACACTTCAAACAGAAAGGAAAAATTGAAATCACATCATATGACCCCTTTAAAAAAAAACTTACTGACCCCAAACTTTTGAATGGTAGTACACACACAAACACACACACACCAGAATTAAATATCTTTGCTAATATTTGCAAATTTAGTTGATGGACAGAAGATGCGAAGTAGAACATTTATCAATCAACAGTCAACTGATCAATCAGCACTGTTCATTCCAATTAGAACCACAATCGCCCTGGAAAAATCCATCAAAGAATGAAAGAACCCAACTGAAGACAGAAAAACTATGTACTTTGCTATACTTTGAACGTGATAATTCAGGTCTGCACCGATCTGCTCAATTCATCCAAACATAATACTTATCTACAGTCAAAGGCTGACCTATCCAGCTAAGCAAAATTACTTATTCAGTGACACTGCTTTACAATACATGAATACAAGTTACCCATAAAGCATACAGCACAATCCACAGCAGAGGAGCAACAACACACGTTTAAGGTACACAAGGGGGTGAAGCGGAGCTTAAGTGAGAGAATCTACAACCTAAAAACATGCAGAACAGAGCACATACACACACAGGGACTGATCCCTGGAGAGTCTGAACGTTACCCTCGTCAGAACTCATGCTGTGGTCCTTGTGCGTCCTGTCCCATCAACACCTGCACAGCCATGGAGCCAGAGAAATAGAGACATGGGAAGGGGAGGTAAACAAAAGGGGAAGACAGTAAGATAGAGTGTTTCGATTGGATGCTCTCACTTGCCCTCCCTCCCACCCGTTCATCCC
>NW_015625783.1:946577-963476 GCF_001515625.1 Sinocyclocheilus rhinocerous | reverse complement strand
AGCACATACAGCACATACACACACAGGGACTGATCCCTGGAGAGTCTGAACGTTACCCTCGTCAGAACTCTCCTTGTGCGCTCACAATGTGCACAATGTGACTTTCTGTCACTTTCTATTTCATCCTCTCTTCTTTTCTGCGAACTCTTCTCTCATTCGTCTTCCCCTCAGATCACAATGTGACTTTCTGTCACTTTCTATTTCATCCTCTCTTCTTTTCTGCGAACTCTTCTTCCTTTATTCTCATTCGTCTCATTCCCAGGAGAGAACAGCTTTGTTATTTTCTCCCATACCAACTGTCCCTCTGTTGTGGTGAGATGACTTTTCACGCAGTGTACAATGAAAACAAATTACTCACTGCAACATGCACACATGTGCCACACACACACACACACACACAGTGTTTGCCGTTTAAAGGATCCAGGCTAACTGTGTCCTAGGACCAACTAGCCTCTACAAAACCACAACTGCCTAAATAACCTTTGTCTCTCTTGGTTGTATCACCAGGGGGCGGCCAGTGACCTTCACCCTAACTGAACGATCCAAAACTGCCACCTCTCTTTGACACAAGAAGGTTCAGACAGAAACAAACAATGACCTCTAAAACATTGTTTTTGTCATTGCTACAACAAAAGTGGTGCATTACACAGATGATACTTCAATGAGGTCATAAATTGTATTAGGCAATTGTATTAGGTCATATGGTGAGACAGTAATATCCATGTTGCACTGTACAATAAATCAATTGCTAAAATGTATTTCTGTTGAAATTACACAGTAAACAATGTTCAGCATAAGTAACATTAGTATAAATCCACCTTTAATAACCAGGAACGCACCAATATTGAAATTCTGGCCGATACAGAAAAATATTTTCATGCTATGGATGATAATAAAAATAAATTAAATGAAAAAATAAAACACTAAACATCAATTAATGCTAAAAATGTAAAGTATAGGCCTATTTAAATGCATAAGAATGCCTTTTAAATTAAGAAAAAATTATTTATACAAAATATTAATTTAACAATGTAAATAAATTATGTTAATTAATTTACTGTGATATGGTAATATGCATGTCACACTTTATAATAAATTACTATAATTAATATACTGTCAATCAATTACTAAAATGTAATTCTGATTAAATAATATTAAAAACAACTATAGAGTAAACAACACTGACATTAATTTAAAAAGTTCATCTTCAATAACTAGAGACACACAGTACAGATCATTATTTTTATTTCATAGATTAAAAATAATATCAATAAAAAACAAAAAAATCTATTAACGCTAAAATCGTAAATGCTATAGGACTAAGTGAATTTCCTCATTTTAAATGAGAAAGAACATTTATGTTTTAATACATTTTACTTGTTAGTGTTTTTTAAAGGGGTCCTATTATGCTCTTTTACAAAGTCTTGATTTTGTTTTGGGGGTGTACTAGATCCAAACGAGTCGTTCGTTGTAGTTTTTGAAAAAGTGATTTCTGTTCAATAAAATATCTCCTTTTGAAGTGGACTTTGAACTTTGCAACTTTGCAGATTTTTTTATGCTCAAACAGCAACATTACAGACTAACTAAAGTTGAAAAAGTGAAAAAGCATAATAGGACCCCTTTAAAGACTAACTTGCTAAGCAAGTGTTGGATAACAGCAAAGGAAATCAATGTGTAAAAACAGAGGAAATAAAAATGACTAAAAGTGTAATGTAACTGATATGTAGACTGATAGAAAAAATTCTCTGATAACATACTGATACGCATCTATACAAATGTTTCCTCGCAAACTTAAAATTGGATGAAAAAATATATATATACATTATTATTCTTTAGAATATATTAACTGTCTACTGACCTCCATATTTATAACAAACTTGAATGTACCTCTATGATACAAAGTGAGTATGCTAAAGAACCAATCCTATGACTATCAATTCTTAAGAGGAAATTACTTCTTCATACATTTTCAAATGCCGAACTATCTATTGGAATAGGAAAAAAGTGGAAGATCAAAAGAAAATAGCAACGGATGTTCTTAGTGTGTTTAAATGTTCTCATCTGGCTAGAAATGAGAACAAATGCTCAACTTTCAAAACAGAAGCATACTTTTGAAATATAAATAGACATTTGAAATAACTAGAAATAGGCCTATTTCTTTATTATTGTTAAATATATACACATGCAACCGCAGCCTCTGCGACTGAAAAATCGAACTTTTTCATATCGCGATATTATCGCAAATGCAATTAATCGTTCAGCCCTACTTGTCACATTGCTCATGTAAAATGTTTGCACTATTTAGGTTACAAAAGTTCACTGCTGGAGATTAGCTGCTGGCAAATCAGAATTTCTCAGATTTTTTATGGTACAAACCCATCTTATTTTTTATCACAAACTACAAAAGGCTTGCATACAGATGGATTTCCCAATATTCTCATGGGTCAAAGACCACACATTTCTACAAAGAATCTTTGTGAACCAAAGTAAACTAACCAAGCGCTCAGTCAGCGTGTTTATCGAGTGAAAATCTGTGTTGAACGCCTCTCACACACATACTGGCGTGTAAAATCTAAGAATTTATTAGCCAATGGCTAATGTTAGTCATTATTTAGTCGCCCAGAGTAAGATTTAGTCGCATATGCGAGTGATTTACTCGCAATGTAGAGGGTTGCAGACCTGAACTTTCTCTCTCCGTTCTGCATACGTATATCTAGGACCACATCCTTTATTCTTTCAGCTGGCAATAAGGAACAATGAAAGGCCCCGAGCAGATCTTTGTCCCAGATTATTTTGCAAATGTGGTAAAATCATCTCAACAGGAAAAGAAAAACAATGCACTGGCCCTGACATCAGTGAAGAGTTTCCTCTCACTCTCATCCAAACCTGACAGCAGCAAGTAAACAACTTATCTACACATACAAATGTATGGTTAATATATGAATGTACAAGACTACAGATCTTTTCATAATGTTCTTCTGCACATCTGAGAACTCGGTTAAAATGGCTGATTGAGGCTTTTATGGCGAATCCTCTCACTGATCCCTAGACAAGGCAGGGGTCTATGGTAAAAACCTGAAACCCAGACAGTCAGTGATGTACTGGCCATTGCAATACAGAGAACATGGAAACCATCTCCATAACACTGTGGTGAAATAAAAGGTTATTTGAAAGGCCAAAGTGGCCAACAGCTGCTTTTAAATGAGGTCTAAAGCGGCGTCAAGATACTTTACTTAGCCTTGTGCCGTTTTACAAAACCTTTCTTTTGTGGAAGATAAATATATAGTTCAGTCATGAAACTCTAGATGGTGCAGGCTGACGGGTTGTTAACGTAACTGATGATATTCAGAGAGTTAAATGACTTGGCATACTGATTGGTTCATGATGCATATGCAGCCAATGAGCTTACTGCCTTGCATTTATATGGCTGGCTAGCATTCACTTGAGATTCCTGCAGTGCGCTTTCAGAGTTTCTCTGAAACCCTCCCGTATCGCCATATGCATTGTCAGTTGCAAGTTCCTGTACATGCTTGCAGCAGCAGCAATAATCTACAACTACAGCAATAACCAACAGCAGCAGCAATTCAGCAGCAGCGTAGCAGATCTATTCTGCCAAGACCAAATACATTAACATTGTCATATCCATCACCATGCTAAAATCTTCCGAGAGTTGTCATGCTCCGGGACAAGGCATCACAGTATGGTAAGGGGCGTAACATTTCTGTTACATGCTTGAGGTATTCAGCCAATCACAATGCACTGGATAGCTGGCCAATCACAGCACACCTCGCTTTTCAGAACGATGAGCTTTGTAAAAATCGACGCGTTTCAGAAAGGTGGGGCATAGAGGAGAAACAGTAATGTACAGTATGTGGGAAATAATGTGTTTTTTGAACCTTAAACCGCATATTAAACACATTTCATTACACCAAATACACAAAATAATGTTCTTTTTAGCAACATCATATGACCCCTTTAACATTGTCATATCCATCACCATGCTAAAATCTTCCGAGAGTTGTCATGATTGAAATGAAGATAATTTGGTAAATATCTCAGTGTTTTTTTTCTATCCATACAGTGGAAGTCAATGATCACCAAAATGGTTTGGTTACCAACAATCTTCAAAACATCCTTCCACAAAACAAAAGAAGGTCATACAGGTTTGGAACAACACAAGGGTGAGTAAATGATAGATTTTTCATTTTTGGGTGCACTATCCCTTTAAGAGCATCTACACTTACTACACACGTTTACTGTGAATATAAGCTTAAAACCACACAGACAGACGTCAATCTAGATCATTCATGAGTCAGGCATCCTAAAGCATATCCTGATGTATTGCAGCAAAGTTTAGGCAAATACTCACATGTCATTCAAACGTATGTATATTCTCTCCTGTCTAAAACGTGCTGTCAACACACTTTGAATAAAATGTCATCCTTAACTAGAAATGTCATTAATGCATAACTGTAACACTACACTACAGTGTTACAGTTACCGTAGCCGACGTATTGCATAGCACAACATAGTTCAAACGTAATTCAAACCTGTTGGCAAACATATGAGACATTTTAAAACCTATGTTTACATATTAGTAAGGAAATAACAGTGTTTATACGATGTGCTACATTGTACCAGCATTACTGTACAGTAAGCGCTCGGGCTTTAATCTTCTGACACTTCTGGAACTAACTAACCTGGAGCGCGGATGTCATTTACAAGCGACAACTCGCCCCCCAAATAAAGCGGTTATGTTTATTAAATGAGAATATACCTATTGGACCCTCTTTGTGTTTTGACGAGCGTCTTCTGTTTACTGCTTTTTCAAGAACACCCCTCCCAGACTTCTTTGCAGACGCCATCTTCCTCAAACACGAATGATTACCTCCCCCTCTGTTCTGTCTGGACTTACCTTACAGGCGGTCACGCCCACATCAAAATCTACAGCCAATAACGTGTCAGAGAATAATCAAAGCACCTATCACTTCATAGTACTGCCCATCACGCTGCCCACATTGAGCCAAATGACACTCCTACAACGTCAAAATGCAATACAATAAAATAAATATGCCAGTTTCTCTAATGTATTTTCTTTAATTGCCAATTTAAGTATCCAGTGCATTTATTTATTTATTTATTTATTTGGAATGTTCCTCAGGACACACTTAAAAGGCCACATTCATCAAAATGCTAAATGTTTTATACAATTCATTCAAACCATTAGCAGATATATTTGATTTACCACTGCAAAATACAAACAAGCTTATCTTCAAACTAATAAAGAGATGCAAAGACATATTGACAGCAGGCTCATGAAATTACGACAAGTAATACACAGAGTTCACTTTTCCCTTGACTGTCTTTCTGGTTCCTTTTCCTGTTTCTCCAGCTCCAGCTATGGCTTCTCCAGTTGAATGTCTTCTCCACAGTTGGCCACATCCTGATAGGGGCCTTGCTGATTGGTGCGTTGAATTTGATGGTAAGCTGAGTTGCAGTCATCCTGGTTTAGACCCTGCTGAAGGTCACTTTTGTGAATACGCAGCATGCTAATAAGAAAAGAAAATGTAGTGGGAATAGACATACCTCATAGATATTCTCCTCCTCCCTTCCTTTCTTCCTCTCCAGTTCATTCAGCCTCTTTGACTAGAGGAATAAAGTTGAACGTCTATCATCATCATGGAATCACTTTATTTATTTGTTTGTTTAATGTTGTTTGTGGTGCAGATTTCTGTCTGGAATGCATCCAATATGCAGAATCAACATTAAATCAACATTACACGATCATTGTGTCTGACCTTACAGAGGGGCATGGTGCCAGGGATCAACACACACATCAGCAGCAACACCCCTTCTGCTGTAATGATGCTGTTCTTCACACTCTCGCTGAGGTTCAAGGTCTTCTGCAATGGTTCTAATTAAAGAGACCTGAAGACTTTTCAGAAATGACAAGTAGATCAAACTGACCATGGACCATTGTCTTAAAAAGGTTAGAGAAAAATGAAACAAACAGACAAAAATAGAGGCCAAAAGAGCTGAAACTTTCACTTCCTCTGATAGTAAAACCTGCATGTGTGTATATAAAGAGAGTTAAGAAACACAAACTTAGCATGAATGAGAGGAATTTGGGTTTATGTCATTGAATGGGTTATTTGTGTTTGCCTAACTCAGCCAATTGAATGATTTGTGGGGATTATTGCACAATGCGACCTCTTAGAGAGCATGAGTGTAAACATTGTTATGTTTATGACTTTCATATTTATGCAATTAAGAATAAATAGGTAGACAGTGGGCCTATACATCAGATTATGTATTACATTAAAATGCATAACTGTAAGTGTATATACCGTATTTATTATAGATTTATTATAGACTACTGTTCAAAAGTTTGAGGCCAGTAAGATTGTTTTTGAAAGATAATACTTTTTTTTTTAGCAAGGAGGCAGTAAATTAATCAACAGTGACAGTAAAGACTTTGTTACAAAAGTAATTCTATTTCAAATACTGTTCATTTGAACTTTCTATCAATCAAAGAATCCAGGGAAAAAGTTCACTGTTTCCATAACAAGTAATGTTTCTTGAGCACCAAACGAAGGTTCAGTAGAGCAATGGCTGATGAAATTAAATTGAGTAAATTGTAATATTTCACAAAATTACTCTTTTTACTGTATTTTTTGATCAAATAAGTGCAGACTTGGTGAGCGAGTGGTCTTGGTCTTTTTTTTTTTACAGTGATACTGACGAGAAATAAAATTAAGCATATTAAACATATAACTGTGGTCTGACTCACTGTATACTTGAAGAAAGGTACCATGGGTAAAGATGTGAAGAGAGTTATAATTCAGTTTACACTGGTACAAGCCGGTATAATTGAGACGGACCCTCTTGAAAAACAGCAAATGGCATGTGACTCCATCTGTTAGTTCTGTTGTCTTGTTCATCAGATTGTTGGACAGATTTACTAAGCTGAGCATTGTGGTTCCATTGGTGGTGTGAATATTCATGATCCAGGTGACATGGGGACTCTTATTCCAGCGGTAGCAGCAGCGGATGGTGGCTTCATGGAAGAGAGCCGCACGCACCAACGGCTTATCTGCCTCCAGTTTCAGGTCTTCAAAACCAGCGTTAGCAACAACTTAAGGACAATAAAACCAAAAACCATATAATAATATGCTCTAACATTGGGTGACACAACAGCACAAAAAAGTATTTGAGTGTAAAACAGTCCACAGTGGGGGGTTTCTTTAAGATTTGCTTATATGTGATTAAAACCCTCTAACATAAAAGCAGCTTAACATATATCTTTAATTTCCCCCCAAGGGGCATTAACTTCAATCCACATGATATCAGCATGTTTAAATCTATTAGCTAAACTGAACACTTCCCACCCACAAAAAGCTGTATAGACAAGACTTGTCATGTGAAAAGCTACTTAATACAGTGTAAAATTAAATTAGACCCTTAAAATTGTAAGTCACACTGAAAAAGACAAAGATGTAAAAACTGGTGAAATATCTAGACTGGTAGCAATAAGATGCCAATTGTAACAGCTGCTCTGAGAGGAAATCAGCTTCACTGAAGCAGAACATAGACGTGCAGATGGAAACTTTGTGTACTTTGTTCTTTTGTAGGAGATAAAAAGTTTATTGCTGAATTTGAAATGGTATGCTGTCGAAAAACTAAATTTAAATTTCTCTATACATATAGGCCTACATATATTTTTTGGTGATCAAAGAGAGCTTAGATTACTATAAAACCAGTTAATTATAACAAATGCTTAACAAATATTAGAATTTTACAATAAAACTAACATTACATACACACATGAAATATATGTTAATGCTTACCTGCCCAGAAACACAAGAAAATGACCAGATAAACCAGATAACCTTTCAAAAACCCTCTTGCTGCTCATCAGTAAATATGCCGTTCAAGTGTTTGTCTTCTCTTCCTGTATCATCTACACTCACCCATTCTTCTATTTCAGTTTTTGGTGAACAGAATAATGTGAACATTCAGGTGTTTTACCACCATATATGCCTTTAAAACAGCTTTGAATCTTCTTAGAAAAGAACTTTTGAATAGTCTCTAGTTTAATGTTGACTACAAAAACATCTGCCAGTTGCTTTACAGATGTTGGAGGAGGGAATCTGCTTCTCACCATTATCTCCAAAACTGCCTACTGTAGTCAGTTTTTGTGGAAACATGGTCTTCAAGGCGAATTTGGAAGCTTGCTGACACTCTGCTGCAGAAGTTCTGCATTGTTTGGCCCCTATCATTCACTTTCAGTTTTCATCCACTATTCTTCTCTGATTAGTCTTGCCAGGCTTTGTGTACGCAGTCATAATCATAAAGACTGTTGTTCGTAAAACACCAAACAAACTGGGCCGTTAAGGTTACAGACACTCCGGCTAAACAGACTCCCATACATTTTCATTAATTTTTGGAAGTCATAACAAGTCACCCATTTTCCCCACAATTTGTACTAAACAACTTATACTATACACAAACTAGAGAATATAGACATCATAATTGGATAAAGATTATTGGAAGATAATTGGATTTTTTTTACTGTACCCAGTATAAATTATATTAACCCCATAATAATGGATGTTCACATTATTTAGTCCAACCTCTGTACATTCTTCTCTTTTTTTTTGGATAATGTGGTAATCTGTTAATATCAACCGAATGCTGTTAAAAATAAAAACAATACAAGCTCAAGTCATTTTTGATCATTTATTAAAAAAACAAAAAACGTACCTACATTTTTCTTATGTATCTTACATATAAAATCAAAGCCCAAATACACAGAATAGTCCTTGCATAATCATTTATATAGACAGACAGCAATGGAATGCCTGTAATGAGTGGACTCCTGTACACAGATTACATAAAAGACAGTCATGGATTGCAGAAGGTTTAAAAGATCTAAAAAAGAGTACTCAGTACTAAGCACTCGGCAATTTTTAAGAACAACAAATGAGTGGAACTGCTATAAATTGGCGGGTCTGGAGCAAAATATCAGATTAATATTTAACACTGAGCATCGCTAAATGAGGAGAAGGCAAGTATGCCCGTGCCCGTCAGTTGGACTAAAAGAGCCCTTTAGAAATTAAAACAAACCCAATCTGCACAAGGCACCCTATAAATAGATTTAAACATACAGATATATCACTATGTATACATATATGTGACAGATACATATGAAAAGTTCAAGGAATGAGAGAGAATGACACCACACCCAAAACCCTGTCTTATCAATTATCAAAAGTTGAAGGCTCAATTTGAAACACACTTTCTAACCGAATCTAAACTGTGGTTAGTTCCACATCAAAAATAAGACTCTTGCCATAAAAGCGAAATTCAGTGAAGCCTTTTATAGTTGTTCTGGTTAAGGGTGTACTTTGTCTCTCTCAGTCCTTCTTATATAACAAGCAATGCATAGTATGGTAATTACATAATTTTCTAAGAAAACCAAAAGAACAGAATCAAAGAAAATGAATAAACCACCCATTCAAGCAATCGAGAATGAAAAAAAATGTGCAAAAGGACTGAAGGAAAGTGAAGTAGGTAGAACAGATCTTGCACCATGATAGTTTCATTACCAAACTTTAAACAGTTTCATTTGCTACTTCTAAAAGGAAAAGGCTATGAAAATGAACAAAAGGTCTTATTGACATTTACTAGGACCAACACTGCTGCCCAGAATGCAAGACTTCTAGCAAATTGTTCTGGTAAACCATTTTGCGAAGGAAATCAGCTGGGAAAACAGCAGGAAAAGGAACCAAGGCCTTACAGAAATCAATATTATCAACACAATTACAACGTAAAAATGAATATAAATCACATTATGTAACAAATAAGGTAAAATAAGTTGCATAAATTTGGAAGTCGGTCGAGGGTAGAAAGACCTGTTGCAGTAGCATCATGAATACATGGAAATAATTACAGTTATTAAAAACTACAGTTTGTGTTCCTGTCTCTGAACTCTGAGATATAACATCATTTTAAACCCCTGCAAGTGCCTGATTGTCTGTGGTCTGGTTTCATAATTAGATAAGGAGAGCAGGAGAGAAAAAGCTGGGCCGTTAAGCTGGAAAAAACATGGACTGATAATGAGAATAAATATACTTCTCGATTACTCCTACTGCAATTCAATTCTGAACCAACTTAATTCCTTCTGTCTTAAATAGGATTATAAGCCAATCCATCCACTTCACCTTTTTGTGGGTTGATCCAGCAGCTAAGGCGAACGCTCGGAGTTTGGAAAGGGGTGGGCAACTAGTTTGGACCCCCTCAGTAAGTTATTCCAATTGACAACTGACCTTCCCATGCAAGGCAAATGTGTTTTCATATCTAAACTTTGTACCAATATCATTTCTTTGGTCCTGCTTACAAAGAAAACTACTCCATAAAATAAAATAAACTGAGAAACAATGACAAGCAATTACAGGAAAAACTATAATTTTGCAAACTGAACTGTAGAACATAAAGGTAGAAAAAAACGTAATTATCTGAAATGACCGATGCGTTTTACAGCCACTGAAACAGAATTTGCATAGTGCACAAAAATAGGCAATGTGTGATGATTATCATACGATCTGGGTCGACCTACCAGAGTACAATCTGCAACACCCGAGTTAGAGAACGCTATACACTGTGCATGCTTCACGTTTAAACAGCACCGACGTGTGGATGTTCCTGCAAGCTGGTCATTCAAAATGCGACGTAATACGTGCATATTTCCTCACACCCACAATGTCAAACCCTGACGACATTTCTTGACATCAATGCTTGCCTTGATTTCACTTCAGAGGGGTTAGGCATAACAAAGCAAGCCCACCTTCCTCAAACCTTCTCTCTACTTCCTCTGCTCATCCATCTGTTGATCTATCCTACTTAGCACTTCTTTTCTCACTCACAGAGCAACAATAGAACTTCTGGTAAGAAGACAAATCAAAACCAAAACAGGGTTAAAAAAAAAAAAGTCCATGTTTTACTCTCCATTTTACTGCAATGCATGCTACAACGGCTCAATACTCTGCTAAAAATCGACATATCTCCTTTTGAATATCTATTATTTTTGAAAATACATGTAATATAGTACGGTAATAATTATTAGGATGAGTGAACATCTTGAAATGCGTAATAAAAAAATGAAAGGGCACATATTCTGCTTAAATGACCTGACTAAAGTACATTCTGAGAAACAGACAAAGATGCAACTATACTTTTCTATGAATATAGATAGTCTTTTGGTACTAAATTACTTTTGACATGCTTAGACAAGTTTATCGTTGTGTGTGTGTGTGTGCACATGTTTGTGTATGTTACAGTGCTTTCACATGCACTCGTAGCATTTCGCTCTGGAATCTCTCTAGGTGTTGCACATTTCTTTGGCATCTTTTGGCAAGACTGTCTCTCATACTTCTCAACAGAAACACATACGCACTCATTCAAGGTTAAGGATCACTATAATTTCACAACACCCACTTCATTTCATTTCTCAGTGGCATGGAAAGTGCTGGAGGCCTGCTGACAATCTTCAGAAAGGACAGTTGAGAAGAGAGAAGAGATAGAGCAGGAACATTCAGGCAGAATTAGTCAATCAGCGAATCCCTCGAAAACAAGTCTCGAGTCCAGCACATGCAGTGATCTGAGGACAAACAAGACAGATGATAGAAACTGAATTGCTATACTTACAAAAAGAATGGTGCTATATAAAAATGAAGATGATACATATAAAAAAATGGTTTTGTATTAAGTATGTGGTAGTACCTTGTAACAGCAGGTTGTGATGTTTCTCAGTTGTAGTGGCCCCCCTGAAGTGAATATTTAGCAAGAGCTTCTTGCAACTTATAATGGTCCTCCTCGACAGCCTTGGAACAAACACAACACCAGAGATGCGTATTACTTGGGGCACCTCGTTCAGATGAAGCCCCCTAATTTTTCTCCTCTTCAAGAACTGAAGAACGGACCCTGTTCTCTTTCACAAATGCAATTGCTTTCACCTCACCTGCAGTCTCTTCAATTGCTCCCCAAGTGTCTGCAGTCTCTTCTGCACCTCCTCCAAGCGTTCCTGAGAAAGCACTAGAGGAGCGCTGATCTCTCTTTCCTCTTCTCCTTTATTCCCTCCATCTCCCCCACTCTCTTCTCCTTCAGTTCTACCTTCTGTGCTGGATTCCTCCACTGAGGAGGAAAAAAAGCATTGGGGATCTCAATATCAATATCAAAATGTATGACCGTCTTCCATCTTTTCTTTTAGAATTTGAATAAATGACAGGCTGTTTGTAAGACTTTTAAGTACATTTCTTCTTTTTGCATGCTGAACTTATTCAGGAACTCAGGTATTCAGCACAGCTGTACTTACTGTACTATGATTAAGTGTGAGGTTGAACCTCGTCAGCTATAAACCTGAAGCAATATGTGTGCAGTTCCTGACGACTGACCTCCATCTGCCTCCTGGCTTTCAGGGGCCATCCCTCCATTTTCCCCAAGAGTCTGAGAGTCATCTGACAGACTAATACTCCCGACCAATAGCCTCTTCAAATACATGACTGTGAGAGGTATACAAGCAAAAAAAAAAAAACAAGTACAGCATGAAATTGTATGTGTTCACTGCTTGACCTGCATAAAATGACACATTCTGACCTTCATCCAAAGCACCAATAGCAGACTTCTCTGGAGGAGCGTGGCTATGGCTGAGCAGGTCAAAACCATTGGCCGCTAGGTAGTCTATGAGTGAAGAATCAGTTTCTCTACTCTTCTCATCAGTAAGACTGTCTTTAAATCGCCCTATGGTGAAATAAAACACAGTCACATTATAATACCACGGTAAAATTACTTGGACAGACTTAATATCTGTTTCCAAGAGCCAAAAGTCTCACCACCGCGACTTTTCAACAGGTCTCCTCCGTTCTCAGTGGGGCTAAGTGGGGGCTGCAAACTGGAGAAAAGAAATGGAAAGAGTTTTAATGACTGAAGTTAGCTTCGAGTTTGCTAGTTCAATGCCACCTTCAAAAGGATGCCCGATTACTCTTATGGGGCCTTGCTATTTGCCAAAAACACACTCACGGGCCGTATGCAGGTCCACTGGCGCTGCTAGGCATGCTGCCACCTCTGTCTCTTTTCAGCTTATTCCCGCCCCTTTTCTTCAACTCGTCAACTGTAGATTTAATCACCTCTGTCCAACTGGAGCATAAAACAGACTGTGAGTGTCAAATTACATGTTTTGGATTTCAATTTTGAAGCAGGATTTCATATGATCTGCCGGTCAGTCATTCGGGTAAGTGTTTCATTGAAATGGCTTTATATGGTTCACACACTCACTTTTTCTTCTCCCCGACGGTCTGAGCCACTAGTTCATAGATCTGTGCTCCGCTGTCCCAGGTGAAGATGACGTAGAGGGCCTTTGGGTCTGATGGAAAGAACAAAAGTAACTGTAGATCAGACTCACGTTCTTCAGAATACAACATGCTAATTCACCTAAACTCACTCACCAGTGGCCACGTCTCTGAGAAAAACAGATTCTAGTTTGATGATTGGACTCAGCATCTGTTTGCCTTCCTGAACGGCGATGTTGCTTTTGCTCTGACACTTCAAAACCATCTTATCATCCTGCTTCTGAAGCAAGACCAGCAGGTCTGACAGCAAAACACAGTGCACATCTACAAATACACACAAAAATAGGGTAAGTAAGAGGCTGAATTCTTGATTATGGAAGCACTGAAAGCAAATAAACTCATTTGTCATTGTATTTGTAATTTGGGGAATGTGTCGACGGGGGTTACCGATCGCTTTCTCCTTGGTCACCCTCCATGTCAGAGGTCCTTCAAACAGCATCTTTCTGGTGGTCAGATCAATGTTCTGATGAACAAAGAAAAGAGTGGATCATTTCAGCCCCAGAGTGTCTGCATTAGTAACATACACATGAGGCATTAAGATATTTCTCACCTTGTACTCACTGTAGAGGTCATTGCTCGGTTTCAGTCCTGAGGTGTCCAGCCGGCGCTGGTAGTCTTTCAAAATCTGAGTTGAAGATGGGCAGATATTTAGGGGAAAAAAAATGAGAGTGGTGGTTGGGAAAATGCATATTAGAGATTATGATCCATATAGGGTGGGCTATATCACAGTATGAACAATTTAAAGGTAAAGTTCACCCAAAAATGAAAATTCTCACCCTTTTACCATTCCAAACCTGTAAGACCTTTGTTCATCTTCAGAAAACATATTAAGATATTTCTGATGAAATCCAAGAACTTTCTGACCCTCCATAGACAAAGACACAACTACCACTTTCAAGGTCCAAAAAGGTAGTAAGGAAATCGATAAAATAGTCCATGTGACATCAGTGGTTCAACCGTAATTGTATGAAGCTATGAGAATACTTTTTGTTCACAATGAAAACAAAAATTGTTGAATAAAGTCATTATTTTTGCTTACTTTGCGCACAAAAAATATTCTCATAGCTTTAAAAAAATATCTTAATTTGTGTTCCGAAGATGAACGAAGGTCTTACGGGTTTGGAATGACATGAGGGTGAGGAATTAATGACTGAATTTTTATTTTTAGGTGAACTATCTCTTTAATACAGTATCATGCTAAATACATACATCACAACATGCTGGAATGTAGTAATGCCTGGATACTGCCATACCACACATCCTTACAGTAGACCATATTAATCTGAAGGAACTTCTACTGAATTCTCACCAGCAGGTTCTCCATGAGTTTGACTTCTTCATTGACATGGTTGAGGATCTTACGGCAGGATTCTGCTGCTTGGTTAATGTTCTCTTTTTCTGCTTTATCATCTGTGAGAAATGGACATTGTTTATACACCAGTTTTTGTCTAATATATTGCATTTCTTTTGTTTGCTTATTTATTAATGCTTATTTATTCCTGTGATGGCAAAACATTTCAGCAGCCTTTACTCCAGTGTTTAGTGTTACATGATCCATCAGAAATCATTCAAATATGCTGATTTGATTCAAGTAAAGCTTTTTATCATCAACAGAATTGTGGAACCCGAGATACATTTTTTTAGGATTCCTTGATGAATTGAGTTCAAAATAACAGCAAATCTTTTGTAACAATGTAAAGGTCTTTACTCTTTACTGTCAATTCTGATCAATTCAATCATGCTAAATGATTATCGTAGTGAAATAAAAGTATATAAAAAAACATCTTACTGACCCCAAGCTTTTGAACTCAAGTGAATTTGATTTAATTGAGAAAATCAATGTGTTAAACTGATCATTTTATATTTGTAATATTTTTAATGTGTTATTTACTTTGCAATTTGCAATGGTTTAGCAAGTGTTTTGCACAATTTGCACAAAAGGTTTTATGGAAATAAAGTAGGATTAGATTTAAAACACTTACCTGTGTTCTTGGCAATGTTTTCCAGCAGAAGAGGATATTTGGTTAGTCTTTGCATCTCGGTGGGAATGATATCCTTTAGCTGTAGCCTCCGACATTGTGGCTTACTCTCTGCCTCCTACAACACAAACACAGAACATTTAATTAAAGACATTTTGAGATGCCTAGCCTCCAGAAATGTTGACTGGCGAACAGTTGCAATACCATGGAAAACAGTGTTTTAAGTGTAAATGTACCAGTATGAAAGCATTAAAACGGGGATCCTTCTTCTGTCTGCTCTTTATCTGCTCCAGAGCCCAGGACTGGTAGCTACAGAAGCGTGCGGTGAGCTTCTGAAACCATTCTCCTTCTGATCCACTGAACTACAGAGATAGAGACACGTCTATTCGTGTAACAGCTAATATAAGTTCATTTTGTCAAGTTGAAATGCTGAATGACACAGTGTTGAGAAAGAACATGAAAAACTAGCATTTAGCACACTCTAAGCTACTTACCCTGTTGAGAAGTGGCGTGCTTATGAATTTGACAATGTACTTATCCTCCTGACGCATTTTTTTCAGGTTCTCATAGAAAGCATCTAGAAAAAGAATGGATTTAAGCTATTTCAAGGCTGTTTATAATTGAAGGACCATCAAAATCTTTTAAAGCCATGCAGATTTCAGTGCATTAATATATTTGAAGTGGATACGTACAGTGCATCTCTATGATCTCATCAAGGCTGGGGAAGATGGTGGCCAGCTCAGTCATGCTCATAATCTCTTCCCTCTCCAGCGGACGAGAAAACACAGTCTGCAATACACTCAGCATACGGACATGAGCGTGCTCTGTCGTAAACAGCTCTAACAGACACAGAGAGAAAAATATGTTCATCATTGCACCCTGCTTCATAGCAGATTACACAAAATAAGGCACTGAACGTACGAATAGTTTTTCAACATTCTTGCTTGTATTACCATTGATGACTTCTTGTCTTTTGATTTCCTTCTTGCTCAGTTTTTTCAGGTCCTCGGGAGAAGCAAGGCCCCTCCAGTTGGGCGGGTCCTGCTCGAGCTCCAGGAGACGGGGCTCCATTTCCTCCTGCTGAGGGAAGGGGCCAAAAGCAGGACCAGTGACGAGGCCGTCAGGCAACAATCCACCTTCCGCACTAAGAGACAAATGAAGGGAAAAAATTGAAAAGGGATACATACGTGTTCAGCATTGTAAAAAAAATTGTTAAGGTAGTGATGATTACAATCTCTGGATTCTATCAGTTACTGAGAAGCCCCTTCTGCTGCTGTCTCCTGTGGACAGTGTGTGTATGAGTGTTTCTAAGTGTGAGTGATGGTTAGTCTTTGCCTTACGAGACTGAATGCTGTGGGGAGGGTGAGAGGGGGTGAGAGGTAGAGGTTGACTGCAGGTCCACGTCGCTACGGGAGCGAGACTGCTTGGCCCGGGTAGAGCCACTACGGCGAGAGTGACGGCGCTCCACGCAAAGGCTCTCGCTGCGGCGCACATTCCTGAACACCCAAGAGAAG
>NW_015625783.1:932628-946567 GCF_001515625.1 Sinocyclocheilus rhinocerous | reverse complement strand
ACCCCCAAGGGGGGGGGGGGGGGGGGGGTTGAAAGAAGAGAAAGGAAGGAAGGAAAAGGGAAACAAAAATGTAATAAAGGAAAAAAAGGAAAAAGTAAATGAAAGAGAATATGAAGGAAAAATTACATGGAAGAAAGGGAAATTAAGGGACATACCATACTGGACAAGACCGGATGTGGTTGGACAGGATAGGATGGGACAGGACAGAATACAACACATAGTATAAAAGACAAGTCTGGATGTATTTTGATAGGATAGGATAGGATAGGATAGGATAGGCGGGACAGGACAGGATGGGACAGGACAAAATACAGCGCATAGTATACTAGACAAGACTGGATGTGTTTTGATAGGGTAGGACAGGACAGGACAGGACAGGACAGGAAAGGAAAGGAAAGGAAAGGAAAGGAAAGGAAAGGAAAGGAAAGGAAAGGAAAGGAAAGGAAAGGAAAGGAAAGGAAAGGAAAGGAAAGGAAAGGAAAGGAAAGGAAAGGAAAGGAAAGGAAAGGACAGGACAGGACAGGAAAGGAAAGGAAAGGAAAGGAAAGGAAAGGAAAGGAAAGGAAAGGAAAGGAAAGGAGTAATGAAGTAGTAGAAATGTGGAAAGAACATTAAATGACAGTGAGGTTAGAGACCACAGACCAAAGGTAACATGAACAGATGATAGAAACAGAAAATTGAACAGTGATGAAGAAGAAACAGTAAGTGAAAAGTTAAAGACAAATGATGTTACAAAAACCACTGTGTAACATGTTATTTAGCACTAGTTGACCAGGGAGATTCATTCAGCCCCATCAGTTCAAAGACCCTTCTGGAACCCACATTAACAAACATCTCCAGCTCTTTCTAATGTGTCATTTACAGCATCTCGTGCGTTTGAACACCTCAATTATACTGATATAAAACACTATTGGCTAATAAGTGGGCTTCATTCATGCAAAGCGTCCCAAAAAGCAGATACTTCTCCCCTCAATCCCTAAAGCCCAAAAACCTGAGAAGAACCATACTTAGCCATGCAGTGAGTATGAATGTCTGTGTGAGTCTAAATATGAATCTAAAGCTTAAAAACCATGACATTCATTGTACAATATTTTCTACTGTATGAATAATAAAATGTAATGTAAACTGTGTTTAGTAAGAGAACATGTGTGTATCAGTAGCAGTTGAGGCTGGCAGAAAATCCCAGAGACAATCACGCAGACCCACCTTGTCTTCTTTCTGTAAAAACATAGGGCGAACGAACAGTTACAGCATAACAGAGAACAAATCGTTTAACAACAAACACCCAACCAAAACTTCCAACTATAAACCAAATAACCTCAACACTACCCTGAACAAAATCTCAAGGCCAACAATAAAGCGAGACAGAGCTTACAACAACAAACACCAGCAACAAACAATGTTTCCACATGAAGGACAGTTGCACGAGCAAAATAAAACTGCACAGCTAATCCAGTAATGCTAGTTTTATGCCATATACTATAAACAGTAAGTAAAGGAGATACATTGAGTTTTTAAAGGGTTAGTTCACCCAAAATTGCAAATTCTGTCATTAATTACTCACCCTCATGTCGTTCCAAACCCGTAAGTCCTTCATTCATCTTCGGAACAAAAATTAAGATATTTTTGATGAAATGTGAGAACTCTCAGACCCTGCATAGACAACAACAAAACTGGAATGTTCCCAGACCCAGAAATTTAGTAAGGACATCGGTAAAACTGTCCATGTGACATCAGAGGCTTAACTTTTTGTGCGCAAAGAAAAATAACAATTTATTCAACAATTCTTCTCTTGAGTTAAAGTCTTCCGCTATTTTGGAGAGTACCACGACACATGCGCACACTTCCCCAGAACGTAATCAACATAATCAACGTAATCAGCGTTGTTTATGTTCAGCATGCGCGTGCTTTCTCCTGAACGTAAACGACGCTGATTACGTTGATTACGTTCAGGAGAAAGTGCACGCATGCGTCGTGGTACTCTCCAAAATGGTGGAAGACGATAACTCAGGGAGAAGAATTGTTAAACAAGTTATGTTATTTTTGCTTTCTTTGCGCACGAAAAGTATTCTCGTATTGAAGTTGAGCCACTGATGTCACATGGACTGTTTTATCGATGTCCTTACTACATTTCTGGGTCTGGAAACATTCCAGTTGTGTTTCTGTCTATACAGGGTCAGAAAGCTCTCAGATTTCATCAAAAAATATCTTAATTTGTGTTCCGAAGGTCTTGCGGGTTTGGAAAGACATGAGGGTGAGTAATTAATGACAGAATTTTCATATTTGGGTGAACTAACCCTTTAAGTTATGTTTATGTTTGAAAACCGAAGGTTGCTGGTTCAGTTCCCACAAGTAACTATCACCATTGTACCAAACTGCAGAACATCAGGTTACTCCAGCAAAATTTGTCATGCGTGCACAGCAAGTCACTTTGGATGATAGCATCTGCTAAATATCTACCTACTTAATGACGAAGCAAAAACATAACCTTTCAAATAGTTGGGCAATCATAATGTTTGCTCAAATTCAGACAGAATCTGCTTATTTTTATAGCGTCGTGCCTTGGCGCAACATTGCGGGACATAGCGCTGACCGGATGCGAAGAAAGACTGCGGTACGGATAAACTGCAAACTGAAAGCTAACAAAAATGACTGACACTGCAAAACATCAGGTGGGACAAGGAACAAACGGACAAAGAGGTAAAAAACAAAAAGAGGCGGCAAAATGCAGAGAAAAAATGAAAGTGAGAAGAAAGGGAGCTAGGATAGAAGGGGAAAGGGAGGGAGGCGCGTATGCGCAGTAAGGGATTGTCTTGGTCTTTGTTGTCCTTAAGGAGGGTAGCGTACATTGCGGGCAGCAGCAGGAGCAGCAGCACAGGAGGGACACAGCACACTCCCCGAGACAAAGCAGGCAGGGAGGTTTTCCACCCTCCCTTTGTTAAGTAGTACAAAGTAAGACTGTAACTACTTCTGTACAACTTAAAAAGTATGCTAAATGTTTGTTTAATGTTTTTCATTTTCTTAAGTGTTGTTTTTATATCTGCTTCTTCTCATTCCTTTTCCTTCTTTCTTACCTGCCACTGTCCTGACTGTCATCTGGAAGCATGTCAATGACAGGGAGAGGTTCACAGATGGACAGACTGACAGGAGATACATCTCCACCTTCTGATACTGGTTTGGGGTCTGAGCGATTGTTGTTGACACCTACAGGAGGAAAGAGACAACATTTCTGCACATGAAACATTAGGGGGACATTTAATAATATCAAAGCCCACTTGTAGCCTCATTGTTTGTTTCACAATGAATCTAGGTATCATGATATACTGGTACCATACCAGTTATCAGCCGATATTACAGATTTTTAAAAGATTATATTGCTATCAGCTCATATTTGAGATCTAATTGTACAAGAGTTATTATTGTTAACTGAAACTAAAACCATTAAAAAAATTTTTATCATATATATATATATATATGTGTGTGTGTGTGTGTTTCATATGTATGTATCATCACATAAGTACTTAAAATTAAATTTAAATGTGAACATAAAAGCTAATTTAAAATAGAATATAAATGTTTCTAAAATAACACTACATTCCACACAAATTTTTAACATTTAGATTACCTGCTATCATCTAAAACTCACTAAATGTTAATCATTAAAAACACTAACTACGTAATAATGCAGATTTTTTACCAAATCTCAAAATGAAAATTATAATTTTTTTCAGAATGAACATTATAATAAATATAAATAAAAAAATGTTATATAGTTATAAACAAATTGTTGTTCTCATGTAGCCATTAAAATTATTGATTTTAGTCAGTGTTTTATTTTTTATTTAGACAAAAGAGTACAAAATTAGGATATTAGCCATTTATTGGTTATCGGCCATAACGTGATTATTGGCTTGTCTGTATCAGCCACAATTTAATATTGGTGCATCCCTGATTAAGTATGGTGGCAGTGCAGCTTTGTATATATTATTTTCATTCCCATTTATATTTCCAGACGACTCACATACGCCATGATAGTTGATTTCCCACATGTCCAATGTGCTTAAATCTAAAACACATGAAAGGGATTTTCTGATCCTCACCTGTGTCACTCTGAGAGTCGGGACTAGGAGTCAACTCTTCACTGCTCTCCGAGCCATGCGTGCTACCTGACCCCACCACACCAGGTTTCCGCCCTGAAGTGGCGGCGCTATCGCTTATGGACTCTCGATGAGGTGGGACATTTGGTTTGGTTGGCTTTACTAGACCAAGAGAAAGTAAGAGAGAACAGATGAGAGGAAGAATCAAAAGCAACATGTCAAACATGCTCAATTATAAACAATTATTAAAGATTGTCAGATGATCATTGTGTGGTTCTAACAAGAAGACATGACAGATGGACAACTAGATGAAGGAGAAGGGGGCAATCAGGAGTTTGATCCGACAGTGTTAGTCATTCATTGGGCAAGGGCATTTCAAAGGTCCATCAAGCCCATAAATCTTAAGTAAATGGGGACCCAAACACGAACAAACAACACACACAAATCTGAAATCTGTTTGTGAATACATCACCTGTGGTATATTAAGATCATTAAAAGATTTGTAAGCAAGCATTAAAAAACACTTTTTAAAAACATTATCACAGCCAAAGTCACCTCAACCAAAAAATCAAATCAGATTTGCTAAACAGATGGATAAGGAAACGAAGACTACAGACAAACCCATGAGTTTGAAGTGGAACATGCAAACATGCATTAGATTTGATTAGCAAGGGAATGTACCATCCAAGAGGACAGAATCTACCCAAAGAACAGACCATAATACCTTCAAAGTCCAATCTAGTTTGCTTACCATCATCTGCAAGAGGAAAACATAGCAACACAAACAAGTTCCTTTAAATTCGACATCCATCTTTGATCTTGCAGGTATTTCAGTAAATATATGCAGAATATTTCTCATATTATAAGCTACAGAAGCACCTTCTGGTTTCTATATACATTGGTCTCAATGATCTTAGCAGATGTTATTGGTAATTAGTGTAAATGGTTGAATGCACAGTGAAATAATACAGGTTTGGTCAATGAGCATGTGATGTAAGTAGGGCATGTATTCTGAGGGAGAGGGAGGAAGAGATTTTATCGAGTACGTACGGAATGGAGGCGGTTTTTTGTCGGGTTTGTTGGGTTTGTTGGTTCCCCATGGCTGTTCAACAGAAAAGGAAATGATAATATTAGACAAGATAACACAAATTCAGTTTGTAAAATGAAAATCAGAGGAATTATGTTGTATAATAAACTATGGAGCATATCTTCTAACCTTCAGCACGGAAGGGACAGAGGGCCGCCATCCTGACTTAGTCTTCTTGTTGTCAAGTGCTCTGGTCTTGACACCAAGGTGCTTCATATAAAAGGCAACTGCTCCAAAGACGCAGTTACTGAAGGAAGTAAAAAGAACAGAACAGGTTACAAAGAATATTGAAATTTGAATACTGAAAAAAAAGCCGCTTTATAGCTTAATGTGTCATCAGCAACACTTCAACAACGTAATTTTGCAAATAAAAAATTTCATGTTAATTAGGGTTTCTGTGACACTTGATTGGTTTTAGGGTGGTTCATGAAATGATGGTATTTTTGGTATTCTAAGTAAACTCAGATGTCCACAAAATTCAATTATGATATGCTTTATGAACCCTAAGTGCTTAAAATTCACAATTGCATAGACTGTATATATAAACACATTACTGCTTTTTTGAAGTAGTCTTTCATGCTCAATAAGGCTGCATTTATTTTGTCAAAAGAGTAAAAATAGTCAAATTGTAAATAACATATTAAAGTAGAATAATAAAAATGTAAATAATACAAAAATGTAATCTGTAAAATATAAAATGTAAATTATTCCTGTAATGTTAAAGCTGAATTTCCCAAAAGACATTACTCTAGTATTCAGTGTCACATGATCCTTCAGAAATAATTCTAATATGCTGATTTGGTGATGTTGAAAACACATGTGCTGCCTTATATTTTTGTGGAAACCATGATACATTATTTTTTTTATGATTCTCTGATGAATGGATTTTTTTTTTACATTATAAAATGTATTTACTGTCAATTTTGATCGAATTAATGCATCTTTGCAGAAAAATTCATTTCATTTAAAAAAAACCTTACTGACCTCAAACTTTTAAATGTTAGTGTATATTGTTTATCCCTCAGAGTTCACTATACAAAAATGTATGAATGTCACAGTTGCAGTGAGACAGTTTGTGAACAGAGGAATTTCCCTCTGTGCAACTCGAGTCATGTGATCTGCAACTAGTCAGTGCAATCCCCTAGTGCACTATCCAATTGCCTAAGTGCCTCAGAGGGGATCTTCAATTGGCATCAAGCCATTTCCTTCACTTTAAAAGAACAACAGAATCTCCAATGAAGGAGGAGAAAGGGAGGAGGGAGAGGGAGGAGGACTGGAAAGGGGAGGGACAGAAGTCTGGAGGAGGAGACTGTGCACATGTACATGTCCATTGTCTCATGCACACATGGATTAAGTGGCACAGCTGTGAATGACAAAATGAACAACTGCAACAGCTGCAAGTATTCACTAACAGTCTTTCTCATGGGCACATTGTGCACAATGTTAACTTCAGCCTGGAGTTCTTTTCATAATACATGCTTATTTTGCATTTCTTAGCAATCAAATCAATCCAACCAAACAATATAAACTGTTATGAATGACTGATAACTTCATAAAAATAAAATTTTCATTTGAAAAGATGGGTTTACAACTACAGAAAAGTAAATATATACTTTTACAACTACATAAAAGTGACTGTTTGATGACTTTAATTATATAAACAAAAAGTAAACGCACAAAACTACACACCAATCTATAACGCAACAATGATCACAGAAAAAGACATGCGACTGACTTTTGCATTCTGCATCTGCACTTAAAAAAAGATAAGAAGATAAAGAAAAAAGACTCACCTTTTGTCCTTGTCGGCAACAATTGAGGGGCTGCAAAAAACAAAACATAAATAATTAGAGGGATATCAAAGGAAAACTGCAACACAATGCTGGTCTAAAGGACTCACCGCTTAAAGTTAAGTAACATTTTTTCTTCCTCGTTCTCGACCGGTTTTTAACTCCGTTTTAGGACGGTGGAATCTAAAGGTTTCAAGCTTTTCCTGACTCAAAATGACAGTAACTGTTGTATTGTTTGTAGAATTCAAACTAATGAACATATTCTGTCACTTGCAAATTAAATTAAAAAAAAAATAAATAAAAAAAAAAAGATCTACAAAAAATGGTGGTGCATCAAAAAAATGCACTCAGGCAATTTTTTTTTAAATACAAAACAATGCAATGAAACAGTCTCTTGCAAAACTAGATGTCTGAGCTACACTATCTTCTCAAACTGCAAAAACTATGATGGCACTCTCCTAAGGCACTGAGGTTGTCCTACGGCGATGTCCAGAAGCAAGCGAAGTGCTCCAGCAGTGGAATTTGCTATTTAACTGTGTTTTTGCCTGATGCAACCGGCATGCAAGAACATGGAAATCAGATACTTATATTCCTATGATAATAAAAAAGGAGGAGTGTGATAAGGAATCCCCAGCGTCTGGCCAATCAAAAACCTTGATCCGCCTCTCAGATTAAGAGTGCAGCCAATGACAGCGTCTGTAAGTGAGGTCATTACTGTTGTACTGAGGGAGGAGCATGAATGAGGGAGAAAAAAAACTGTGCGAGAGGAAGTGGATAGTGTTTGGGAAAACAGAGGACGATTGTGTGAAAGCATATGAAGATTGAATACCCATATTGAGACCACTAGACATAAAAAGAATCAGTGTGAAGTCTCTGAGGACGCATTATGTCTCTAATAATGTCACTGAATGTGAGACACAATGTCTTCCATGCAGGTTTTTGTCACTTTACTTTGGCACAATGTCACTTTAGTCTAGCACAGGGGTGGTGAACGTCGGTGCTGGAGAGCCACAGCCCTGCAGAGTTTTGCTTCAACCCTAATCAAACACACCTGAACAAGCTAATCAAGGTCTGAAGGGTTACTAGAAAGCTACAGGCAGGTGAGTTTTAATTAGGGTTGGAGCTGTACTCTGCAGGGCTGCGGCTCTCCAGGACCGGAGTTCGCCACCGCTGGTCTAGCATATATTAACTATCCTGTCTCACTGCAAACCGGCTTTTGTCCCTCGCTCTTTTCCTCTCTCTGCTGGCCTCAAACGTGACCCCTGCCTCATCCCCCTTTCCATCATTCTCTCTGGCAGAGAGCCAAAGAGCAGAGACTTCCTGCCAGCGTGGCATTTCTGACTCCATCCTCTCTCTACCACTTCCTCTCTCTTTGCCACCATTTCTTTCTTCGGGATTAATAGGACAGACTTCAAATTGTAACATGGTGTGTTTTTAATAGAAAGAAAGAGTGTGCCTAGACAGAGCATCCAAACCACCTTGGACTGCATGAATCACGACTGCTGAGCACGAAAACAAATGGAGTCTGAATCAAACATTAAAGTATAGAGGCAAAATACATGCAATATAATGCAAAAACACAACATCATTCTGTCCAGCTGCATACTGAGCTTCTGATTCCTAAACAAATGACTCTTATAAGCCGGTTCTTTTAAAGAATCACAGTTTGATAAATCCTTACTTGGGCATTACTGAATCAACATCTGACTCACTATTCTCAGTCATGCCGAGACATTATCGGAGTAATGGCTGTGAAAATCCAGCTTTGCCATCACAGGAATGAATTACATTTTAAAATATATTAAAATAGAAAAAACTTATTTCAAATTGCAATAACATTTCACAATATTACTGTTTTTACTCTATTTGTGATTTTAAAAAATGCAGCCTTTTGAATGCTACTGTATACAATATGTATTGTTGTTTCATATATGTAGATAGGAACTACACTTATCTGTACAGATGGGGCACATGATAAAGCTTTCAATAGAGGGACATGTGTGGTTCCTTTAGTGGGCAGTGAGCACCAGTTTATCCATGCTGGCTTTCATTGTGTAAAAATAATGAACTGAATCCAGATTGACAATGTGCCTTGCGAAAGGCTCAGCGGTCTCCTCCTGTCTCACTTCCTGCATGGGGGTCCTCACTTTCCATGGGGTGTTATATTAATGCTTACAGCCCAGTGTTCACCCTATAATGTGAATCTACTGCACTCATCCACCCTTTGTGATGACTGACAATTAAAAAACCCAAGTTGCTTTGCTTAAAGAAACGGTTCACGTAAAATTGAAGACTTTTTTTTTTACTCTCACTCACATAATTGACTTTCTTTCATGGAGCACACAAAATAATTGTTTGAATTGAAAACAGAAATGCTCTGATATTAGACTTCTGTTCTATACATATTTATACTGTTCATGTGATGTTGAAAAATGGCAGATAGTTGCATTCATTTGATCAAAAAGTGTTCTGTGATGAAAAAGAACAGGATACATTTGAAATAGAAATCTTTTGTAACATTGATAACCATGTTAACTTCTTTAAAAATATATTAATCTTAAACTTTTAAACTGTGGAGTAAATTATATATATATATAGATAGATATACACACACACATACATTTACATATATACACACGCACACACACTTAAATCACTAAGAAATAAAATCAATGATTTTACCAGTTACTTTATTTACATTATAACAGTATAAAAAATTGTAATAATAAGCAACAACTAAACATCTAATAATAACCAATAGATTCTTTAGAAAAATCTTATTGGCAGCTAATCAATATGGTACTGATATACCGTGCATCCCTACGTAGTAAGAATAGGATTATAGCAGACAAATCTGATAAACTACACTTATTATTGTTTTGTTTGTCCTTTTTGTTCAGAGAAAAGAGCAGCCTGGCGATTGCACTACATATCTCCTAAATATCTGTGTGTCATGAAAGACAAACATTATATTGGTTTTAAACCGTGCCCATTTCAGGTAAGCAACCATTTAACTTTTGCCTTGTGTTTTCAAAAGGTGACTGAGTTGCATCAGTTTAAGCAAAGAAAGGCCCAATCCACAACAAAAGAACAATTTTAGAGCAAAGAATGAAGCTTCAATGGATATGTCAGCTGATCCTCAGTTAATTGAACTGCATATAAAGCACAACAGTGAGTGGAGTGAATTCTGATACTGCTATTATAGAATTCACTGCAAGGGGTCAAACAGCCCAGCAGCAAGAAGATCCTGTGCAGTATGAAACATTCAATAGGCATCACTTAGCAGCCGGTGAGTGAATATCGACAGAGACTCGGGGGTTCTGATCCGCTGTGAATGCAGATTTGACAATAGTTGTATTCTGTCTAAGCAAATCGAGAGGGAGAAGTATTTGTGATTCTCTATCCCACTGCATACATGGTGTTTGACTCAACAGGTCACCAAAAAAAAAAAAAAAATCACACAGCAGGCAGTTAGAAATCAGACTTGGATTATAGGTTAGGCACTGTGGAGGGCAGCAAAAGGCAAAGGTCTGGCTCTGTGTTTCAGACAAGACCAGAGCAACTGCTGGTTCTTTCTCAACCATGACAAGAGAGTCAAAGAGAAACCAGACACACTGAAAACTGACAGATGGGCTAATTCCATCAACTAGGGACAAATTAATACCAATTCTGGTAGTAATATACAGACATGAAATTTACTATAACAGTTCTTACTTGGCCTCTACCATCTTTTCCAGCATGGATTCAGCTACTGCCTTCTCCTTCATCTCCATGGGGATGCGGTCGGTTGGACGATGGGATTCCACGTCATTTAGTTCATGCTCATTGGGAGTCATTCCCATCATCCTCTTTTGCCTAATGTGGGAAACAAGTACAGGTAGACCGGTATCGTAATTGGACAAACGGGATAGATGAGTACTTGTTACCAGGGCCTGACATTTAGCATTTCCAAGACTTTACAAAAATTTAATCTTACATATGTGAACATAATGTGCATTGTGAATGCCAAGTGCTCCAGGTTCACTTTATTTTGAAATACACTTGCGGGCCCGTGACTCTCACCTGAAGTCGTCCAGCTGCCGCAGAATCTGTGGACTCTGCATGAACTGTATTTCATAAGCATAGCGTTTTTGTTGTTCTTCACTGATCATTTCTGGACGCATGCGGTCTGAAGGACCACAGTGAGAGAAATAAATGAATTTTATGCAACTACAGCAATAATACAATATTAACATTAAGTGCAGTGATCTGATTCGGACAGAAGTTCACTCACCCAGTTCAGAGGCTATGTTATTTGGCACAGTTACTTTGAGAATCTGGAAGAGAGAAGGAATGTGTTGGAAACACTTCAATCCAAAATCTTGAAACGGACCAAATCAGGGCTCAGCATTAAGAATTTGCTATGCTGGTTTGACTTAACCAGTAGTGCATGTTAGAATGTTCATATAACAATTAAAAGAACCAAAGACTTAAACTACTTCAGTCTGTGTGCATTGAATTTATTTAATACACGAGTTTCACAATTTGAGTTGAATTACTGAAATAAATGAACTTTTCCACGACATTCTAATTTATTGAGATGCACCTGTATATTTATATATAGCTTATTTTTTAAATAAAACAAATCATAGAATTAGCATACATATAGAAAGGAAAATGATAAATAAATTACAATTAACTCCAGATTTTAATTACAATAAATAAAATTGTATTAAGTGTGGAGGACATTATAAAATACAAGATAAATGTTTTATATTTTATATACCTCCAGTGTTACATGTAATACATTACAGCACCACCAGAGGTCACAACAATATAAATAACCAGAGAACTACTTTCTTCCATTTAATTTTAGCTCAGTCCACACCTCCATAGCCTTAATGTCAACTCAAAAAATGTGCAGAGAGAGAAATATTCAAAAGAAAAAGAAAGACTCAACATAAAAATAAAACATGAAAAGGGGGGTAAAAGCAGCCATTCATCAGTGGAGGTCATTCCCATGACCCAAAGCAGGTCAGGCAAACACACAGATACATGTCTAAAACAGGGGTAGAAAATGCAGAGAAAAAAAGTGACATTGGACAGAAGGGGCAGGCAGACAGACTGGAGGGAAAGGACAAAAACTTTGAATGATGAAATGAAGTCTAAAAAGAGACGGATCGGGTGAGAAACAGACAAGTTGGGGAAATGATGACCTGATATATCATATGAAATTGAAAGAAAGAACTGGATAACATGCTGTCCATTTCTAATGACATCTAATGAATGTCAGATGTATTCAAAGTATAGTCAGAAAGAACCATAAATCTCACCCATACCAAATATGACATGAAAAAACAGAAATAAAAACTTCATTAAACATTACATTACTGTAATCAAAAACAGCCCAACTTGACAAAGATTTGAGTCATTTTAATGAGTCATTTAAATAATTTTATTTCTATTTGTCTAAAATCACTGTTAATTACTTTATAACTATTATTCATTCAGTATTTATGACCTTCCATTACTTGAGGTTACATGGAACATTTGTACATGTAAAAACATTTTTTTTTATGATTCATAAATAAATCTATTAAAAAAAACCTTACTGATAAAAAGACATCCATGGATATGTGATGGTTATGCATCAACTACCATTCTGCACTTGTTTTAACCAGAAATGTCTTTACAAATCATATTCCTATTAATCTGCCTCAATATTTTAGAAAACAATATACTAAAACATTAGACAGCTTTCTTCACTTTGAAAGAAAACACGCTTAAAGATAAGACTGACGGACAGCAGATCACCTGTGTGATAAATAAAATACAGCTTCAAAAAAATCCCCAGCATTCCTTTAGGGGGTCTAACAAAAACATAGACAAGAAAACGAGGGGTGGACTGAAAAGTGTGACAGAACAAAGAGCCAGACTAGTAAAGTGATAAACAAACTTGACAGCCGAATGTCTAGAACTCTTCTTGTTCACATACCGCTCCTTTTTCCAGGTAAGTGTTGTAGAATTCCCCAAAGTGCTTCTTGGTGTCTTTGGCATTGAAGTTCTTGAAGAGGTCAGCATGAAGGTAGCATAGCTAAGACAAGGGGAAAAGAAAGAGAGAGAGATCGAGTGAGGAAGATTAAAGAAAGACAAGCGCAACAAAACTGACAGATTTAGACACCAAAAATAGAGGGATAGTAATACGTGCTATGTTAGCACATGCTGACCAGTGAGAAAATAGTATTAGGAGGGAGGACAGGGACAAATTGACCAATCTAAAATTAAAGGGGTCATATGATGCGATTTAAATTTTTCCTTTTTATTCTCGCTGTAGTATTGTTGCTGCCGCCATGTCGTGAAGGCGCTGTGTGAAAGTAGCGAAACTACTTTGTTTGGCCTTCCAAGAGGACGATATCCGCTTCTTCATGCCTAGAGCCGATCTGTGCTGGTCGCTGAGGAAATACATTAACTTTGCGCTATGAAACAATAATGTACAGTATGCGGAAAATAATGTGTTTTTTTAACTTGAAACCGCATAAACATTTTATTATACCAAATACACCAAATAATGTTCTTTTTATCATATGACCCTTTTAATGAACACAATATAGTACCTGTTGGATTTGAAAGCAACCATAACTTGTCAAACTCAATAATATATAGGTACACAAAAGGAAAACAGTATAGGGTAAGATGTCCACCATGTTTTTGCCTTGACTTGACCACAGATATCACTAAATCAAATTTAATGAATGGTTATGCTCTAAATAATTGACATTTTTTTCTGAACATCAACATCTGTGAGATTGATCCTATCTGAACGGTTTTGAGGTTAAATGTAGAAAGAGATAAAGGATTTGGGATTTGGGAGACGGTACCTGGGGTAGATCACATTGGCTGCATGCCAAATAAAGAAAGAAATACTCTTTCATGCATTAAATCACATGAAAAGGGCTTTATCTACATACATGACACCCCCCCCGGCT
>NW_015625783.1:928523-931880 GCF_001515625.1 Sinocyclocheilus rhinocerous | reverse complement strand
CCCCCCCCCCCCCCCAACACACACATAACATTCATAGCTGAACAAGAGGTACTGTAAGAAACACATGAGCCTCACATACTAAATTAAATGCATGTATGCGCTCTGACAAAAATAAACAGGCACACATCGTTTAAGTTCTTACCACAGGAGCACAGTCAAACTGTAACATGACATGATGAATGAAGACCAGTAGGTGGGTGGGCCTGGACTTCAACAGCTCAATACTGTTAAAGTGACTGCACTGATCATCCACCATCTGAGATAAAAAGGGATGAATAAAAATTAACAATAATAAAAAAGGGAAGATTTTTTTTTTATGTTTCTGAAAAATGTCTCCTATACTCACAAAATCTACATTTATTTGATCAAAAATACAAAATCATTAATACCGTGAAATATCATAACTATGTAAAAAAAAAAAACTAAAAAAAACCTCTTCATTCTACTTGAATGTATTTTAAAATGTAATTTATTCCTGCAATGTCAAAGCTGAATTTTCATCAGCCATTACTCCAGTCTTCAGTTTCACATAATCCTTCAAAAATAATTCTGATATGCTGATTTGATGCTCAAGCAACATTTTTATTATCAATGCCTAACTGTTTTGCTGCTAATTTTATTTTTGAGGAAACCAAGATCATTTGATGAATAGAAAGTTCAAAAGAGCAGCATTCATTTAGGCAAGGCAAAGCAAGTTTATTTATATAGCACATTTCGTACACAATGGTAATTCAAAGTGCTTCACATAAAAGAAAGTAAATTAATCATAAAAAATAATCACAAAAATAAAACAAGGAATTTAAAATGAATTTAAGACAGTTAAAAACAGAAAATGATAATACATACATAAAATACAGTCAATCAGTTCGGACATCGCACAGTGCTCATTCAATAAATGCACAGCTAAACCGATGAGTTTTGAGTCTAGATTTAAATGTGACTAATGTTTTAGAAAGACTACCTTTTCAATAATCTTGCCTATAAAAGGAAGATTTGATATTGGTCTATAATTGCTCAAAATGGTGTTATCAAGATTGCTCTTTTTCAGAAGGGGCTTAACAACTGCAGTTTTCAGGGAGTTTGGAAAAGTCCCAGAAAGAAGTGAGGTGTTCACCACTTCTAAGAGATCTGCTTCTAAACAGCTAAGCACCCTTTTGAAAAAAGTTGGAAGTGTGTCAAGATAGCAGGTTGACGATTTAAAGGCAGAGTAAGTGATTTTTCAAAAACACTTTAGAAAACTGATTCGGGCCGAATCGCAAAACAAACTTGTAGCCAATCAGCAATAAGGGGCGTGTCTACTCGTGATGTGGAGGAGAGCGCGTTCAGTGCATGGGACGGACATTAGCCGAGCCGAGCGACAGAAAGATAGAGATGGCGGATAAAAAAACAAAAGAGGAAAACGTCTGCGGAAAGATAAGGCAAGAAGTAGGACCCGTGTAAAATATTGGATCAGCTTTCCAGTGCTGGAGAGAACTCAAGGAGCGGAGGCCTGCGATCGGACGCCGAGGTCACCGTGTCTACAACAGCTAAAGTCTGACTACACTGGACGCGATCAAACGACCGTTGAAAACCATTTGAAATTTGTGTCAGCACGTCATAAACAGAACCCGGCAGCAGTTTTCTGTCGGGATTTGTTGCGCCGCGCCGCTCACGTCCGATGTAGACACGGTGTAACATTGGTTTTGCTTTGTTTCACAGAACTAATCGTTGCCTGGGTTGCGTACGTATATGTGGGGCGGAGCTATCAAAATAGGGGCAAGACCCTTTTGGGGTAGGGGCGTGTTTGTTTTGGTGATTTCAAATATAAACATTGACTACCAGAAATCCCTTACTCTGCCTTTAAAAAACCAAAGCACCACACATGACAAAAACATTGGGTATTTTTTTATTAGCTTATAAAACATTAACCGTCCAAACAAAACAGCAACTAGCGGCACCTCAGTTTTTAAACGCAGGCTAGGCCTACTGCATACACACGCACCAAACAATTAACTAGGAAATAACTTTAACATTAAATAAATAAACAGAGAACTTTGAAAATAGGCTAGATATAATTTTAACAAATTAAATTCAAAACGAAATAAATAAAATAAATAGAATGCTTAAATATCTCACAGATTTCACATTCACAATAGCTTGCTTAACAGGCTATTGCAAAAAATAAAATAAATAATACTACAAAAAAATAATAAAAAAAATAACGTAGACTACTAAACAAACAAATGAATTTGATCACTGGGCCTTGCTTTGCTTACTCCATATTACTATGAAGGAAAAGTATATTGCTGACTGACTGCGGTCCCAGACTTGAGCATCTCTCACATCAAATGTACCATATTTAGCGGCGCCGGCTACGTTAACAAAGTGCTGGATGAGATGTTTAGACCCTTACTGATGAGTAAATCTAGAGTGTGTCCTTGACTGTGTGTGGGTCCATGCACATGCTGAATCAGGTCAAACATGTTTAAAACTGTTATAATTTCTTTTGTAGTTTTGATTTCTGCATTATCTATGTGAATATTAAAATCCCCTGCAATAGCAAAACAGTTAAACTCTGAGGAAATCATTGATAACATTTCAGTGAACTAGTTAGGAGGGGCTGTTTCATTGAGGACCGTTGCACTGCAGCTGTCTTCTAGCCATGTTTCATTTAGAAACATAAAATCCAGGTTTTTTGTGGTAATTAAGTCATTGATTAGAAATGATTTATTTTTAGTGAGCGAATGTTTAAAAATGCTAACTTGATGGCATTGCTTTGTGTCTTTACAGCAATCTTAGTTTGATGCGTAATAGGCCGCAGATTAGATGGGTCAGCCGTACGGCTTCAGATGGCCTTAGACTTTCTATCACGTGATAAAACAGAAATATAGAAAGCTACAGGCACACTGGGTTCCCGCTTGTTCTGTAAACATTTGTGAATATTGCTGCTATCATAGCGGGGACCCGACACATATCACTGAGAGCTGTTATCAGTTGTTTTTGGTTCACCTAGAATAGATGGAGGAGGGTTTGGGCCCTGGCGTTGTGGCAGCGGCCGGAAAGCTCTCACAGGAGGAGGACGAGCTGGGCCCACATGGCGCTGTGGCAGCGGCCGGAGAGCTCTTACAGGAGCTGGGCCCACAGGCTTTGGTGGTTGGGGGGCCCGCCGTTTTTTAGTTGATATCTGGGGGCTTGCAGCGAATGAGTGGGAGAGTTTGGTCCCAGCATACACATATATATTATATATATATATATATATATATGTGTATGCTGGGAAAAACATATAATTCAATTTAAAATATATATTTTGTAACACTTCACATTTGCTTTCTGTCACTTTTGAACAATTTAATGCACCCTTGCTGGAAAGTATGAATT
>NW_015625783.1:924812-928213 GCF_001515625.1 Sinocyclocheilus rhinocerous | reverse complement strand
CACAGTAGTGTATATAATCCTAATAGATACAACCAATTCTTTAAGGCTTGTTTTGTTTATATGATAATGTGAAGCTAAATACCAGGATTTTGTTGATAAATGCCACCAATTGTTTTAGTATAGCATTTTTATTTATTACACTTACAAATTATTGCATCGCATTTATGCTGCTTCTGTACTACTTTATAAACTTTGTGTAAACACCTTTTTTAAGAATTGCATTCAATGTATTTATAATTAGCTATATCTCTTTAAATTAGTAATATACATGAGAAAAAATTATTCCAAATATTTCTACCTCAAAGATTCTAAAAGAATCATTAAAGAACCGGAATCCTCACTATACCCATCCCTACTAGTTCTGAGCTAATGAATCACTCACAGGTTGCTCGTCATTCTCAAAGTCTTCATCCTCTGCTCCAATTATGTTCATGGCTGGATTTGAACTCTGAGCACCTGACGGCATGCGCTGTCGAGAGACAAAGATGAAGAAAGCATTAATAGACAAAATATTATAAAACAACATTTGTAGGATTTGCTTTTTATATCAGTAGACTGAGTTTCATTACAGGACGATAAGGATGACCTGATGGCCCGGGGCCAGACAATGTCAATATTCGACAGAGAGAAAATGTAAGAACAAATTCAATAAAGAGGAAAACGTTTTGTTAAGGAACTAAAAGAAAGTATTGCAACCAACGACACAATACTTCACACAATACCTAACAAAGAAGAACAGTTCTTTCCACACTACAAAAATCATCATGGATTAAAAAGAAAGCCCTTAACAAATGTTACATGCTACGTATAACGTTATACTGCCATTATGTGATCATTTCTAATTAAAGGAAAAGAATTGAAAACATTTGAGTAGCTGCCACAAATATTCTGACTTGAGGCTCAACTAAAACATTCATGCTCTGAACCGGAGCTCAGGGAGCCAAGAAGAACATTTAAACACGGAGGAGAGTGAATTAATATTCAAACTCCAGCACCTAAATGCAGCGCATTGTTTCACACAAGATAACACAGTAAAAACTGTGATCATATTTCCATTTCTTTCTACCTGTTGACAAACTTCAATTCAAATAGAGGAATATTCCATAAACCAGTCTAAAGAATCTTGGCCATTGGGCTGTAAATGTAACAGTGTTCTACTGTGAGAGCTGCTGAGAACAAATTTCCTCTGTCACTGTTGTGCAATAATAACAACTCAGTGGAAAGAAGCTGAAAATCCCTGTGCAAGTCGAACTCCAGCAATTCAACAGACTAAGTGTTTATTTTAGTAGAAACAAACAAGCAATTGTGACGAACACTACACGCACAAATCGAGCTAGTGTTTTCCCTGTACAAACGTTTTAATCTCAGATAAAACGTGCATGTGTTTACTAAACATTTATAGTTCAGTCAAAAATTTATTTTGTCATCATTTACTCACCCTTATGTTGTTCCAAACCTGTATCAAATAGCAAGTCATGCAGGTTTGGAACAACATGAGGGTAAATAAATGATGACAGAATTTTCATTTTTAGGTGAACTATCCCTTTAAGCAGAAATAGATATCAACATAGATCAACATTTAGTCATGTCAGAGCAACACACAGCAGTAGTGTTTTGTTCCGAATGAATTTTTGAACAAAGCATTTGAATCAATGATTCAGTGAATTATTCATCAAAAAACGACGTCACTTGTTGACACCTACTGGCATAATACAGAAAGCAGAGTCACTACAGAGAGGGTCCACGATAGTGTCTCATATCTCTGCTATGTTTACCACTGTATGGCCCAGACTCTGCGAGACCCCCTCAGAAAGGTCAGACCCCCTCAGACTGTTGAGAATATAGAGGAGTGTAACTCATGGCAAAAGACACAGAGAAACGAGTCAGCTGTGCCGCCCCACCTACTACAGCACATTCCTGATTTTATTAAGCATACAGAAACATTTTCGTCTTAGCAGCTGTAATGTCTGACAGTGTATGCCATTGTGAATTAGTGCACTCGTTGTCCTTAATCTGATGCGATTTTGATTTAATAACACAAATAAAAACTCTTTTATTACCCATCAATAACATGCATGTCATATACAAATTGATTCAATAAACACATTTAAAACAAACAAATGCACCTGTTAGATTTCATATAAATATTTCTGAATCTACCATGTCCCAGTAAGTCAGTTATGTGAAGATAAAATTGTGTTATATAATAACATAACAAAACATAACATATTAAAAAATTGAATTAGGATTTATTAATTAATATAATATTAATTAATTAATATTATATTAAATAATAATAATAAATTGCCATTATTAAATATAAATATATATTAAATTAATTATTAAATAAAACGTAAAATTCCCAATCACATTGTACAAAATTTTTACCAAAGCCAAAATAAATTAGCAATCTATTATAAGGAAAATATTATTTTATTCATTCAAATAACTTTAATAATAAAAAATACATAACTACAGTTAAATGTATTTGTCACGATTGCTACAGAGAGGAGCAAGGAACGCTGAGACGAGGAAAATGCAAATGACAGTCTTTAATATCCAAGGAAAGGGGTAATACAAAGCAGGCAGGCTACACACGTAGCACATCAAGGTAGACATATAACACCGGACAAGGGAACATAGGGCAGACAACACTTTAAATACAGGACTAAACTAGGTAATTAACGAGACACATCTGAACTAAATGAGACAATCACACATGGGAGAAACTGGGTCACGGGAAGCACGTGGGGAGAAAAACACACACAGACAGTCCATGGGCGTGACAGTATTAAAATAAATAACACATTTAATAATAATAAATAAATACATTAATTTAATTAATTCATATTTTTTCTTACACTTTTTTTTTCCTGTTAAAATGTTCAGATTCCAAAGCACATTGTAATAAATTTGTAATAAAACCAAACCAATGATTAATCAATTATGAGGAAAATTTTATTTTATTAAATCTTAAAACTAGGGCTGGTAATTTAACGCGTTAATTAGATTAATTAATTACGGTGAAAAATAACATGTTAAAATCATTAACGCATTTAACGCACTTGCCCCGCCCCAGACCTATGTGGGTGATCTGACATTTCATACAGTTGATTGATGACAAATATGAGGCAGGGCAACAACTCACTGCGTGATGAAGCCTAGCAAACATAGTTAGAATGTCCCTAAAATACAAGATATGGGGCAAAAATATGCCCCTTTTTGAGTTTTTGTCTCATATTTACATCACATAGTTAAGCAATATCACACGAGCAATAGGCTAAGTGCAATATCACACAAATGCAAATGTGATACTGATCTTATACAACAGTTCAGTAAGAAAGAAGTTAATATTGTGATATTTTAGACACAATGTTGTCTGTTTTGCTCAATTTTGCCAA
>NW_015625783.1:921625-924355 GCF_001515625.1 Sinocyclocheilus rhinocerous | reverse complement strand
GCAGAACTGTTCGTCTCCGAGCAACACACAGCGGCATTTCATTTCTTAATGCATGTTTTGAACGAATTGGGTGAACCATTAGGTGCGTTGGATTTGAAGCGGCGCTGCACAGACCGATCGGTGTATGACATCAAAGTACCGCGAGAGCGATTCAAAAGCATAAGGAGCCGTCTGCTCTCTATAGCTCTTGCGGTACTTTGATGTCACACACCGATCGATCTGATGGTGATGATCCGTTTCAAGTCGAACAAGCGTAATGATTCAATGGACCATTCATAAAGAACCATTTACTTCACTCCTGAATGAATCAGCCATTTGAACGAATCAAATGAATGAATAAATGACTCGATGGCTTAATCAGTAAGACATTTACCACCACCTACTGACAGTTTTAGTTTATTATTTAGAATATCATTTAATTAAAGAAATAATTTCATATTTCCATAGTAATAATAATAATACAATTAATAAAATAAATTATTAAAGGTATAGTTCACCCACCCAAAAATGACAATTGTGTCATCATTTACTCACCCTCATGGTCCAAAAGAGCATATGTAAAAACTTTTATCAAAATATTTCTTGCTGAAGCTACTTTTTGAAATGTCTGTTTGATGCTTTACACGACTTTAAATTATCTTTTGGGAGTAATTTCTCAGCCAAATTTGATGTGCGATTAATTAATCGCCACATCATGTAATTCATTAGATAAAAAATTTAAATCGCTTACCAGCCCTACTTAAAACTAATTAAAACTAAAAACTAATTAAAACTTTAATAATCAGAAATACATATAATTACAGTTATTTTATTATATTAAACACTAAATTATACTACTACTAATAAAACTGTAATTATAATATTATAAAAAAAATTATTAATGAAGGAAAAACATTTTTTTTGTTAAATTCTTCACAAACTCCCAAGCACCCCCTTGAGGCCCCCTGAAAACCCCCTTGAAAACTCTTGCTCTAGTTGGGTTTTGTAATAATGGTGGAAACTATTGATTATACCATCTCTGTTACCAAATCAGAAAGCCCCTTATAAGAACATCAAGAATGAATGGAAACAAACAAATACGAGCAGCTTCAGATGCCTTTACCCCATTATGGGCGTCTTCGTAATCCATGCTTTCGTAGGTCGCACCAACACCAGTTAACCGAGCTCCTGCAAAGACACGACATCATGAAAGGCTGGAATGGCGTCCTTTGTCAACAAGACGAGCAAATATAAACACAAAGCGGAGCACATACAAACACACTGCCATGAGCAAAGCCGATTGGGCCATCCAATACAAGTATACAGAGCGGAGAACAACAGCATCAAGATCAGCCAATAAATCAATAACAGATACCCAATGTGGAAGAACTAAACCCAGATACGGTCTATCAATGAGGACGCTTTTGAATGAATAACAGTGAATTCAGTTCTCAGCAGTCAAATGATCTATAGCTCAGTTTATCTGTTGTGTTCCTTTCCTTATTATTCTCCACCTTCAGAACAATATATATTAATTATTTACTGCAGGAGAGATTTGAAAAGGTTTGTTTGCTGCTCAGTATCCTGCTAATGCGTTTGTCTAATCATTCTCCAATATAAAACAAAGGCTTCTTATGATCTAATCTCAATGACGGCATTATCTGACTACACTGAGTTTCACAGTGAAAGTGCACTAACTTTTGGACAAAAAAGCAGATAGCTGGGGAAATTCTTTGCATACCAGTCTACTGTATGCAGCTGTTGAGAACTTGGCCTTGTCCTCTGCACTGGAGCAATGTGATAGCACAGGCCTAAAATAACCGCTAATGGAGCTGTGTTTGTGTTCGGGTTTTATCGGCTGCTTTAATCAGCCAAGTCTCTGAGATCTTCAAAGCTTTCCAAAGAGCAGTGTCTACAGTGCAGGCAAGCATAAAGAGACAAGAAAGAGAGAGAGAAAGGAAGTGGGTGTAATTTCCTCAGGAAACGATCACAGCCATTTTTTGTCAACCTGTCTGCAAAAGTCATGTTCAGAGCAACAGTGAGCATAAAACAAAGGAAAAAGACAAGGAGAGACAAACACATACACAAGTGTATGACACACAAAAGCATAAGATGAAAAGATTTATGCCACTTTCCACAAGTCAGGTACTCTCTGGCATCCCATGATTGTTTCAATGCATTACAGACACAGATATGATGTTTTAATTTGTAGAGAGAACTAATAAGTGCTCTTTATTATTAAGTAACTAATTAAGTACTCACCTTCATATTTCTTAATTAAATAACTTATAAAGTAATTTGAAAACCTTGTGTGAGACGTAATTTCACAAACAGCGTGAGTGAATCACCGAGCACGCTCTCCCTCTCAAAATACGCAAATGTCTTCAAATCACCACATCGCGTCTATCTATAAGCGAGCTGCACGCACGCTGCACAGTTGACACAGGAATTGTCCCTTGCACAATCGAGGCAGTGTCACATCATCACGAAATCATCATCGTAAAGTTTATAAATTGCATTTCTTTTTAATTCTTGCCAGTGTTTAACCATTCAGCGCTCGCGTGCTCTCCTGGAGACCGTGCGCTCATGGACACTCGCAGCGCACACACATAATGCCAGGTTCACACATTACTCCGTTTGCAGTGTGTATGCGGCGTGTATTTTTTCCGTGCTCATGTTAATGGATTAAAGCATTCACTGCACACGGTTGCGGTCCTGCAGTGCAGAGATCGTTTCCGCACCGAGTCTACT
>NW_015625783.1:919850-921599 GCF_001515625.1 Sinocyclocheilus rhinocerous | reverse complement strand
CAAAAAACAATATAAAAAAAAAAAAAAAAAAGAGACCAATAAATTAATAAATAAATAAAACAACTCATATATAAGTGTGATGATGCTTCCTCTCCATTGTCATGACATTGCCCTCATCTTTGTCACAAAGAAGAAACACCGCAACATCAGCTGCATAATAACAATAATACTAAAAAGAGGAAGAGCTAGCAAGAAAAGCAAGAACAGATGAAGTCAATCATGCATACATGTGCTAACTGAGAGGAAAGCACATCTTATTTCAGAGAAAACAAGTAAAGTGAGAACAGTGATGTAGGATGAGAGAGACACTTATAGATAAAAAAGAAGTGGGTAGAAAACAGTGGAGAAAAAAAAAGCCATACCACTCGTCTGGACATTACAAGCATAACTGGAAAATTCATGAACTTTCAGTATCACTCAGATTACATGCTAAAATGCAATTTTGATAAATGACAATCTAAAAGACATTTAAAAACACCCACAGCTTTCAATAAATCATCTCAACAGCTGTCGAGATCAATCAGCAAGCGTTAAACACAAACTCTCTTAAAGCAAGAGAGAATGATCTGCATGTTCTCCAGAGACAGTGTTTCTTCTCAGTTTAATGGAGAATGAGAGTGTGGAGGCACTGGGGTGTTACAGGTGGGGTTAATGAGATCTATCGCTATCTCCTCAAAAGTATGCAATGACTGCGCTCTCTTTCTCTCTCTGATTCTCTCTGGACTGTGCGGTATTTCAATACTGCAGGAGATTAGAGATCTCTGAGCTTCTCTCAGTTGCTCCAAGAAGAGCAGAGGAAGGGTGGCGTACAGGCATGTGGCCTCACTGACCATGTGAGCATGAACAGCAAAGTGAGAAAGAGAGAAACAGTTTGAGGATGTATAGATTCAAAACTGTAAGGATGTGTGACAGAGGTGTCAACCTCTAACAAAAATCACACTATTTCCTTTTTGGTAACTTCAGTAACTTAGTTATTACTTTAGTCTTCAGTGTCACATGATCCTTAAAGTCCCCCTGTAGTGAAAATCAAGTTATGTTGTTTATTTGTCTATATGGTGTTTTTAATATGCCTTTAGACAAACCTGAGTTTGCTGAGTATTTTCTCCTTAAAACTGTAGTTTCCCAAAGGCTGACCCAGAAATACAGTTTGAAACAGCCCTCGGTTTGCTACGTCACAAACCAATAACCAATCACGTCAAGGGATCGATTCCTATCACTAGCATGCAAAATATACCAATACCAGCACAAAACCAAAAATAAATTAAAGCAAAAATCCCATGAAGCTGTGGTTTAACGTGAATTTAGAACCCTAACTTGCATTATAACCCGTGGCAACAGTGTAAAAGTAGCCCGGAGTCAGACCCACCTCTCCCGCAGCTCTTCAAGGCATTTTAGGACACAACATCGTCAAGTAAGTAACTTTAACGAGTGTTACAGTAGTCACTGTAGTTGTCCGCTAGTAAAAAGATTGTTTTATCAGTCATTATCCGTGTATACCATTGTTTTGCGTTTACTACAGTTCAGTGGATCAGGAGGCGCTGGCTGGTGTGACTGAGTGGAGGCGGGACTAATTTGCATATTCATATATCAGCGTATAGTAAATGAGGCAAGGGTGTAGAGTTGCATTCAAGCTATTTTAAGGAATGAGAAAATTATTTTCACAAGAAAAAAACCATTTAAATATGTAATTTTGATGATCAAAGATAAGTTTTAAGGGATAAAATATTTGACTACAGGGGGACTTTAAAT
>NW_015625783.1:902613-919633 GCF_001515625.1 Sinocyclocheilus rhinocerous | reverse complement strand
GCGGCCTTGAGTGAGCAGAGGCCGGGGGATAAAGTGAGGAACGGCCGGCGAGCTGAGTGAGCATAGGCCGGGGGATAAAGTGAGGAACGGCCGGCGGCCTTGAGTGAGCAGAGGCCGGGGGATAAAGTGAGGAACGGCCGGCGGGCTGAGTGAGCAGAGGCGGCGGATTCGACGAAGGAGCGTCCGGAGGGCTTGCAGCAACCACATGTGACGACCCCGGGCTGGACTCTGCTTCGTCCACGGTGAAAGCCGATCCGGTGATCCACAGCACAAAGTTGTAGTATTTCCTCAGCAACCAGCACGGATCAGCTCTAGGCATGACGAAGCAGATATCGTCCTCTTTTGGAAGGCCAAACAAAGTAGTTTCGCTTTCACAACGAATCACACAGCGCATTCACAACATGGCGGCAGCAACAATACTACAGCGAGAATAAAAGTTACGCCTTCTTTCTTTGCGTGAACATTTGGGCGGTGTTATGCAAATCTTCCCACATAGTGATGTAGATATGTGGGGGCGTGTTAGAACGAGCCGTTTTAGGTAGGCGTGGTTGACTCTTAACTTTTATAAAGAATATCTCTTTGGATTTGAGACTTTAGTCTTTGCAACTTTACAGATCTTCTTTATGCACCAAGAGCTTGTAACACTCCAAAGAGAAAGGAAAAATTGAAATCGCATCATATGACCCCTTTAAGGGATAAAATATTTGACTACAGGGGGACTTTAAGAAATCATTTTAACATGCTTATTTGGTGCTCAAGAAACATTTTCTTATTATTAGCAATGTTATGATCAGTTGTGCTGCTTAATATTTTTGTGGAAACTGATAATTGTTTAGAATTCTTTGATAAATAGAAAGTTCAAAAGAAGTTATTTTTTCATATTTATATATATCATTTTTTCATAATATTATGTCTTTTCTGTCAATTTTGAGCAATTTAATTCATCCTTGTTAAATAAAAGTATGTTTTTATATCATTAGGATGACTTTCCATACATGTGTAATACTTTCTATACTGAGCGAATCATATTTTCTATCCTCTAACCCTAACCCTACTATTAAACGTGACACTTAGAGAAAACTTTCTGCATTTTTACATTTTCAAAAAATCGTTTAGTATATTTAATAAGCTGTTTGTCTTGAGTGGCCCAACAAAATGGCCTGTCAATGTTTGTGATTTACTACCTTACTACCTTTGTGGGGACATTTGGACCTCACAATGTAGGTTAAACAAGTACAAACACACACACTTTTCCTACTTCTTCCTTCAGCCCCAGCTATAGTAACTGTAATACTTGAAACACCACTGATTCTGAAAAAAAAAAAAAATGAGGGAAAAAAAATCTTGTCACTTTTATCTTTTCCTGCTTTCTTTCCACAGGTCCATAATATCTGTGGCATCCATAGCATTAAAAGCACCTGTATAAAAATGAACACTGTTCCCTGGCAAATATATTTCCCTTGTAATGAAAGGGGGGGGGGAAAAAAAGACATTTTCATCCTGTTGGATGAGGGTGGCAAGGTTGTGAATTTTCCAATTGAATCCCTCCTTTAGTCCCTCCACTTTTCCTCTTCTCATTTTCATTCGTCATTTTGTACAAACTCATGTAAGAACATCACATGTATTCTAAAATACTAACACCATGTTGTTCAACTTACAGTTGAGGCCAAAGTTTACATCCCCCTGCAAAATGTTAATTATTTTTCCAAAATAAGAAAGATCATACAAAATGCATGTCATTGTTTATTTAGTCTTATTTAGTCTTAGAATAAGATATTTCACATAAAAGATGTTTACATATAGTCCACAAGAGAAAATAATGCATTAAGAGATAACTTTTTGAATTTGAAGATCAGGGTAAATTTAACTTATTTTGTCTACTGGGAAACATGAAACTATCTTCTGTAGCCTCTGAAGTGCAGTACTAAATTAAAATGAATGAAAAAATATATTTATGCAAAATAAGAAAAATGTACACATCTCCATTCTGTTCAATAGGCTCTTAATGCATGTTTTTTCCTTCTGGAGCATCAGTGAGCGTTTGAACCTTCTGTAATAGTTGCATATGAGTCCCTCAGTTGTCCTCAGTGTGAAAAGATGGATCTCAAAATCATACAGTCATTGTTGAAAGGGTTCAAATACACAAAAATGCTGGAAAACCACAGAATTTGTGGGACCTGAAGGATTTTTCTGAAGAACAGCAGGCAGTTTAACTGTTCGGGACAAACAAGGGACTCATGAACAACTATCACTAAACAAAAAACACAGCTGTGGATCATTCAGCTAACAACACAGTATTTAGAATCAAGGGGATGTAAACTTTTGAACTGGGTCATTTTTATAAATTCAAATTTTCTCTTGTGGACTATATGTAAACATCTTTTATGTGAAATATCTTATTCAGGTCAGTAGTAAATAAATAATAACATGCATTTTGTATGATCCTTCTTATTTTGGTAAAATAATTAACATTTTGCAGATTCTGAAATGTAAACTTTTGACCTCAGCTTTTGTAGAGGACGATATCCGCTTCATCATGCCTAGAGCTGATCCGTGCTGGTCGCTGAGGAAATACATCAACTAATTAAAATATACTTTGATTAAAAAAATCCATACTTAATATATACAATGATTTGAATACATCTTTTTTATGAGTATGTTTTAAATGTCTGAATATAATAACATAATTCATTGACATTTTTTTAAATAAAACCTTAAATACTTCAGCAAAATCAATCTTTTATTATTTCATAACAGAACTGCATAGCTTCTCTATTTAATATTTAAAAAGGTTTTGCCCATCAAAGTCATGTGGTGCAACACAAAGCAGGAAATGATATCATGCAGACTTTGTGTTTAGGTCTTAAAATATTAGATTATTTTAACTTCTTTGACAAGGCATAAAGACTTAACCCTCAAAAAATTTAATTATATTTAGTTTATAATTGATGTTTATAAATATATATTATCCTTAATTATATTTAAGAAAAGTTTATTTTTAACGTTTATTAAGATGTGTACATTAGTTAAAACGATGTAAGTAAAATATGTTATTACTTCTTACTTGGTGGATCACCAACTGTGTCAACAGATTTAAAATGTTCTTGAAAATAGTACAAAAAATCTAAACCAACATGAATACAAACAGCTTTTTATTTATCGTGGACACTCTTGTATATCATTGATATTTTTGCAAACATCTGCCAAAGTTATAATCAATATCATATGGTACTGTTAAGAGGTCACAATCGGAATTTGGGGTCTAAACGGGGCACCACCATCCACTGGGTGCAAATGCTGGGCGAGCGGATCAACTGCAGTCCAACTGCAGAAGCATTGATTGGTAGAAGCCATGGCAGCCTGCAATCTCCCTCTAACCGTTTCCAAATGTAGGCTGTGAGTCCAGGGAGTAATCAGCCCGCTTCAAACACAGAGCCCTTTGACTGCACACAAACCTGGCCTGTCCGGATGCCTAACAGACCTCCTGCTCCACCACTGGCATGCCGACTGGGATTGACTCTGTGTGTGTGTGAGACTGAGTTAACGTCTGAGTATGCATCTGTGTTTCAGCGTGTACACGTGTCCATGTATGATCTCACGTTGAACATCTCTGAATGGAGCACAGTTATTCAGGAACTTCACATCATGTAGCGTTTTGTATCCAATGGCTAAGCGCTAGAGGGGCAGGGAATGCCAGGAAGCTCCAGCGCTGTGATCGGCAGCCAGGAATCAACCCAGCCTCTTTACGGAGGCAACCACAAAGTCTATACGCCCAAAACACAGCCCAAAAAACAAGCTTTTAGCTGTTGGATCATCCAACTTTAACCTCCATCTTGAGTCAGGTCTGAGAAACGACTATATCTGTATCTCTTGAAAACATTCCAGTACCAACAGGAAAATGCTAGACAACTAAAACAATTCGGTCAAAACAAGTTGTCTCAATGGAGACAGGTGATCACTCCATAGCTCAACTCCAGATCTGAACACTGGCATCACCACATCAAATCATTTTCCTGCCCTCCACCAGCCTCGCACGCTTTCCCCTCCGCAGCCCTGTCACCGCATCCATCAGTCTGTCAGTTCATCACTCCACCCTGGGCGATCTGACTCAACCTGCCTGCAACTCGTTTCTCTTCAGCGATTCCCACCTGCATCACGTCTCACCGCCAGACATCTGAAGAAGCATCCTGGAACACCACATCATTTTCTGCCATATGCCCTTGCATCAAACATACAACACAGTGATGGCAATAAATAATTCCACTGATTTTAACAATTCATTTGTATTTTGAAACATACCTAGTTCCAATTAAGGCTATTATCATTAACTAAAACTATTACAAAGACTGTAAGAGGAAAAATAATTTAATTTCTAAAATAAAAATGGGAGCCTGCAAAAAAAAATAACAAAAAAAGGAAAATATAAATATGCACTACAATATGAATGAAAACAAAAGGTAAATACAGAGAAAATGGGGACGTCGGAACCAACTAACCCCAGCTGGCTTATGACATTTAGGGACAGCTACATCTGACACCATTACAACAAAGCCTTCCTGTAGCTCAAATGTGAACTTTGAATGCAATGTAACTCACTTTGGACAAAAGTGTCAAGACAAATGCATAAATGTAAATGTAAATCAACATGCAACAACGTCGTCCCACCAAAAATATGGTGCACATGATCTTAGAGAAACAATGTGAAGACAATGTGAATTAAGTTCAAATCTTGTTTGGTTGATCCAAACAGCCTCAAATATCTGAAGGATTCTATTCCATGAACTTTGCAAAACCTGGCAAAACCAGTAAATAACTGCTCTCCATCCAGTGTAAGCAATCTGATAAGCTCTGAGTAGATCTAGTCAACCCTCTACGGACACCTTGGCAATTGAATCGCCATTGGCTAGTACATTTTTTAGTTTACTCGCCAGACTGATATACCATATATGCATGTGTGTGTGTGTTTTAAATATACAGGTGCGTTGCACATCCATTCAGATGAACTGAAAAACAGCACAGATCGCTTGACGGGGAGTGAAACTCTGAAGCGCTCAGTCAGTGTGTTCGGCGAGTGAAAATATATCTGTGCTAAACTTATACTTAGCGTCCAACTCACACACTGGCGAGTAAAATCTGAGAATTTATTAGCCAGTGGCTAATATTAGACATAATTTAGTCGCCCAGAGTGAAGATTAGTCGCATATGCGAGTGATTTACTCGCAATGTAGAGGGTTGCTAGTCCATACTGCAGAATCATAAATGCCCCCGAGATGCAGAGAGTGATGATAGTTACAATTTACTGCTGAATATAGCAGTAATGGCACATTTATTGAACAATCACTGCCAGTAGGTGTGTTTTTTCAATTTTCTGACACTGATACTATTGTTTGTTTGTTTTTTGTGTCTACAGTGCAGTTTCCGATAAAATATTGTTTCACCAAACAGACAGAACAATTTGTGGTGCTGTGGGAAAAGGTAAAACTACAACTAAAATGAAACTATATGAAAACCATAAAATCAAATTTTTACTAAAATCACAAAAAAGCGACAGACTATTAATGTACTATTAAAATGAATACAAAAAAAACTAAAATACAAAAAAGCTAATGAAAATTTTATGTTAAATAAAAAACAATAAATGAGTTCAAATACATGTTACATTGTTAAAAACAAGACTGTTTGCATTGTAGAAATACATCGGATAAATGCAATTTAAGCTATCCCAGGTTCGCAAGTGGTAAAGCACTTGCATCAAGAAAAATAAATTACTAAATTTCCCTCAGTTTCTGAAAATGAATGAAAACAATGTGGGCTATGACTTTAATGTTCATTTTGTGTGGTTAATTACAAAGAAAAAAAATGACACAATTAATCACATCCTCTGACCCGTACATAAGTTCCGCAATACAAGCTTCAAGTACCACAATCACATTTTTGTGAGAGATTATATCCTGTACTGTTCCTTCTCAACTGCTGTATCCAACGGATCACAGTCTGACCCTCCAGTTGAAAATGAATGACCCTAAATCGCTTTGAATTCACTGTCAGTGTGAATGCCCCTTAAGCGAACTACAGGCAACTCTCTGCGCCAGACCACACCGAACAGATGGACGACGATAGACAGAATGGCGAAAAGGCAAAAAAATCTTGAGACACACTTTGTGTTTTGTTTTTTTGTCATTGTGCGTATGACATTTAAAGCTGACAACTTTAAACTTCATACAGCATCTTAAAAACCCAGCGCTCAAGGCAAGAGACGACACAATGGCCAACAATGTCCACAAAAGTCCTGTTTTCTTTCTTTTCTGCTGACATTCACAAGCAACTCAGAGGCTCCGTTATGAAATCCTTTCGGTTTTTTTTGTCAATTTAGTCAATCTCTCTTTCATCCGGTCTTCTTTAACTTTCAATTCCATGTTTCAGTATGCCCTACTCATCCTTCTCTATTTCCTGTTCATATGAAGACACATCACTCTGTCATACCTTCTCTTTAAGACTCTGCATCTCTGTCACTCTTTCAGATCTCCATAAAATAGATTTAGATCACTTTAAGCTTTGTATTTTCCACAAGTGAGTAACTTTTCCACACCCACCTTTGCTTCCTAATAACATACAACCACAATTCACACTGCGAACACATCCACTGACAGCTTCCACAAACATACCTCCCACCCAGACATACACCACTACTATTACTCATGACAAGACATAGGCTTCTTTGTTAATGTGTCAAGGAACACCAACAGTTTCTGTTGCCTCAGCAAAGCATGCCAAAAACATCACATTACACACATGCACACATCCTCAACACACTGTGAACACAAATAGGAGACACACTGCTGCATGCATGATTTGGCCTGAATGCTTATATATGGTCTCATTTCAGTAGCTAATTGCAAACTTGACTCACCAGAAAACCAAATTAGCTCATTTATAGCTTCATACAATATAAGCATACAACAGAGCAATTCTTTATTCTTCTGCAGCAAGAATCTACTGGAGTGTGTTCTCATTTTCTTACCTGCTACACAGACATTCATGCATACAAACTTACTAGACTTTTTCCTAATTTTTCACAAGAGATCTGACTCCGCCCATTAAAGGGACGGTTCACCTAAAACTTGTGTCATTATTTACTCACCCCCATGTTTTTTTCTTTTTTCTGTGGAACAAAAAAGAAGATTTTTCGATATGAACAAAATCTTATATCGGGAGTTATTTTTGCTGGAAATAAGGTTGCAACAAGCGGCTGTTATTAAAACAAAAGTTATTCATTTAAGATCAGTGAGTGATTTTCTGCTTTTCCATTCTTGTTTGATTAACATTAAGGACACAGACAGCAGCAGGTATATTAGGCTGCTATCACTAAGACCTAACGTACGGATTTAATATATCTGGACCCCATTGACTTTCATCGTATAAACAGTAGAAACATTCTTCAAAATACCTCTTTTGTGTTCTTCAGAAGAACGAAAGTCATACAGAACTGGAAACAACATGAGGTTAAGTAAATGATAGCATTTTCATTTGTGGGTGAAGTATCCCTTAAATAAGATGAAACATGCCCTGGGTCTATTAACGTGCATGTTCACTATTTCCATATTACTGTGTGAGACTTTTTATTACAAAATATAATTTCCAGCATCACACTATAATTGCTTTGGTCTAATTACGTTACTCTCAATTCCAGGAGTGAACACAAAGCACTCACTGTCTATGGTAAAACAACCCAGTGTATGAGAGGAAGTGAGGCACATGGTGAGAAAAAAGCAGGTGGAGGAGTGATACAAAATGAAATGGTGTGCATTCCTTCAAAAGAAAGAGTCAGTAGCTTTAGTCTGGACAAGATTGTACTTGCCTCTCTCAATGAATGTCACATAGAGAGAGAGAGAAAGAGTGAGAGAGAAAGAGAGAGGCAAGCAATGTCAGAACAGGAAAAGGAAGTGGTAAGGCACCCCCATTGCTTCAGTTATTATCCAACCCAATGACAAATCTGGGAGCAAAGACTCTTAATACTTCACACTAACTAGGTTGCATGATATACAGGTACTACGATAGTATCACAATGCCTAAGCCTCAAAATACCAGCAGTGCCACAGTACATTACAAAAGTAATGTGATGCATGTACTGCATGAGAATATACTACCATGGATCACATACAGTACTCCATGGCATGTATTATTTGAGTCCAGTGTTTCACGAGCCAATCACACAAGATGCAATATGGAGTGCAACAGGGTGGGAAAAAATTTGAGAATTTGACAGACAGAGTGGCCAAACATCTGTACATAAGCCAACCATTCAAAAAATAGCTCAAGAGAAACAACAATGTGAAAGCGAACCAAACGAGCACCACCAGTGATGAGTTCTGTAAATTTTTGAGAAGTTTGGGTTAATAATTATTACAGCAGAACAGCCTCTGCAATAACACAATAAAAGAGGTATCAAGATACTACTTGGTATTGTGCCAAGTGTGTTTTTCATACGTTACCATTCAAATTGTTTAGATCAGGTGACACTAAAGACTGGAGTAATGGTAGCTGAAAATTCAGCTTTGTCATCACAGGAATATATTTAAAAACGATTTAAAAATATAAAACAGAAAATCACAGCATTATTTCACAATGCTAATGTCTTCAGTTTCCATTAAACATATGCAGCCTTGTTGAAAATAAGAGTCTTCTTTCAAACACATTTAAAAACCTTACCAACCCCAAATTTTGAACGGAAGTGTATTCTAAAAATTATGATTGTGCAAATGGAAAGAGGATGATCGAACAGATTCAAAATTAGCACACTTGCTTTCGAGAATTTTTCCTACAAACAAGCTTGAATCATACAGCTCATGTACATGGCCAATCCAACTGGCTTCGTGACAGGCTATTCATTCCAGCTTTTCCACTGAACTACAGTAAGCAGGAATCTCTTTGTAATGGGTTGTACCATCTAAAGCCATAAATGCCTGAAGCTCTTCATTGTTGACCTAAACCTGTTTGCATCTCGGCGACTTTGTATCGTCTTCCTGTTTTTCCATTATGATCTACAGTTATGTAAAACCTCAAAAAGCTACAAGTATAACAATGCTTGTGGCCTTTCCATGTGTCAGTCCTCCTACATAACAGAATAATCTGAACTGTAATGACCTCTTAAAGGATTATACATTTTGACAGTGGTGCGTTTTAATGCAAATAAGCTCAATAATATGAATAATTTTTCAAAATGCAAGGAAACAAGAAATAAGAATGTTTACATACAACACTAAGATGCAAACAGAGTACCACCAGCTGACAGAGGAATACAGGCAGGTTAACTGATGACTGCAATTTCTCTTCAAATGCATCCAATAAATATGAACAAAGCTCACTTCATGAAGGTTAAACTAATCTAATCCCAGTTCACTCTAGCTGTCAGACAGTCATAGCTAAGAACTACATCAAGACTAACGATGCTTCTTAAGTGCTCCTCGCCCAAAATTATAATGGACTACGGTGGTTTTCTACACAACAAATTACCTGGAAGCCAAACATAAAATGTAAACAATGGCCTACATCAATTTACCTTGACATTCGCTTATATAACTAAGTATACTACAAAAACAAACTAAGCCTGAAGTTAAAGCTACTTTATGTATGGACAAACACAAGGGGGCTACAATTTGTACTCAGTTTATTAAAGCATATCAATAAAATTCATAATAAACCCTATTTTTTTCTGCCTGCCAGGGGTTATTATAAATGTATCAAGCATTACACAGCAGGCAGTTTCAGGCTCAAATTTAATTGGCTGAGCAGTGTTTCAAGAGTGTAGTTATTTAAAATAACAGCACAGGGACGCAGACCCAAGTATGTAAGAATGCAAGGAGCAGTGTGATTTTGCTTGCCTCCAGTGTTGCCAACTGCTTTCAATTGAAAGTAGCTAAATGTCACTAGATGACATCACAATGGCAAATTCACTGATCTATATAAAGATGAACGTTGATCAGTGGGCAAGATGAGAACTTGGATAAGGTTTGTCCAAGAAGTTGCTATATTTGTCCCTAAACTTTTGAAAAAAGTCTCAAAAGGGGCGGGGAAGTCGCTAAATCTAGCTACAAAGTAGCTAAATTGGCAACACTGCTTGCCTCAATTAGCAGGTTTTTAAAGGTCACTGCGCCTGTGCTTTCTCTTCACCTGGGTTTCTCTCAGTGAGTGCAAAATGCAAAACACGGGATGGAATTAAGGCCAAGGATTACAGAAGGCTTGGATCGAGAAGAGAAAATATTCTCCGCTCATAAATAGTGATCCAGACCAGGCTTTCATTTTGCTTGCAAACTTGTAAAAACTGTTGCCCTGGTTTCTTTTGGAACTATTTATTTTTTTAGTACAAGAAATATAACTGGCTACTTTCACCTGAAGAGAACTTACTACATACTAATCTACCTGTGTACTAACTGTATTAAGAAAGCAATATCATAATCACAATTGGGAGGAATTTTAGCCGTGCTAATATGCAGTAGGCTACAACAGAACTTTCTCTATATTGCTTAAATATTAATAGAATTCATAAAAAACGTTACCTGACAGGCCTTACACTTCTATTAAGAATTACAATTGATATAATTAGCTTATTATAAATCGATGAAATTATTTAGTGTAGAGCTAACATCCTGTCATTGCTTATCAAAACTGAAATATCAATAACAACGCAAACGGCGGTTATGTTGACATTGTTCTTGTATGGACTGCAGTCCTTATATCGTGTCGATTCATTTCAAGTAAAACTGTTCAGCTGTCACAGGGCGATTTAATTTCAAAACACATCACGAAGAAGCTCGATTCGAATATTATCTTCGCTCTCTGTTGAAAAATAGAGGCGCGGGTCGACGGAAATAACAGGAATGCTGGCAAAGGTTACACTGTAGCCAAACACAACATTCCTCTCGCTGAGCAAAGACAAATTGGCAGGATCGGATCACTCGCCGATCATGCTAATCAAGCATGCGAATGCTCCCTCTGATGACAAATCACATCGAGCACCAAAAAATCAAAATCGTAACAGACAACCTAAACCACATGTTTACGCTTAAAACTTACCTCCTAAAAGGTGAGACGAAGTGACAAGCGCCTCTGAAGGCTTCCTGTTCTAAAGTTGTCGTATGCCGTTGGAAAAAAACATTGTACGCGGAAGTGGAGACCAATTCAAGCGCGCGACGTTTGACAGCAGATATAAAAGCAGGAATAAATCATTCCTCTTTATGTACGGATGATCATTAAATATGTTCAGCGAACCCCGAGTGCACTCGACTGAAAACTATGTTTTTTTCCGTTTGAGACATAACTTTTTGCCGTCTACTGCCTTCCTGTGACTTGCGACCACCAGAGGCCGAAATATGTCCAAAGACCGTTTCATGTATCCCCGTATGGTTCCGTTTTAGTGTTACACTAAATGTGTTCCCCTTCGTTTGTATGGCTCTCAGGGCTCTTGAACGCGTGTTCAGGGACACTACGGCCCCCCGTGGCATTACTATACACATATTCACGATTTATTTATGTGCCCGTGCCAGGTCTGTGTTTGGATGTAGAAATGTATATTACGTGAAACTCCACCATCCTAGCTTGCATTTTTAAATACACTTCACTCGTATAGATTTTTGTATGCACAGGAAATATGATAGGCCTTTTTGTACTTCCATTTTTCTAGTTAATCTCTGAAATTCAGTGAATTTGGTACCTGACAGGATGTAGGCCACCTCATGAAGCTTTTCACACAGACAGAAAAAAACTCAGCATGAACAAGTTTTTTTTTTTCTTTTAATGGAATGCATTTGATCTCAAATCATATATTGAACTCTAGAGAAAAATCCATACTCTCACAACTGAATCTCTAGAATATTGTTTATTGCTCTTGAAGATATTACTCTTTGCTCATTTTTTGTTCTAGTCATCCTTTCTGTTTTAAATTTCACAATAAAACAAAGAAAAGCTTTACTGTAAGGTAAATGGTATTTTTTCTTTTCAGTGTGTACACACAAATACACAAAGTCCTATGTACAGCTGAAATCTCCTCTAGTATGGGCAAGTCAAGGGCACAAACTGTCATGTAACAAGATTTTTTAAGTTCTTATCTAGAATCAGATAGTAACTTACCAAAGGATCAGAAGAATATCTGGAAATATTGTTGGCATAGGTTGATAAAATCTTACTTGCATTTTGCTTTTGTATAAATCGTTATCTTTACCCACCAACTTGTCTGAACTGTATTTAGCTGTTAATCAGATTGTGTCATTCTGCTCCTATTTATTGTTCTTACATTCAAATCGGATGATCATATATCAAACTTAATAACATTAGAATGAACACTGGTTAAAAAATTAGCAAATGCTGCAACTAATATTATTCACACTTGATTCATTATAGTACATCACCACTGGGTGAATGAATTATTGAAATATGAGACTAGCGGCGTAACTCAGTCCAGAAGGGTCATCTACTTGGAGGTATCTGGGGAAAATTTCCACAGGGCACAATTAGAAACAGCAGAAGTGTTTTGCACACTTCCCTGTCTAAACGCCATTCTTATGAGCATGTGAAAAACAAGTGCTCTTTCTCTGTCAACTTTGGCTCACTACACATATATCCATTTTCCCATCTCATATATCACTCTTCAGTTAGGTACAGAGTAAAATGACACCAATACAACTATCCCATATAGTAATAGTAATTAAACATAATGTACACTATAATAAAATATATACAATGAAATAGATACAAACTTTAAATATTCACTGGCATGAGTAGTATTGACTCTGTCTCTCATTCTCAGGCTCATACATTTTTTTGAATGTTTTAAAAAAGACATGGACTGGACATGAAAATTGAAAGTGAACTTAAATAAATAAATACAAAAACTTAAATAATACATAGATAAAGTTTATCTTAAATATAATATAAATATAACCACAAGATGGCAATGTTTGACCATGTATATGTCTGAATTCCTTGAAATCAGCACAAAACTAAAAACAAAAGTGCTTTATTGCAACACAACTGAATCACCTTAAAATTATTATGAGTGTTGCCATTGTTGCATTTCGCTTGTGTTACGCTGTTCATCTGAGCACTGTATTGCAGAGCTTAGCATTAACTAATGGAAAAGTCTGTGAAATACACCAAGCAGAACAAACTAACTGCCTATCTCAGCAGGGCCAGAATGCAGTGCAATTTAAAAAGTAGGTGATAAAAGATATGCATATTTTGTTACTGTGCTGTCTTGGCTATAAAATATCTCATCGTTACTGTTCCTAACAGAAATGAGAGAATGAAAATTCTTTAGATATTTAAACATTCTAATCCGAAAAGCAGTTTCTTTTTGTGTGCTGCACTTTTACTCTCAGAATAACAAAAACTCTAATTGCATTGAGAGTCTTACTGTGCGATTTAGAAATTGAAGAAAGCAGAAACTGAAAGTTCTGATATTGGAACAGCATGAGCGAAGAATGGCTTCGGAGGACTCCGGAAAAGAGGAAGGAAAAAATGAAATGGGAATATACAGCATCATTTCACAAATGCAGGAATACACAGACAGAAAAAGAGAAAGAGAGAACCTGCAAGACATCAAAAATCACACAACAGAACATATTAACTGTGAGCAAGTTTAAGTGTCTCTTTTTCCCTGTGCTTGTCGGCCACAGTGAGGGAGGGAGAGAGGGATGGAGGCAGGGATGATGGTGGAGGAGTCAGGGGTGCCAGACTTTTAAGGGGATGCAGAGACACAGGTGAAGGAAGAGAAGAAAGAGGGGGCAAGACTCCCCGGAGACCCCCAGATTTGGCCTCTAGAAGGTGTGAGCGACCACCCAAACCTGGTTCCTTCCCCAGAGAGAAGTCCGGCTCGTTCTCGTTCTCCGAGCTGCAGTCGCTCAGGTCTGTGATCTCCAGCTCAGAGTCAGACTCCGGATCCTGCTTCACACCCTTCCTCCGCTCGGAAGGGCTTTGACGGCCTCCTCCTCCGCTTCCCACACCAACTCCACCCAAACCCAATCCCAGGCCTAACCCCAAACCAAGACCTCCGCCTGTTACGGCAGTGTTGGCCTCCCCTCTTTCCCGGTCGCCCAAACCCGTACCCCCGTTCCCCAGCTCAATCCGACCCAGTGGCAAGCTCCCTGGGTATGGTGGGATGCAGAGTCTGGGAGGCTGACCGCCCGCAGAGCCGTTCGTTCCTCCCGTTTGACCACGTTCTGCCCCGGTCGTGTCTCCGGGGGTTAAGAGTGAAGAGAAAGGGTGTGACAGCTGAGACAGGCTGGATTGGAGCGGGTTGGGATAGAAATGTGAGGAGTAGAGGGAGCCTGGGGGCAATTTGGGACAGTTGTTCAGAGAAAAGGCCCCTGGGAGGTAGGGGTTGAAGCCCCAGGGGTAGTCAAAAGAGGGGTTCCGTGGGTAAGGACCCAACAGGGATGGAGGTTTGGAGTAACAAGGAGCCCCTGTGGGAGAAATTGAAAAACATGGAACGGAAACCTTTGTTAATGTTTAAGATCAGATGTTAGGGCCATGACTGAGAACAGAGAATGTGAGGCAACTCATTCTCAGAGAGAAAATTAGAGGGTTGTTATAAATCATATGGCCTATTCCAAAAACGTATACATATTTATGATTTAAAATGATTTAAAATATGATTTAAAAAAATATATATAATATTATTTACATTCGAGAATATTATGATAAATTATTAATTCCTCTTTTGATTTTTATTTCTGTCTCTCTCTCTCTCTCTCTCTCTCTCTCTCTCTCTCTCTCTCTATATATATATATATATATATATATATATGATCTACATTTTGATAAAAAAAATACAGTAAAAACAGTATTATAATTGTAAAAATATTACAATTACAAATAGCTGTTTTAATATATTTTCTAATGTAATTTATTCATGTGATGGCAAAGCTGAATTTTCAGCAATCATTAATTTATTTTTTAGCTTGTGTCTAATTATTTGTAATTAATTTATTAAATTAAATAATTAATTTTGTGTTATATTTAAAGCCCCTTTCACACAGTAATACCAGTAAATTGCCGTAAAATTACTGTAATAATGTGACATTATTAACCCATATAATGTATTGTTGGCTATTGCTACAAATATACCCGTGCTACTTATGACTGGTTTTGTGCTCCAGGGACACAAATGACCTCTAAATGGTTGTGCCTGTTTGTAAACATGGAGGAGTATACCCGGTCAGTGTTTTTGTTGATGTCTTCATTTTTGCGTCAAACGTTCACATTTATGCAGCTCCTTTTGTCCCAGAGACATCGTATTAGACGTATTTAGACACTTCTTTGACTTCCGTAAACAGCGCGGAGTAAATGCGCCATCTGCGTCAGAATGTTTTGATTGACTAGTAGAGTAGATCATGCTCTCAACACAGAGCACATTATAACTAACTGGTAATGTTACAACTTCTCATACCAGTATACACATGATCTCTTAACGGTAATTTACCACTAAAGACTTTATGTGTGAAAGGGGCTTATGTTTTATCATTTTCTACATTATTAATATAATATTATAAGATGTAACCTAAAATAGAATGGAAAGAGAAATAAGAAATCAGCCAGCTTAGTTTTTCCACAAATGAATCCATAAATTATCCTTATATTCTCAAATATTCATATGGGAAAAAATGATAATATCTTTACAATATCTAACATAATTCTTTACACGGTTTTCACAAAGTTTTTGCTTCCATTATAAACACCTTTTCTTCACATGGTCACCTTTATCTTTACCTCTTCCTCTGTCTCTTTCTTTCTTCATTCCAGCCTACTTCGCTTTCTCTCCTTTTCTCTCCCTCTCTTTTTATCTCCTCAGCCTGTCTCCGTGTTATTTGCTATGCAGGGCTAATTTGAGACTGCTAGAGTGTATGTGTGTGTGTAGCTGGCAGACACATGAATATTGAATCAGTCAGGCAGGCCTCACTTGCTTATGAAAACACAGTAATGGGCGCCCACAGGCCACAAACTGAAGCCTGCACCCTCAATTAGGGCCTTCCTGCTTGGGAAGGGATTAGGACAGGGGGTACACATGGGAGGCAGAGAGGGGTAAGAAGAGGAGGAGGGCGGAACAGGACCTCAGGACAAACAAAGTTGAAGGGGTGAGGGGGGTGTTTTGGGGTGGGGAGTCGCATTGACATACTCATGCCCTCATACATTCTGATACACCGGTATTTCAGTGTACATTCAGAGCATTTGAAAAGACAAAGGAGTGTGCACACGACACCGTATCACTCTCAGAGGAAATGCTAGAGTGCAGAAGTGTAGAATGCAAATGGAAACTAACACTGTCAAAAATTTAGCTATTTAATGAATCTAAATGTAATAAAAATACTACTGATAACAGTCTAAAACTTCACTGCTCAGATGAAGAAAGAACCTTTCCTAATTAACACGAATCCATCATTTTCTCTGTTACATTTGTTAAATTTGTTGTTCTGTTTAATTTATGTCTCACCTGAGCCGAGGAAAGGAAAAGTGTCCAGTCTCAGCTTGTCCCCATCAGGCCCTGGGGCCCCTGCACTGCGCTCAAACAGAGAGGGCCCTCGACCTGATTCAGGCAAACGAGGGAATAAAGACTGAAGGGCCTAGGAAAGATGGGATAGAGAAAACACTGTGTGTCAGGATCATTACACAGTGAAAAAATTAGTGAGAAGAATTAGTTTAATAAATGACATTGTGTATAAACAGTGATTGAATGACAGATTAACGGATCAAGAAACATTTATTATAATCTATTTTAAAAACAGTTGCTTAATATTTTTGTGTACCCCAAATCCTTGTTTCAGGATTCTTTAAAGGGGTCATATGATGCGATTTCAAGTTTTCCTTTCTCTTTGGAGTGTTACAAGCTGATTGTGCATAGATAAGGTCCCTGAAGTTGCAAAGACTAAAGTCTCAAAACCAAAGAGATATTCTTTATCAAAGTTAAGACTCTGCCACACCCCCCTAAAACAGCTCGTTCTAACACGCCCCCACATATCTACCACACTAT
>NW_015625783.1:890977-902557 GCF_001515625.1 Sinocyclocheilus rhinocerous | reverse complement strand
TATATATTGATATATATTGTGTAAAGAAATCTTTGCATCATTAAAATTATCATAATTTTAATAAAAAGATATTACTGGTTTATATATATGCTTGATTTCACACTCACACTAATACTTTATATGGTTTCTACAGTGTTTTTGCTTACATTAAAAATTGAGAAGAATTAGTTTAATAAATAACAGTACATAAACAGTGTTTAAATGACTAAAAGAGTAACTTAATACAAATTATCTGAACAATATTAATAGTATAAATAATTTTTTGTCAATTTTACTAAATATTACAAATATTAATTTATATTTTATAAATTAGTAACAATTTTATTGTGATGTTTATGCAGTACTACAAAATTTGAAGTCATAAAATATGAAAATAAGTGATGAATAGACCAAGAATTCACTGCTGTAAATTCACAATCAGACGATGATAAGAAACGTGAAACTATCATGACATCTTTAACGCTGTCTTAGAAATCTAGAAATAAGAAAGTCGCGTCTTAAAGACTTCATAAGATGTCAGTCAGAGTAGGCCACAAAGAGATCATGGGGTTTACCTCCCAAAATGTGAAATGGCTTTTGGGAGCAGATTAGAAAAGGGTGGTGGGGGATAAAGCTCAATAAAGGAAACCTGGAAGTCATCACAGGAATCTTAGCGGATGAGCGCCGTAAAGATTTTCTCTCTTTTTTTTTTTATTAGTGACATGAAGGTGATCAATAATTTGTCACTCTTCTCTTCTCAGTGAGAAAAGGCAGGACTGTACTTCGAAGCTACGTAATCTGGATTGCTTAACAAAACTGCATTAATGACATGGCACTGATCTGACAGCCCCACCTTCTCTTTCATTTCTCGCATGTCTTTCATTTTCAATCAATGGCAGTGATGAGTACGCCATCCCAGACAGAGATGAGAGGAAAGGGATAATGTCTTCTTTTGTTTTAAGGCTTCTTAACGCCATCTGTGACATTCTCTCTACTTTCTTCTTCACCTCTGGCTCTCTCTCTCTCTTTCCTTTCTCCTTCAGTCTCCTCTAGTCAAGATGTACAGCAGATAACTTTCTCATAGAATGACCTGGGTAGATATTTTTTGTGCGGCTAAAATAAAGACAGGTTATTACTAAAAATTGTATTACTGCATTTTATGAGCCTACTTATTTTACCTTACCATGTATAGCAAATTTGCCACCCTTTTAGTCTTTTAAACCATTTATACTTTTAAGGTGCATATTTTAAGTGAATTCAGGTTTCAGATTTGGCGAAACCTTTATTGATGAAACCTATTCTCAGTCTTTTTGTATTCAAGCAAAACATATAAATGTATGCTTTGCCCCTGGTGTTCAGATGATAACTATTTTAGTTAAAGTTTAACATTGACCGAAGGCAAACAATTGCAGAAGACCAATACTAGAGCAATTACAGACAGTGAAAAAGAAATAAAATAAATACAAAAAAAGATACCTACATACTGATTGACTCTGTACAATCAATAGCCCGATCCCTCACATCAAAGCTAATACGGAGAGCCTTATACGGCATGGATAAAAAAAATCCCATCAATCATTAAACACTGGCAATAGAGCTGTTATTACCACAGAGCACATCTTCAGCTCTTCAGGTTTTTGTTTGACTTTATTCTTCTGTTCTACCTAGAAGATCATTCCTGTCTCTCATTACCCTGAGTTCTGGTCTGATGATATTTTGCTTCTGTAAATGCACGGAATATGATATATTTATTTTCTTCGTACCTCGGGTGTGACAGGGCTGCAATCCGGTGTTGCGGCTCCTCCACTGAAGTGGTTCTGGGCCAGCAGGAACGGAGAGTTGGCCATGTCCAGCAGTGGGTAATTCACCAGAACCACCTTACTGAAGTTGAACTTGTAGGTAAAGCGCTTGCCTTTAGTTTTGTGCAAAATGCGTTTGTTGTAGTAGTACCTGCAGGTTGGAGAACAACAAGCTAAATGTTTCAATTCTTTACTCATGTCCTTCCAAATTTCTCCCTTTTGTGAAACAAGAAGATGTGTTTTGAAGAAGTTTTTTGTCCATACAACGAGATCCAAAGTTGTTTTGTTCTTCAAGGTTTGGAACAACATGAGGGTGAATAAATGATGACACAGATTTCATTTCCGGGTGAACTATCTCTTTAAAGGGGGGAAAGGCTGCCTCCTCCTCCACCCAAAACATTTTCCAGGGTCATGGCCTTCATTCGGGAATGCCAGCCTTGTCAGCTTCCTGTTCTGCACGGTGATGACTGCTTAGATTTCCCTTAACATCACACAACCGCATATCGCTCAGTTGGAAATAAGAGATGGATCTGTTCAGACTCGTTGAGTCTTTTCCCCTGACCATCATCCGTTCGCATTCATCACGCATGTCAGAGCGCTTTGAGGATGCACACCTGTGCATGAGAGCGAGGCTCTTTAATCTCAGCACACTTTATGCTTGACTTCACCTTACCCAGTCCGGCAGCCTACACGAGTCCCCGTGATGCAATCTGCTGGTGCAATAATTTGTAAGCTTTTATTTTATGTGGCAATTGTGCCCCTTAATTGAGCAATTAAGCAAGGCTAATCAACGAGGCTAATTATGGCCTGTGCCTATTCATAACAATTAGCGGCCAGCGACAGCATCTATTAAAGGGAGGTTGGGGGAGGAGGGAGCAAAGCAGAGCGATAAAAGAGACGGGATGAGAAATGGATACACATTTTTGAATGAATACGCGCAGAAGTACTTCAACCAGGGTCAAAGTTCAAACCTTCAATGTTTTATGTTGGAGTTTGGAGTTTGAAAGGAGATCTGATATAAGTTTGGTAAGGTACGAATCAATTTTAGACTTCATTTCAAAATCCCCATCGTCAAGTATTCTTTATATGAGGCGCTCACCGGAGAACATCCAGAATCCATTTAGATGTTCAAAGATTCCACAAATTGGACTGTATTGATGGTCTTCAGAGGGAAGGCAGCACTTAAAATATCCACATACTATCAAGCATAGAGGGGCCATTGCTATTATACAGGATATTATGTGAGGAAAAAATAAATGATGGATTTCCCCCATCAGATGCAAGATAAAAACACACACAGAGAGAAGAAACAGCCAAACAGGCTGTATACTCAACAAAGCACACCATCTAGAATATAAATATTGCATGAGAGAACAATAAAAGGCAGCAATTATGCATTAACACAGAAAACAATCCAATGAATATGAAACACGCATGCTGTGCATACCTAAGTGCTCGGCTGAGCTTGTCGTAGTTCATGTGAGGTTTGCACTTCCGAAGGCCCCACAGTCTTGCCACCTCATCTGGGTCTTTGATCACAAATTCACCATAGTCTCCCTGCCAGGCAATCACCCCCTGGTATTCCTCCTTCTGCAGCAGCTCCAGGATGAAGTGCCACAGCTGGATCTGCCTGGAGCCTGGGCTTGATTCTGGTTTATAGGCCCAGTCTGGGAAGGCGATGCCTGAGGAAAAGGAGGTGAGTAAGTGAAAGGATTTGGATAAGGCCTGTTGGTTTTGTTACTTGCTAAGAGCATTTCTGTCTAAATAACTGATGAAGCGATGGGTGGTTTCATAGGGTATTTTGATCCTATGCATCAACAGTGGGAATTTTTAAGCGATTATTTCTGCAGGTAACATCATCTCTCCAGTAGGTGGCGACAAGTGGTTGTCTTTATTAGTGAGTCATTTAAAACATTCATTCGAAACACTATCAATTCAGCGACGACACAACTGACTGGCTGCGTTCGAAAGCTGAAAAATGCTGCCTTCGGAGGATGCATTCCAAGGTAGGAAGGCATCAAGGCACTTCCGAATCCAATGTTAGCTTTACTTCCTGTCTGCTGAGATTCCTTCATTTGGCATTGCTTCATTTGATCGATTTTTTTGGCTGCCTTTGATATCCCATAATCCTGTGTGTTCCATTCCTTGACAGTCGAGCCAAAAATAATTATGGCATCTGAAAGCTACAGTTGTTGATCTGTTTATGTGCAAAGGTATGTTTCTGACTAACTTTTGATGTTATTTCTAGTGATATAGTTTTTTTTTTTTTTTTTTTACTAAAATCTGACTAACTTTTGATGTTATTTCTAGTGATATAGGTTTTTTTTTTTTTTTTTAACTAAAGCTACTGTTTTGTTGTAGATCATTAAACCGTTATGCTGCCTCAGAAGCCTGTCCAAAATCAGTGTTGTGAGGGGCCTTCTAACCCTTCAATAATTAACTCAAATGATTCGTTCAAAACACCGATTCATTCAGGAACTGAACACTATTTCTGTGAGGCAGAATCGTTGGAGGATCAAAAATATGCAAAAAAACTGGCAATAGACATTAGTCAGGTTAGACAGCATATTCAATTTAATGTGGATGAAAACAAGGCTGTGAAGGATAGACATACAGTGTTTACAATGGCATGCACTGTATATGTCATTTTCGCCAACTCACAATTTTCAAAACTGTTTTATGGAGCTTTTGCGTACTGAAAGTTTGTTTTTGGAAAAACATTTCATCAGCTGAACAATCGGTATATTCCTGCTGTTAAACAACAGTACAATCAATTGAATGCACTTCTATCCCTCACCACCTCACTTTAATTCCTGTCAAAAATGAAATATGACGCTACCCTGACTATGGTCTATATTGTGTCTAAAATGTAAGTTGCTCAATATGAACTTCTATTTGAGTAAGCTGCAGTATAATAACATATCACACTTGCAGTCATGCTGTTGGTCGAAACAACACCAGTCTTGTTAGTGTGATAATTAGCTTAAATATGTATCAATATGCAGCCTTGTTTTAAAAATCAGTGTAACAGCTATGCATTTGTTTCTACTGTTTTGTCATGCAGAACCATGATGGTGAAGAAAAAGACATTTAAGATGGATGAAAAAACCTCTTCCAGTGCCTCACCTGGTGTCCAGAGGGCTGGGACGGGTGGCGTGAGCAGCAGATCACTAACACAGTTACAGTCCATACCTCCACTACACCTGCATTCACACAAAATTTGAGTGTAAACCATTGAAGTTAGAACACAGAATGCAAGGCTAAAGGCTAAAGCATAATACTTTGACTCAACAAATATGTGTCATGGGCTTGTGGACTCATTTCACCCACTACACACCAGTGTGTCAGAACATGCTGTTGTAAAGCATGAGGGCATGTCATTCCAGTGGCCTCTAAAATCAATCAATGCCTTTTCATTTGAAGGGTTTCTTTAAATATGGTTGCCGAAGGCTGTCCATTCAGCCATGCAGAAGATCACTGAGCATTTCTTCTCAAAGAGCAATGTTCAAAAGACCCTATCTCATGCTGAACACATGACAGTGTGTGAGGCCCTCAAGCAATTAGTCCATATAGCTTCTCATAGGTATTTCTTTGCACTTTAAAACATTACATTTTGTGATAACGTGATATTTTACAACAAATTAATTTAAGAGTAAGAAATACAAATTTCATTTTCCACTTGTTTTGCATTAAAACTGAACTTTATTTCCAAAGTGAAATATTCATGTTGCAGCGAAAGGAAATAAACACTCCACGGTGGGCATGTGTTCATACAAATAACTTCAAAGCAGGATATCAAAAATCAATGAAGATTGCATCTGGTATCAGAACAACTGGGAGCATCAGTAAAGATCCATCTCTCCATGCAACAATTCAGTATACATGGCTAGAGAAATTCAATCTCTCCTCAGCCATCACAATTTCATAAAGGTTGTTTTACAAAGCTCGGGTGGAAGAAAAAGGAGCCGGTACAAGGGTATCTTTAATGCTGGCCTCTCCCTCTCCCCCTCTCCTCTCTCACTCTATTTAATTATGCTCTGTGAATTTTGGATCTTCCCTCCAGCATTGAAATGGAATGTGAATTATTGAGGTGTGTTTGTATAAATTATTATTGCGAACTCCAGGCACTTCTCTTTCACACACAAGTATACACACACACACACACACACACACACACACACCCACACAACCTTTGTTGCTTTTACTCTTTAGACTGTCCACTTGCTCTCCCCCACCATCATACCATCTACTTCTCATCTTGCTCTTTTTATTTGTAACATTCATCTGTCGCTATTTAATGGAGTATCTTTCCTATTCAAGAAAAGCTGTATTCTTACTTACTATTTCGGTAGCTTTGCAAGGGCATAGAAATGTAGATTAAGACTTTCAAGACTTGCCTTAGCAGGACAGTCTTTTACTTTGTAATACTAGACTATCAAGTTAAGAATAGATATTACTTGAACGCTATTTAAAGCAATAATTGAGCACAATGCAACTGGTGCAGTCAATATCACACCTGTAAATGAATTCATTCAGAAATTTTCATCCACTTTCTGTGAAATTTGTATTCATTGCCTATCGGCCAGCCTATCCCATCAAAGGAAACCCGGCCTTACCTGCCCGTGCACCTAACTGCACCCTCGCTCTCTTACTCTCCTCTGTATGTTTTGCTCCCGCTCTGTAATTTTCCGTTTGATTTCGGAGGTAATGCATTTTTTACAAATCAAAGAGGAAGCCAGGACGCCCCCCACCCCCCTTCCCTCGATCTCCTTCTTTTGCCCTGCTCTTCCCCTCCAGGCCAGTGAGGAGATAAAGGAGCCCCCATCATTTCCTTGTTAGTTTTGATTTGGGCAGCACAGGGCTTTCAAGTTCTCCACATCACCCCCAGAAACATTATAACTAGCAGCCAAGGGAATACATCTTCTCACAATCTCCTAGATATGAAGACACTGATTCAGGGAGTGCACAACCACCACACACACCAAACAAAAAAACTCAGAAAAAAAGATGCACATACACATGGACAGGGAAACACAAAGTAACATCGTTCCCCCAGACAATGTGCTCAAATGCACTCTTGAGAAAGTAAAACTCTTCTGTGACAGGTACATATGATCACATCAATGTAATAAACTAACAGCAGCTCACAGTTATATCATCTGTGAGTAGACCCATACACACACAAAATATAATGTGCGTTTATGGGTCTACAAAAAAGTGGAGGAAAATTAATATATATATATATATATATACATTTTTTAAATAATTAAAATATAATCAATTTATTGTTTATGTAAATATGTCAATGTATCTATGTATACATATATGAATGCTGAATGTGAAAATACCCTATAAATCACTTAAATAATTGATAATTGAACTTACAATATAAAATATGTAAAGCAGATTTCATGCTTCAATATTAAATATTTTGCATGTATGTAAAATCATTTTTAATCATTCAGTAAATCTTTGTTTTGTAATGGTGTGGGGATTTGAAAAATTTAAGTTTAATGCTATGGAAAAATGATTTGTGCTAATCTTATAGCACAAAAACACTAAGTATGAAATAATAAGTGTGCTGTTATAAACATTATTGCATTTAAACAGGCATTGATTACTCATTTATTATGGAATAGCGATGCCCTACAGATTTAACACGTTTACCCCTGTGACTAATTACATTTAGTGAAAAGCTCTGTTGATTGCACATTAATGTTTCGACCAAACACGGCCGCTGGAAACAAGTGTTACGGGTGAACCACAAAAAAAAAAAAAAAAACGGTGAAAAGGTGAGGTACAGAAGTGGATTAAGAGGGGAGGAAAAGAGAGAGAACTGAGTAACAGATGGCCGACATTGTTTCTAGTTGTGAAAAAGATGGACAGCAAGGTTCTGAAGCAGAAATACTGAGGGAATGCTCGCTCTCTGCTCCCAGGACATGAAACAAACCCTCTATGCCTGTGTCATCTTTCTGTTTCGGGCTGCCACTGAAAAGGGACTTACTGAGCACCCTCGCCCCTCTCTCTCTCTTTCTCCCCCCACTGTTCCTTCCTTTACTTTTTTCTCGATCTCTCTTGACTCTGCTCTGACAGTCTGCACAGCCTCAGGGTCAAAGAACAGAAGGACTGGCTTGTGTGTTTGTTATGAAGGAGGAAAAAGAACTAGAGCAGGGGAAGAGAGGGGTAAGGGGAGAGACGGTCAAGATGGAGAACTTGAGATGGGATGCATCTGACACATTGTGAACGCAGACAAAAATGACAGATCCTACGTAAACTTGTGGAAGATAAATATTTTCAGGTGGCTCACAATCATAATTCTGTGAGACCTTCTGTTTACAGAATCTAAATTCCAAAAATGTCATAATAACCCTTAACAATCCATAAATAGGTAAGACATCCTTGTCTTTCAACTGCATGGAGCGTGCAAAATGAGGGACATTTAATCACATTATTAAAAACTATTAATTTCTCTACAAACGTTTTGGATCCTTCATATATTGGGTTTCTCTAAATTGAGTGTAATACATTCCAGTTTCATTTTATGTTTCATTTATGCCAGCTATTTTAGAGAACCCCACACGATCTTTGGTTACTCAGTATTTTATTGCATTGTGTGTTTCCAACATTGATATCATATTTCCAAAGGCTATATATATCAGCTTCACATTAAAGTTTAGAATTTCTGCTGAGAGTGTAAATCAATGTCAAGAACAGAGAGTGCAATCTACCTCAATACTGTGGACTTTTTAACTTTGAGCATAAATTTATTGTGGTAATAAAATGTACTGTTAATTGTTTCATTTGAAACATTTTATAAAAAAAAAATGGAAACAAATACAGAAGCAATATAAAGCATAACCTAACGACTCTAAAAACATAACAGGCAGTGTGAGTGTGTTATCACTCTCACAGTTGTGGCAAATGTCAGCTGTGCACTGTCCTTATTTGTGAAATAATTGTTCTTCTACAAAATCTTGTGTAGATATGTTAGATGTAGCCTATTAAATGAAGGCTATCTAATTAGAACAATCTGCTGATACCAGTTCTGTCATTTACCACCCCTTAACATTATTACAAATCAAATTGGACATGAGATTGCACTTTCCTTACATGGAACATGTTTTTGTCCTGTAAACGTTTTATATTTTTACAAATAGAGACTTATGTTTCTACTGTCACCTCAGGAGGGTGGTCATGCGTGATGGTGATTTCACCCCTGTAGCGCACGTGTAATTGGTTGAGTCTCACCCCGTGTTACTTCACTCTCTCCTAGGCTATACCAGCGACCATCTTTCACAACAGCAGAGTAGACACTAGCGAAGTTTAGATACGAAACCCAGTAATTGAGATAATAAGGTAAAGAGAGCGTGAAAGCGAAGTCTCGGCGGTGCTCAACATTTGCGGATGAGAAAGCTGAGGAAACTTGTTAAAAAAAAACTAGATGGAACAGAACTTGCTCAACTTTAGGAGCGATGATAGGAGCGAGCGTGCGATGTGGTATCAGTTTCTTATAGAACATCGGACTTAAGATACAAGGAAAAGACGGGGGGGGAACGGAGAAAAAGTATCAATCGATAGGGTTAAATTATTCATCGTCATTAATTATCGATCGCTCTCCGTTGCCGACTCGTCCGTCTCGCGCCAGAGTTGAAAGGAGGGAAAGCGCGCTTTATTAAAACCGGCTCGAACCTCATTGTTTCATGTCCCGCGGCAAAGAAAAAGCTCGAGCTTGGTTCTGCCCGCGCCAGTGAAAAATATACACACGTCGCCCCCCTTAAAGCTCTTTTTCTCTCTCCTCACTCGCTTTCCCTCCCGACGCGCGGGAGAGCTTTGGGGAGCTTCGTACGGTGTTCACGGGGTGGCTGTGTCTCGCGTGGATCGATGTGGGATCAATGGCTCTCGCTGACTAATAGCCAGAGAGCGCCTTTGATCTCGCGGCTGAGATCAAAACCTGCGCGAGAGGGAAGAGAAAGAGGGAAATGCGCGGGAGAGCGAGCGGACCTTAAACTTCACACAAACACGCGCGCCGCTTGCACTTCGTTACATCTGATCTGCCGTCGTCTTGTGAGGTGACATCACAACGTATTTTCCAACGACCGTTTAATTTCCTTCAATGAGCAGGTAGCAACGCCCTGCCTTCACACACAGATAAACAGGCTAATTTTGCGGTTATTTCAGCAAATGACGCTGTTTTTACTGGAGCTTGTGCAGCGTATACTGTTGTAACTCCCAAAGTAAATATTTAAAATATTTTAACATTTAGCTATTTTTTAAAAAGTCCCTTAAAGTAGGCTACCTCTTAGTTTTAACTAATTTGAGTTATTTCTCTCCGGAGGCTACACAAGTGAGTTCTGGCTACTCACTTCATACCACTAAACATAGCCTAGGCTATATGTGCCATAGTTCCTAATTGGAAAAAAAATGTTTGTGTATCACTTTGTGCACTTTTTAAAATCAATTTTACGCGAAAAACCAAGATACGTTTATTCTGCTTCAAATAACTGTTCGAATGGTGCACATGGTAACTTTTTGGCTCTGCTAGATGTTAATTTAAAACGTGTGGAATGCTAATTAATATAAGTATTTAAAGAACGAAAGAGTGATGAAGAAGTGAAGTGCAGACTGCTCAAGGTCTTGAGATCACAGCAATTTAAGTGTGCATTTCAACACCAGATGATCCTCCATTAAATCACTCTAAATAAAAACGAAACTAGGCTAATGAATCCTGCTGTTTTATGCTTCCCTCTTATGTCTTTAACACGTACTGTTAGTACAGGACAAACTACAGCTACTGCGCCACATTTCTTACTTGCTATCCCCCTCTCTCTTTATCCCTCCTCCCTCTGGTCAGTGAGTTACTCTCTCTATCGCTCTCACTTCCCGAATTAACCACTCAAGAAGTCACCACCGACTCAATCAATAGCTCATACATAAACCCTGCTATAATCGCTCCACATGCCTGTCTGTCTGCCCCCTCATCCCTCGTTACCCCTTCATTCTCTCTCACACACACATTTCTTCTGTCCTCCCACCCTCTATTTATGTTGGCTTGACAACTACTAATTAAACTTATTGTTCACTTTCTTATTGCTGCCTTCTAATAACTTCTTGTTTTTTTATCCATAGGCACTGCGCAAAACTGTAATTAATTTAATGACTGTGTTTCTCTGCATCAGAAAATGTATGTGATGCCTCGTTTAGAGTCAGTTTAAATGGCATTTTTGCTTTCTGTCTTGTGCTTTCTCTGTGTCATCTGTGAGACTCACCTCTCCTTGCATTCTAATGTCTCTACACTAGGAGGTGTGCTGCACAGCTTTGACTATTTCTCAACATTTAGATACTAGTACAAAATGAATATTCGGTTTTACAAAAAGAATATTATTACTGCAGCAAAGAATTATTGGAAAGCAAACCTGGCAGCAAAGAGTTTTCTCAACATTTAATTTACAAAATGTGCTTTCTGTGGTAACATAAATTAATAGTTTTTTCCCCCCCCAAGTCATAAATGTTATTTGATATGTCCGAATGAATCAACCTGTGTCTACATTATATTACCCAAAAATCATAAGGGGACAGATAAAGTACAAATGCATAGGAACAATTGCACTTTACCACTTTTTGCAGTGCAGGTATGTTAATATGGCAGGCAAAATAGCTAAAATTGTGCTGACAAAGAAGTTAATCAATATTTCATGCACTGTCTCCTGTTTAAGTGTGTAACAAAGTTATTTCGAGCTCACCGATTAATTTGTTTTTGCCAAAGCAAGTAAATATTCAAGCTGGACTCTCTCTCTCTCTCTCT
>NW_015625783.1:850718-890301 GCF_001515625.1 Sinocyclocheilus rhinocerous | reverse complement strand
ACACTAGCGAAGTTTAGATACGAAACCCAATAATTGAGATAATAAGGTAAAGAGAGCGTGAAAGCGAAGTTTCGGCGGTGCCCAACATTTGCGGATGAGAAAGCCTAGGAAACTTGGTAAAAAATAGGAGACGGAACAGAACTTGCTCAACTAGGAGCGATGATACGAGCGAGCGTGCGATATGGTATCAGTTTCTTATAGAACATCGTACTTAAGATACAAGGAAAAGAAGGGAAAAAAGACGGAGAAAATGTATCAATCGATAGGGTTAAATTATTCATCGTCATTAATTATCGATCGCTCTCCGTTGCCGACTCGTCCGTCTCGCGCCAGAGTTGAAAGGAGGGAAAGCGCGCTTTATTAAAACCGGCTCGAACCTCATTGTTTCATGTCCCGCGGCAAAGAAAAAGCTCGAGCTTGGTTCTGCCCGCGCCAGTGAAAAATATACACACGTCGCCCCCCTTAAAGCTCTTTTTCTCTCTCCTCACTCGCTTTCCCTCCCGACGCGCGGGAGAGCTTTGGGGAGCTTCGTACGGTGTTCACGGGGTGGCTGTGTCTCGCGTGGATCGATGTGGGATCAATGGCTCTCGCTGACTAATAGCCAGAGAGCGCCTTTGATCTCGCGGCTGAGATCAAAACCTGCGCGAGAGGGAAGAGAAAGAGGGAAATGCGCGGGAGAGCGAGCGGACCTTAAACTTCACACAAACACGCGCGCCGCTTGCACTTCGTTACATCTGATCTGCCGTCGTCTTGTGAGGTGACATCACAACGTATTTTCCAACGACCGTTTAATTTCCTTCAATGAGCAGGTAGCAACGCCCTGCCTTCACACACAGATAAACAGGCTAATTTTGCGGTTATTTCAGCAAATGACGCTGTTTTTACTGGAGCTTGTGCAGCGTATACTGTTGTAACTCCCAAAGTAAATATTTAAAATATTTTAACATTTAGCTATTTTTTAAAAAGTCCCTTAAAGTAGGCTACCTCTTAGTTTTAACTAATTTGAGTTATTTCTCTCCGGAGGCTACACAAGTGAGTTCTGGCTACTCACTTCATACCACTAAACATAGCCTAGGCTATATGTGCCATAGTTCCTAATTGGAAAAAAAATGTTTGTGTATCACTTTGTGCACTTTTTAAAATCAATTTTACGCGAAAAACCAAGATACGTTTATTCTGCTTCAAATAACTGTTCGAATGGTGCACATGGTAACTTTTTGGCTCTGCTAGATGTTAATTTAAAACGTGTGGAATGCTAATTAATATAAGTATTTAAAGAACGAAAGAGTGATGAAGAAGTGAAGTGCAGACTGCTCAAGGTCTTGAGATCACAGCAATTTAAGTGTGCATTTCAACACCAGATGATCCTCCATTAAATCACTCTAAATAAAAACGAAACTAGGCTAATGAATCCTGCTGTTTTATGCTTCCCTCTTATGTCTTTAACACGTACTGTTAGTACAGGACAAACTACAGCTACTGCGCCACATTTCTTACTTGCTATCCCCCTCTCTCTTTATCCCTCCTCCCTCTGGTCAGTGAGTTACTCTCTCTATCGCTCTCACTTCCCGAATTAACCACTCAAGAAGTCACCACCGACTCAATCAATAGCTCATACATAAACCCTGCTATAATCGCTCCACATGCCTGTCTGTCTGCCCCCTCATCCCTCGTTACCCCTTCATTCTCTCTCACACACACATTTCTTCTGTCCTCCCACCCTCTATTTATGTTGGCTTGACAGCCTGTTCTACTAATTAAACTTATTGTTGACTTTATTATTGCTGCCTTCTAATAACTTCTTGATTTTTATCAGTGGGCAACTTGCAAAACTGTAATTAATCTAATTACTGTGTTGCTCTGCATCAGTAAAATGTATGTGATAGGCCTACCTCATTTAGAGTCAGTCTAAATGGCATTGTTGCTTTCTGTCTTGTGCTTTCTCTGAACAGTGTCATCTGTGACAGACTCAATTCTTGCATTCTGATGTCTCTACACTAGGAGGTGTGTTGCACAGCTTTGACTATATTTCTGTCAACATTTAGCTATTAGTAGCTACATAATGAATATTTGGTTTTACAAAAAGAATATCTTACTACTGCAGCAAAGAATTGTTGGAGTTGGCAGCAAAGAGTTTTCTCAACATTTCATTTACAAAATGTGTGGTTGTTGTTATTTGATGTTATTTGTCCGAATCAGCCTGTCTACATTAGATTATAATATGATAGATAAAGTGCAAATACATGGGAACAATTGCACTTACCACTTTTTGCAGTGCAGTTAGTATTTTAATTTGGCAGTCAAACTAGCTAAAATTGTGCTGACAAAGAAAAGTCGTTCAATATTTCATGCCCTGTCTCCTGTTCAAATGTGTAGGCTAATATAAAGTTATTTCGAGCTCACCGATTAATTCGTTTTTGCCAAAGCAGGTAAATATTCAAGCTGGACTCTCTCTCTCTTTAGTCTTCACATATTCAAAAATATTAAAACACAGAAACCAACCAACACGCACGCACGCACGCACACACACACACACACACACACACACAAACAGACAACACACAAGACACACAGAGAATTTAAAGATTACACACGAACGGGGCCCTTGCTCATATTCCCTGTTCTCCAGCCTCTCTTTCCCTCTGTCTCTGTTTCAGACTCTTTGATTCGATGGAGCGGTTTGATCTGCGCGAGAGCGAGTTTTGTAAACACATTTTTGCGATCATATAGCCATGGGCAAGGGGAGAGTAAAGCGCGTATAAATGAGGGAGAGAGAGGGAGTATGGCGAGGCAGGGAGAGAGCGACGTTTAATGAGAGGCTCAAGTGGAAAGGCACACGGACGGATTCAAACTAGCGCAGAAATAGCCTACAAGAAATGTAGAAAAATCAGCCTTCCCCACCGGATAGGTTGATGAAATATAATGTAATAGTGGATGGCTGGCTCTGCTTTTAAACAAACAACTCGTGTGAAAAGTGCTATAGCTATAGTATCTAAATCGACATTTCCCCACGGAGAGGGAGAGAGAGAACAATTTTGCAAAAGGGACATAGCAATCACAAGCAAGGACAGACACAAACACATTACGGTGGGAGCAAATAAAGAGAAAACTGGCGAAAAACGGATTCGGTGCGAGCTAAACTAATAAATGTGCGCGGTCCTATTCTTTCTCTGTTTCTTTTCTTCACATCGGCGTCGCGAGCTGCTAATTCGTTTAACTTCGATTGCTAGCGCAATAATAGCGCTAACCCGTCGCCTCCGTCTCCTGTATGGCAGAGACTTCAGATCACATCTCATTGGGAGGGGAAGAAGCTATGACCCCATGTCACTGATGATGGCTATAATATATACAAGACGAAATAAAACTCTATTTAATATAATAACTAGCTACTTTAAAATCACTTTAAAATACTTAAATCAATGCGCATTACTGTGAATACCAAAATAATTAATCAATATAAATATAGGCCTATTTATATAAATATTAATGCAGTAGGCCTATTTCGGCTATATAGTATGCCAGTGCTATATAGTATGCTCTCTTTTATAAGTTTTAAAACGAAAACTGGACTAAAATATGATGCCATTAAGTTGTGAAACGCTTTACTTAAGTTGTGGCAAGTTCTTTAAATGTAATGCCTTTATTAAATTACATAATTTCCACTGTCTCTTTTGTCTGTGTATTAATTGGAACATGACGCAACTTCTCATTATCAAGTTATTCATTAAGGCACATGCACCACCAAACCCCGTATCGTTTATTTGCATAAAAATCCCAGCTGCTCATGCCTCAATCCCTTGCGCAGAAAAGGAAAGCTCTTCTTTCTGTCCTTGTTTAGTGTGTGCTTTTCCAGCTTTTTAAAAAACGAATAGCTCGGAGCCGTAAGCGTGCCTCTGTTCGGCAGTATGGTGTGCGTGCATGTGTGTGTGTGTGTGTGTGTGTATGCGCGCTTTCTTTTTCTTCCTATTCTATCTACCTCTGTCCAGGGAATTGTTCTCAACATTCACAAACACATCGCAAATACCCGCCGGCTTCACAGTATCGATTTCTAATTAGACGGCAGGATAATCGTTGGAGAGAGAGAGATGAAAAAGGGAAGAGGGTGGCAAGAATAAATAAATAAATAAAAAGGTCTCGTGATTAACTGAATTAATAAGAGAAGTACAAAAACAAGAGAGCAATGCAAAAGAATGGCCTTACCTACAATCTTGCAGACACTGCGAACAAAAGGCCTAGCCTATAATGTGGCACTGTGAAATTAAATTAAAGGATCTTCCTGTTTGGCATATTTTCTGCTATAGGCTAAGAACAGGTAGGCTATATTCTCAGTGGTAGACGGCTAACTGTAGAATCGAGTTCTAGACTGATTTTTAGTTTTAACTAATTTTACGTGAGGTAAAAATGACAGAAAAAAGTACGTTTTCTGGCCGCATTTGCTGCGGTTTTTTGACGTCAGTCGACGTCACTATGAACTTCTCACTCTGTTCTCCCTCCATCCTCCTCCTCCACCTTTCCCTCATCCGTCTCTATCCTTCATGACAGTGCGCGTCACAGAGGTTAGTCCGGGGCTCAGGTAGCTCATTTACTTTAATCAAGCTTTCATCATCAGGACTATACGCTTGTCTTTGGCGCGCGCACGTTCAAGACGCTCTTTCTCTCATGCCCTTTTCTTCCTTTACTTTTCATAGAACGACTCTCTCTCTATCACTCTTCATCTAGTTCTTTTCCCCCTCACTCTCTCCTCAAGCATATGCTAATAACTCGGGTGACTACACACCTACTTAACCCTTCTCTCATTTGTGCTCTCCTCCTTCTTTGGCGCTCTCTGTCATTATGATGGTGATAAAGTGTAGGATTACTCAGAGGGCTAAAACAGTGACTGCCCTGCCCCGAACTCAGCGCACACTATCAATCTCCCAGAGTGCTGCTGGAGTCCTGTATCTTTTGCTGTTTTTATCTATCGTCCTTATCCTACTTGCATTCACGCAACTCTTTATTCCTATGTGCAGTGTAAGGTTAGTAGTGTAGGCATAACAGTCTTGTGGGTTTAGATTTTCTGTTTTGTCAAAACTGTTTATGAAGTCGCTTTTAATAAGGGATGAAACTTTTTTTTTTGCCTTGCAAAAAAAACAAAAACTTGAAGGCAGATGCACGCAGTGAACACATTGATTTATTCTCTCTCTCGCTTGTATCAGAGATCCGTTAGGATTTCTTTTTTTTCCGTTTGTTTGAAGTTCTCGGCACGTCTCATTACCGACACGCAAGAATCTCTCAATAAAGGAAGCACGTCTTACAGACAGGTTTTACTCCTTCCAGGTGTTGTTTCTGCATACCACGCCCACAATACTATTACTAGCCTATTATTAATAGTAATAATGGTATTGTGGTATTATAATAATTATAATAATTAATTATATTTATTAGGCTATTATTATTAATAATAATGCTGTTGTTGATGTTACTTGTAAATAATAATAGCATAAATAATAATAATAACTTGCTCTATTGCGATACAATGTTTATCACAATTGGGTCGGACTGATATTTCGGAACATTTCCTTCCGAGAATCTTCTTAAATTAATCAGCATATAGGCCTTAATGATGTAACTGCAATGCAATTCTTTAGTAACGTCTGTGATAAGAAGGTCAATGATACAGCAGACGCGTGTGCGTGCATGTCACCTGTGACGAGATCTGAAATATAGGCTGGGTTCAGGTTTTCCCAGACTAGAACTAAATTGTTACAGGAGCTGTCAGGTCCAAAGGGGCTGAACAAAACATTCACCACTAGGCTATCTCAGGGAATTCGCCTCCCAAGAACAGTACGAAAATACAGCTAAAATAAAAGGTTGCATGTCATCTGTCGGGGGTTTTAGTGAACAATAAAATATTATGGCTACTGGTAAGTTTCAGAAATGTTTATGTTAACAAAATAAACGCTCGTAATCACGCGTTGATTAAAAGGGACCCGACAATTACCATCGCCAAAATGTGAACTAGTCAGACGCAGATCTGAACTCCCTTTTGGAAGAAACACACACTAACTTTATTTCTTAGAAAACTCTTGCAGCTTCACGCATTTCTGGTATACGTTATATATTTATTAAGAATATCTAGATCATAAAAAGACTAAAATTAGATATTAGATTAAACATTTACCTGTCTGCCACGTAAAGTCAGGTCTATTGTGTGACATATAGAGACTGCGGGTGTTTTTTCAAGACGATTTTAGCAGTTTTATTCTGGGATTTTATTTTGTGTGTGTAATGACTTTGCATCAATCAATATGTATTAATATTGTTTATATTTTGACAGTTTTGTTCATTAATCTCAATAAAATGGCGAATAAATGAAAAAGCTCTGTGCAAGCTTCTAGATTTATCTGTGCCTGTATATAAACCGAAACCAAATAAAAAATAAGGCAAATATCTGTGAACCCTATAGATATTCATAAAACAGACAGGTACATTTTCAAGAGCAGAGAAATTATAATAGAAAATTAAAAGTAGGATAATTATAAACTTTTATCCTTATTCAATGTGAAAACAGCATGGTTTCCAGAAAATGTAGCAAATCAGGGTCTTAAAGAAATATTCATAGAAAAATTTAAATAGTCATTATTTACTCACCCTCATGAAACAGATGTTCTTTATTCTGTGAAACATAAATGGGATTAGTTATGGCAGAATGCCTAAGCTGCTTTTTTCCCATAGAAATAAAGGTGAATGTCAAGAAAGATATTCAGTAAATATCAACTTAATTTGCACTTCACGTTTCCTCACACAAAGCTATATGGTTTCAGAAGGGCTCCTGATGCTTGTATGGTGTTTTATTGTCTATTATTCTACCACTGTATGGAAGAAAAATATGCACATTTTTCAAAACGTAATGTGTGTTCCACAGAAGAAAGAAAGTTATTTACAGGTATTAAACATCAGTGTGAGCAAATGATGAAGAATTTTCATCATCATGATTGTTATACAAACCAGCACACAGATCACTCTTAAGAATTTTTAGAAGAAAGTTATCCGGTCCAAATCTGCTGAACTAGGCCAAACTTCTATTAATATGTTTATAAGTTTTTCTCTCCAACTCTAAAATGTAAATGAAATTCCCATAGAGTGTATAATGGCTTTGCAATGATCAATATGCATTAAAATGTGCATTAAGTGTTCCTTTGTCCCTGATAAACTGTTTGGAGAAAGGTCTATTAAAGTGCAGGTATACGGGCTGTTCACATATTGAACATTTCACAGCGACAAATCAACCAGAGATCATTCATTTTCACTGAGAGTTGGCCATTTCTGTGACGTGAGCAACAAACACAACTGGCAATGCAAAATAAGTGTGTCCAGAAAATTAGCTCCAATAGTCCATTGGCTGTAATGGTCTCTACAATCTACTTATGCTTATGATGCTTTTAAGAAAATCAGCCGAAGGCAGTGGATGAACATCATCAAAATTGAGATGATAGTGGAGCTGGTTGACATCAAAGGTAGAAATCCACATGACCTGTGAAGACAACTTCTGCAATGTTACCTTGTGTCAGGTCTTTCCAAGGATCAAAATTTGTGCTTGTGTAATCTCACACTTGGAGCTAGCTGTTTTAGTCTATTTAAACCAATTGTTGTAGAGATAGAGGCTTGAGCATAACACATTTGTGGGTCCAAAAAGGAGCAGTGACTGTTTCCAAACTTGTTGATAACAAAACAAAGGCTGCAAAAGACATAAACCATCACTAACTGCTACTAAACCCTTAATAAGACTCCCAAAATGACTTTAGACCCCATAGCATTCTTCTTTACCATCTAGATCTTCATCACTGCAGTGGGTATTTTTAGACCCTTTGGAACATTGGAGAGTTCTCTGATTTCCAATCCTCAATTTTTTTTTATTTGTGCTCCTATAAACACAGAGTCAAGTTCATCACCATAGCAGCGCTGAGGACTGAAGACCGCTCTTGAAAATTGTAGCAGAACTGTAGACTAAGAAAGTTACTGCAGCATTTATTATCCTAACTAGTTAAATTCAAATCAGAGGATCAATAAATATCAACTTTACTTTTTTGGTTAGAGAACAAAAATCAAAGGCTGGAAATAAACCAAAGTTGTAGGTGTTGTTTAACCATACAGGAGGCACATAAAAAAGAAAAAGAATGGTGACTCACCAACATACATGGAAAGAATTTAAAATGAGCCCAAAACACAAACTAAACTAAAATTATTACAAAAATTCTGCATTGTTTTGGTTGAGATAGAACAAATTGAAATGGATAGTGATTTTAAGTTGTATGCGTTTGAACATGGTGAATGGGAATATTGATATTTTACACTAGAATACAACAAATTATTATGGCAGTAACCACAAAGCAGGAATTTATTTAACTTTAAGACACAGAAAGAGCCTTGTTCTGCTATTTTTTTTAAACAAAATTAAGGAATTAGACTGGGTTTACACAAGCTTTGAGCTCTTACTTATTTAAAGATACATTTAAATGTTACATGAAAGGAACAGTTCATCCATAAATAACATTTCAACTGCTTGATACAATAATGGGACCCAAAAAAATAATGATGAAGAATATCATGCAGGTTTGGAATGACATGAGGGTGAATAAAAGTAGTCATTTTAAGTTAAAATTTTATCATAAAGCAAGAGACATTGCATTAACTATATGGAGCCACCCACAACCTCTCTCAAACTCTTACTACCCTTTGTCTTCAGTAAAACTCGGGACCTTATTTCCACTCTTGTATCCCCACTCTCCTCCCCCTCAACCAAACAGCCCACCTCTGCGTGTGTCAAATCGAATCTCCACCTCAGCGCCTACTACACCCGCTGTGTCCATGTATAATACGTCATACACACAGGGAGTGTGCGATGACGGATTACTGAATTAGACGAGTAATGACACCTGACACTTCTGTTACCGCTCCCTGAGCTGCCACAGCCAGAGCCGCAGCACCGGTAAATAAAGACCAGAGATGAGGAAATACAGAGAGAGATGAACAGGGAGGGGGAGCGGCAGGGAGATGAATGGAGAGCGCGAATGGAGGTGCGTAGGCCTATATACAAAGAGAGATGGAAGGGAAACCGAAGACAAAGAGAAAAAGAAACTCGACAAGTCAGCTAGATGGATGTACGAGGGCATTTCTGTTTGCAATCTGCTTTGTTTCACAATAGTTCACAATGGCATAGCGCTGTTTTCAAAACCAATAAACCCACGAAAGGAGATGCCGTGTATTGGCTAGACTTTAGGTCCACACAACTTGAATGGCATGTGATGTTAGTGTGGCCTGACCTATAGTGAGTGCACCGAGACCTTGGCCTAAAGTTGTTTAGATATGTACAAAAATGTGTAGAAAGAATATAAAGAAAATATTTTTTCAGTGGAAGACAAAAGAAGGTATTTTGAAAAATGTTTCAATTGTTTTTGTCGATAATGAAAGTCCAAAACAACACTAGGACCTATTGACTTTTATTGTATAGAAGAAAAAAAAAACATTTTTCAAAATATGTTCTTTTGTGTTTCACAGAAAAATGTAAGTCACACTTTTCATTATTGGCTGAATAGTCACTTTTATGCTGTAAGAAAACGATAGAGGGAAAGAGATGTTGTATGCAATAGTAGGCTACATTTAAAAAATTACACCATCATACAAATACTTTTAACAATCCAAATATCTATCACTGTCATACAATATTGTGTATGCAAAACACAACACAAGTTTTCTATGGCATCTACAGGTTTAGGGCAACATGACACCCACATAACCTCTATGAGAATGTGTGTGAGAGAGAGCCAGAAACAGAGCGAGTAGGGAGCCAGAAAGAAATATTGACAAAGCCTAGATATACACATAAGTCACTGAGTGTGGCCTGCCCAGCTCTTGTATTTTATAGCTACGCTCTGTGCTGGCGGAACAAGATGACAGCTGAGTTCCTTCAATGGAAAATATGGTGCCTCTCTTGTTTTCTCCGTCTCCCTCCATCGTTCCCGTACTCTGTCTATCCCTCTTTATATTACTCTGTCACCTCACAATTTTGTTCTCTCCCCCTCCTCTCTGTTTTTTGCTTTCTTTTTATGGTTGCCCTATGCTCTCTTGCCATGCATGTTTATTTCTGCTGCTTATCTTTGTTGCCCTTTTTGATGCTCGTTCTTCTTTCTTTTTACCTCAATGTCTCTATCTTTTGCTTTTGGCCATTTTCTCTATTTGCTCTACAGGTTCCTTAGTGTTGCTTTTGTCTCATTCATCTCTTCCTATCACTGGACATTTATTTGATGTGAAATGAACACTATCGTTCAAATGTCTAGGGTCAGTAAGACATTTTAATGTTACTGAAAAAAGTCTCATATTTTCGCCAAGGCTGCATTTATTTAATCAAAAATATAGTAAAAACTGTAATATTGTTAAATATTCTTCAGTGTCATCAGTCATCAGTGTCACAGGATCCTTCAGAAATCATTCTAATATGCTAATTTGATGATCAAGTAACATTTCTTATTATTATCAATGTTGAAAACAGTTGAGCTGCTTAATATTTTGTGAAAACCATGATTCATCTTTTTTTCAGGGTTCTTAGATAAATATAAAGTTCAAAACAACAGCATCTATTTGAAATACTGTCAAGTTTGATGCATCCTTACCGAACAGAAATATTAATTTCTTTAAAAAAAAAAAAGTCTTACTGACCTCAAACTTTAAACTTCACATTAAAAAAGAAACTTAAAAATGTCTCTTCAACATTACATTTTTCTTTTTCTGTTAAAACTTTCAAGTTTCTTTTTGCTGTTTTCTTTGATGCTCAGTCTTCTCTTTTTGTACTTCAATGTGTCTGTCTTCTCTTTGACATTTTGTTTATTTGTTCTACAAGTGTTCATCTGGGTTACTTTTCTCTCATTTATCTCATTTTCACTGGACATTCTGTTTCATCTGCCATCTTGTAGGCTACATAATGGGAGGTAGAACTTGTAGGTTCACATTTCTTCATAATATTAGGCCTATCTCTTCCTGCCTTACATTTGATATGAAATAACAATGACAAAATATGAAAATATACCAATAGAATAAATTTCAAATGCATATTAAATGCATATAAAAGTCGAGAATCAACTTGTACCTTTAGGCCTTATCTTATTCATCCTCATTTCTTTTGCTTGTTCCTCACCACTTCCCTCTCACACTCTCTACATTCCAGCCAACCCTCCCGTCTTCTTCCGCAGCCCGAGCACAGAGCCCCAAGTGTCGGAATCAATTAAGAGTGAGCGCCGTCGCGCCCGTTCCTTCACGGAGGTAAATATTAAACTGCAAGGAACGGCAGACAGAGAGAGCGAGAGAAAAGAGAGACGGAGGAGGGGAGGGGAGGGGAGAGCGAGCCCTCCGTCCCTAATCCACCGCATCGATCAGCCGGGGATGAGGGTAATATATTATTTTGACAAGATACGATCCTCCGACGCGCACCGCTATCCCCGGCGATCGATTTCTTTTTCTCTTTCCCTTTTTTCTTTTTCCTTTTTCCCTTCAGCAGCAGGGACACTGCGTGCGCGCCTCTGTTTTGTTGTTAGTCGCTGTTGTGTGCAAGTGTGACTGAGCGAAACAGTGTGAAGCCAACAATAGTTGAGGAAACGCCTGGAGAAAACTTCTCATCTGAGCGGCACAACCTCAGCGTCACGACAAAACGATAGCAGACGTGAAGTCTTAATAATGTCTTTACGGAGTCGTCTAAGGAACACTTCAAATTTGATCACCCAGTTTCCTGATCGTCAAACGACAAACAAGCTCATAAAGAGACAGAGGAAAGCCATTTACTTGTGCTACAAACAGAAGAGTATTAAATGACAAGACTTCAAAAATATAGAAGCTCTTCCACCTGAGATTTTCATATTTTGGAGCTGAGCCGCCTGGGTGATGCTGACCATTTGTAAAGTTAAGTGTCTGGCCCCTCCGGTCCCCTGTGCTCTTTTGCCTTCCCTCCATATCGCTTTGTAAACTGTGTCTAAATGCTAAATTCCCAGATCAATTTTTTTCATTCAACCTCTCCCCCCCATTCCTTTGTGCCCGCTGCCCCCTGCCTCCACCTCCGAAGTGGATTGAAGTTCACTGTCTCTTTGCACGAGCAGTCTGTGGTGTGCTCGCGTGTATGTGTTCATATGTGAACAAGCACACCAAGATTTAGAAATCTATGAAGGCAGGTAAATGCAGAAATATCTAGTAAATCAACTTGTTTCATAATTTTCAACCATCACTCAAGCACTCGAGCACCAGTCTCAGTCTTTCGTTCACTCTCTCCCTTTTTTATTGTGCCATTTTCTGCCACTTCGGCTGCTGTGAGGGATGCCACGTAAAGTCAGGTCTATTGTGTGACATATAGAGACTGCGGGTGTTTTTTCAAGACGATTTTAGCAGTTTTATTCTGGGATTTTATTTTGTGTGTGTAATGACTTTGCATCAATCAATATGTATTAATATTGTTTATATTTTGACAGTTTTGTTCATTAATCTCAATAAAATGGCGAATAAATGAAAAAGCTCTGTGCAAGCTTCTAGATTTATCTGTGCCTGTATATAAACCGAAACCAAATAAAAAATAAGGCAAATATCTGTGAACCCTATAGATATTCATAAAACAGACAGGTACATTTTCAAGAGCAGAGAAATTATAATAGAAAATTAAAAGTAGGATAATTATAAACTTTTATCCTTATTCAATGTGAAAACAGCATGGTTTCCAGAAAATGTAGCAAATCAGGGTCTTAAAGAAATATTCATAGAAAAATTTAAATAGTCATTATTTACTCACCCTCATGAAACAGATGTTCTTTATTCTGTGAAACATAAATGGGATTAGTTATGGCAGAATGCCTAAGCTGCTTTTTTCCCATAGAAATAAAGGTGAATGTCAAGAAAGATATTCAGTAAATATCAACTTAATTTGCACTTCACGTTTCCTCACACAAAGCTATATGGTTTCAGAAGGGCTCCTGATGCTTGTATGGTGTTTTATTGTCTATTATTCTACCACTGTATGGAAGAAAAATATGCACATTTTTCAAAACGTAATGTGTGTTCCACAGAAGAAAGAAAGTTATTTACAGGTATTAAACATCAGTGTGAGCAAATGATGAAGAATTTTCATCATCATGATTGTTATACAAACCAGCACACAGATCACTCTTAAGAATTTTTAGAAGAAAGTTATCCGGTCCAAATCTGCTGAACTAGGCCAAACTTCTATTAATATGTTTATAAGTTTTTCTCTCCAACTCTAAAATGTAAATGAAATTCCCATAGAGTGTATAATGGCTTTGCAATGATCAATATGCATTAAAATGTGCATTAAGTGTTCCTTTGTCCCTGATAAACTGTTTGGAGAAAGGTCTATTAAAGTGCAGGTATACGGGCTGTTCACATATTGAACATTTCACAGCGACAAATCAACCAGAGATCATTCATTTTCACTGAGAGTTGGCCATTTCTGTGACGTGAGCAACAAACACAACTGGCAATGCAAAATAAGTGTGTCCAGAAAATTAGCTCCAATAGTCCATTGGCTGTAATGGTCTCTACAATCTACTTATGCTTATGATGCTTTTAAGAAAATCAGCCGAAGGCAGTGGATGAACATCATCAAAATTGAGATGATAGTGGAGCTGGTTGACATCAAAGGTAGAAATCCACATGACCTGTGAAGACAACTTCTGCAATGTTACCTTGTGTCAGGTCTTTCCAAGGATCAAAATTTGTGCTTGTGTAATCTCACACTTGGAGCTAGCTGTTTTAGTCTATTTAAACCAATTGTTGTAGAGATAGAGGCTTGAGCATAACACATTTGTGGGTCCAAAAAGGAGCAGTGACTGTTTCCAAACTTGTTGATAACAAAACAAAGGCTGCAAAAGACATAAACCATCACTAACTGCTACTAAACCCTTAATAAGACTCCCAAAATGACTTTAGACCCCATAGCATTCTTCTTTACCATCTAGATCTTCATCACTGCAGTGGGTATTTTTAGACCCTTTGGAACATTGGAGAGTTCTCTGATTTCCAATCCTCAATTTTTTTTTATTTGTGCTCCTATAAACACAGAGTCAAGTTCATCACCATAGCAGCGCTGAGGACTGAAGACCGCTCTTGAAAATTGTAGCAGAACTGTAGACTAAGAAAGTTACTGCAGCATTTATTATCCTAACTAGTTAAATTCAAATCAGAGGATCAATAAATATCAACTTTACTTTTTTGGTTAGAGAACAAAAATCAAAGGCTGGAAATAAACCAAAGTTGTAGGTGTTGTTTAACCATACAGGAGGCACATAAAAAAGAAAAAGAATGGTGACTCACCAACATACATGGAAAGAATTTAAAATGAGCCCAAAACACAAACTAAACTAAAATTATTACAAAAATTCTGCATTGTTTTGGTTGAGATAGAACAAATTGAAATGGATAGTGATTTTAAGTTGTATGCGTTTGAACATGGTGAATGGGAATATTGATATTTTACACTAGAATACAACAAATTATTATGGCAGTAACCACAAAGCAGGAATTTATTTAACTTTAAGACACAGAAAGAGCCTTGTTCTGCTATTTTTTTTAAACAAAATTAAGGAATTAGACTGGGTTTACACAAGCTTTGAGCTCTTACTTATTTAAAGATACATTTAAATGTTACATGAAAGGAACAGTTCATCCATAAATAACATTTCAACTGCTTGATACAATAATGGGACCCAAAAAAATAATGATGAAGAATATCATGCAGGTTTGGAATGACATGAGGGTGAATAAAAGTAGTCATTTTAAGTTAAAATTTTATCATAAAGCAAGAGACATTGCATTAACTATATGGAGCCACCCACAACCTCTCTCAAACTCTTACTACCCTTTGTCTTCAGTAAAACTCGGGACCTTATTTCCACTCTTGTATCCCCACTCTCCTCCCCCTCAACCAAACAGCCCACCTCTGCGTGTGTCAAATCGAATCTCCACCTCAGCGCCTACTACACCCGCTGTGTCCATGTATAATACGTCATACACACAGGGAGTGTGCGATGACGGATTACTGAATTAGACGAGTAATGACACCTGACACTTCTGTTACCGCTCCCTGAGCTGCCACAGCCAGAGCCGCAGCACCGGTAAATAAAGACCAGAGATGAGGAAATACAGAGAGAGATGAACAGGGAGGGGGAGCGGCAGGGAGATGAATGGAGAGCGCGAATGGAGGTGCGTAGGCCTATATACAAAGAGAGATGGAAGGGAAACCGAAGACAAAGAGAAAAAGAAACTCGACAAGTCAGCTAGATGGATGTACGAGGGCATTTCTGTTTGCAATCTGCTTTGTTTCACAATAGTTCACAATGGCATAGCGCTGTTTTCAAAACCAATAAACCCACGAAAGGAGATGCCGTGTATTGGCTAGACTTTAGGTCCACACAACTTGAATGGCATGTGATGTTAGTGTGGCCTGACCTATAGTGAGTGCACCGAGACCTTGGCCTAAAGTTGTTTAGATATGTACAAAAATGTGTAGAAAGAATATAAAGAAAATATTTTTTCAGTGGAAGACAAAAGAAGGTATTTTGAAAAATGTTTCAATTGTTTTTGTCGATAATGAAAGTCCAAAACAACACTAGGACCTATTGACTTTTATTGTATAGAAGAAAAAAAAAACATTTTTCAAAATATGTTCTTTTGTGTTTCACAGAAAAATGTAAGTCACACTTTTCATTATTGGCTGAATAGTCACTTTTATGCTGTAAGAAAACGATAGAGGGAAAGAGATGTTGTATGCAATAGTAGGCTACATTTAAAAAATTACACCATCATACAAATACTTTTAACAATCCAAATATCTATCACTGTCATACAATATTGTGTATGCAAAACACAACACAAGTTTTCTATGGCATCTACAGGTTTAGGGCAACATGACACCCACATAACCTCTATGAGAATGTGTGTGAGAGAGAGCCAGAAACAGAGCGAGTAGGGAGCCAGAAAGAAATATTGACAAAGCCTAGATATACACATAAGTCACTGAGTGTGGCCTGCCCAGCTCTTGTATTTTATAGCTACGCTCTGTGCTGGCGGAACAAGATGACAGCTGAGTTCCTTCAATGGAAAATATGGTGCCTCTCTTGTTTTCTCCGTCTCCCTCCATCGTTCCCGTACTCTGTCTATCCCTCTTTATATTACTCTGTCACCTCACAATTTTGTTCTCTCCCCCTCCTCTCTGTTTTTTGCTTTCTTTTTATGGTTGCCCTATGCTCTCTTGCCATGCATGTTTATTTCTGCTGCTTATCTTTGTTGCCCTTTTTGATGCTCGTTCTTCTTTCTTTTTACCTCAATGTCTCTATCTTTTGCTTTTGGCCATTTTCTCTATTTGCTCTACAGGTTCCTTAGTGTTGCTTTTGTCTCATTCATCTCTTCCTATCACTGGACATTTATTTGATGTGAAATGAACACTATCGTTCAAATGTCTAGGGTCAGTAAGACATTTTAATGTTACTGAAAAAAGTCTCATATTTTCGCCAAGGCTGCATTTATTTAATCAAAAATATAGTAAAAACTGTAATATTGTTAAATATTCTTCAGTGTCATCAGTCATCAGTGTCACAGGATCCTTCAGAAATCATTCTAATATGCTAATTTGATGATCAAGTAACATTTCTTATTATTATCAATGTTGAAAACAGTTGAGCTGCTTAATATTTTGTGAAAACCATGATTCATCTTTTTTTCAGGGTTCTTAGATAAATATAAAGTTCAAAACAACAGCATCTATTTGAAATACTGTCAAGTTTGATGCATCCTTACCGAACAGAAATATTAATTTCTTTAAAAAAAAAAAAGTCTTACTGACCTCAAACTTTAAACTTCACATTAAAAAAGAAACTTAAAAATGTCTCTTCAACATTACATTTTTCTTTTTCTGTTAAAACTTTCAAGTTTCTTTTTGCTGTTTTCTTTGATGCTCAGTCTTCTCTTTTTGTACTTCAATGTGTCTGTCTTCTCTTTGACATTTTGTTTATTTGTTCTACAAGTGTTCATCTGGGTTACTTTTCTCTCATTTATCTCATTTTCACTGGACATTCTGTTTCATCTGCCATCTTGTAGGCTACATAATGGGAGGTAGAACTTGTAGGTTCACATTTCTTCATAATATTAGGCCTATCTCTTCCTGCCTTACATTTGATATGAAATAACAATGACAAAATATGAAAATATACCAATAGAATAAATTTCAAATGCATATTAAATGCATATAAAAGTCGAGAATCAACTTGTACCTTTAGGCCTTATCTTATTCATCCTCATTTCTTTTGCTTGTTCCTCACCACTTCCCTCTCACACTCTCTACATTCCAGCCAACCCTCCCGTCTTCTTCCGCAGCCCGAGCACAGAGCCCCAAGTGTCGGAATCAATTAAGAGTGAGCGCCGTCGCGCCCGTTCCTTCACGGAGGTAAATATTAAACTGCAAGGAACGGCGGACAGAGAGAGAGAAAGAGAGACAGAGGAGGGGAGAGGAGGGGAGAGCGAGCCCTCCGTCCCTAATCCACCGCATCGATCAGCCGGGGATGAGGGTAATATATTATTTTGACAAGATACGATCCTCCGACGCGCACCGCTATCCCCGGCGATCGATTTCTTTTTCTCTCTCCCTTTTTTCTTTTTTCCCTTCAGCAGTGGGGACAGGCGGAGGGGACAGGGGAGGCTGCGCGCCTCAGTTTTGTTGTTAGTCGCTGTGTGTGCAAGTGTGACTGAGCGAAACAGTGTGAAGCCAACAATAGTTGAGGAAACGCCTGGAGAAAACTTCTCATCTGAGCGGCACAACCTCAGCGTCACGACAAAACGATAGCAGACGTGAAGTCTTAATAATGTCTTTACGGAGTCGTCTAAGGAACACTTCAAATTTGATCACCCAGTTTCCTGATCGTCAAACGACAAACAAGCTCATAAAGAGACAGAGGAAAGCCATTTACTTGTGCTACAAACAGAAGAGTATTAAATGACAAGACTTCAAAAATATAGAAGCTCTTCCACCTGAGATTTTCATATTTTGGAGCTGAGCCGCCTGGGTGATGCTGACCATTTGTAAAGTTAAGTGTCTGGCCCCTCCGGTCCCCTGTGCTCTTTTGCCTTCCCTCCATATCGCTTTGTAAACTGTGTCTAAATGCTAAATTCCCAGATCAATTTTTTTCATTCAACCTCTCCCCCCCATTCCTTTGTGCCCGCTGCCCCCTGCCTCCACCTCCGAAGTGGATTGAAGTTCACTGTCTCTTTGCACGAGCAGTCTGTGGTGTGCTCGCGTGTATGTGTTCATATGTGAACAAGCACACCAAGATTTAGAAATCTATGAAGGCAGGTAAATGCAGAAATATCTAGTAAATCAACTTGTTTCATAATTTTCAACCATCACTCAAGCACTCGAGCACCAGTCTCAGTCTTTCGTTCACTCTCTCCCTTTTTTATTGTGCCATTTTCTGCCACTTCGGCTGCTGTGAGGGAGGCAGTAATGCAGTCACTGTCCCTCTGCAGCCCCCTGCTGTGTGTGCAAGTGACTTGGCCTGTAAGGAGAGGGGGGAGACGTGGGGTCAAGGTGAGCTCTAATACACTATTGATCCGCCCCAATTGAAAACCTGATGGAAATTTTACCCCCCTCCCCTTTTCTCCTTCCCATCTGTGTATCTCTGTCTTTCCCTTGTCTTTCTTTTTTTCTCTCTCCCTAGTGAACAACTTCTTCTGTGCTTCCTCCCTTTTTGCAAATTAGATCCTACCCAGAGGCTGTCTTTGTGGCATCTTCTTCTCTCATGTTGTCCCCCTTCTCCTTCTTTGTCCCGTTTTACATCTTTACACTTTGGAGACATCTAACCCGGTTTCTTGCTTTTTAGGAGACCGTCGCAAAGCGACTCTTTTCTCTCCAAGTTTGTCTTTTTGAGGTATTGCATTTGTAGACTGAGTCTTTGAATGTATTTAAACATGAGTGAGTGTATAAGAGTGTGACTGAGTAAACAGGAGCACACACACACCATGAGTAGTGTGGCAGTATGGTCACCAGTGCAGTGTATTAAATGCCACTGTGGGTTTGGCCTCAGGGCTGCACAGCGATCCCTCAGCAGGAAGAGCCAGTCGATAGCACTCCATCCTGGTCAACAATGAGCAACACTCCACAAAATCTATGTCAACACTTCTGTATTTTCACTTCGGGTAAAGTGGAAAACAAGACGGACTCCATCCATCACATTTTAAAGATCTCTCTCTTTCTCTGTCTCTTTCCGTTTAATGTTACAATGGTGCAACCAATAATAGATATGTCACGGTTGGGGAACATTCATGTGAATTTGAGAATTTTACTGAATTTTAAGAAATTCAATGCAGGAAATGCATTCTGGGAATTGAAGTGTTCTTCCATCCCGGTTCCACTAAAGTTAGTTTATGAATTATTATGAATAACATCCAAAACAGGTGCCATTTGAAACATTTATCTGTCTGTCTGTCTGTCTGTCTATCTATCTGTCAGGCTTATGAACCGTCAAACGTCAAAGCTTTTTAAACTTCTTCAAAACTTTCAATTAAGGCCTTTTTCACAAGTCAACATTTAAACTTTGCTTTAATAAACCTTACTTTTAAAAACGAGTTACAGTGGTGGCCAAACTTGTTAGAACACCTGACAGATCTGAAAATATTGATCTTTTTTGCCTCCAAAACATGATTTCATTTCATAATGTTCATGAAACATGCAGATGGTTGCTCTGAGCACAACAAATATCAGATGAAGTGAGTCGTACTGGTTTTAATTTTAACTTTAATATTTGCAGCAATTACAGCAGCACATCTCTCTGGCATAGTGTCAATATATTTCCTGAGAGCTTCAACACTAATGTTATCCCATGCCTTCTGCAACTCAAGCCAAAGACTTTCCTTTGAATGTTCAATAGATCTGTCCAGTTTATTTTCCAACACGCCCCAAATTTGCTCTATGGTGTTGAGGTCCGGACTTTGAGGGGGCCAGTCCATCATTTTCAATGTTCCAACAGATTCCTTCCACCGCAAGTAGTTCCACCAATTTTATGGGTATTGTAATGGCCATTTCAACAAAAACAACTGAAACCTCTTATTAAAGCCATGCAGGTTTGGAATTATATGAAGTAAATGATGACATAATTTTTACTTAAATAACCGTGGAAGGCTCGAATTTGATATACTGCTAAATTGCTTTAGGAATTTAGGAAATGGTTTGGGACTTCTTTCTCTCTCCACACTCTTCTGTCTGTTCCAAAAGCCTAATATGTCTAACCTCTGAACTCTTTTATTTAACCTACACCCTCTGTTCTATACCCGTCTCTCCAACTTTCTCTCAAGCCTATGTCTCTTTCTCTCCCGCGGACATTTCTATCTCCTCCTCTCCCCTTGCGGTTGCCGTCAGGATTAAACCGTTATCTCGGAGGCCCTCTATCGCCCCTAAATACTGCGGATGATAAGACTCACTTGGATTTGTCAAATTGGGCGCCATCGATTAACTGACCTTTCCTTACTCTCAGGCTCCCAGGCACTCTCCACACCGCCGACAAGCCAGATAGAGAGATAGATGGATATATATGGGTGTTATTATTGTGTACAAGTTTGTAGCTACTAGGAGTGCACGGGAGGTGGACAAGATAGGAAGAAAGAACACAGTGGGGAGGGAGAAGGGACAGAGCAGGAACTGGGAGAGGAGGAGAGAAATGTCTTTGCTTTTCAAAGAGTTGGAAGAAAATAAAAAGTTGTATGCCTAACAACACAAGATTTGAAACATTTTAAGCCCTCTTAACTCTGTTTATCTTTTTGTGCAGGCTGTAAAAATGTATTCTTAGGTAATATAAAGTTTGCTTCATATAATAACTGATTTTACTCAGCTTGATACAAAATTATTACATTTGACTGATTATCAACCTGACTACATTAAAAGTATTTTTCAGGTTAGATCAGGTTGAATTAGACCCATAGGGTAACAACTGCTTTAAAGTGTATCTGAATTAATTGTTAATTCATTCATTTGTGTTTACAATTTGTTAATATCCCAATGGTTCCAAATACATGAAAACATAATAAAGATAAAAATTCAACAACAATTTCAGTATTTAACTTGTGAGATACACATTTGAAACTATTTTAAAAAAAAATATATATATTTATAATTTCACTGTGGGTGACAGTATATTTCAAAGCGTACAAATGGAATAACAGATGCTGCGAATTAACCCGTATGTTTTGACAACCTGTTGTGAACAAACTCACGATGCGATTTCTCACTACAGTGCGTCGCTCGAGCAACATTTACGAAGCAAAATAGATGCGAGATGTAAAACAGGCCCTTGTGTGTCTGGTGTGTGTGTTTGTTTTACGGAGCTGCACTTACCGGCACTCCCAAGTGGCCTCGCAGACGGAAACCAAGGGCCGAAGCCGGCACCGTGGCTGCTGGCTGTAGGATGGACCGAGAATCGCTGGGCTTTATCTGATCCAATTTGGAGAGCAAAGATTGTGCTGTTCCGTGCAGCAGTATAATTGATGCGCTGAAACGGAAAAATAAATTGTTGATAAAAACAAATTTCTCTTATTGTTAATTATTCTTCTTTAACAAATATGAGTAACTGCAATTGTAAAAGTAAGAAATAGCCTACATGTTAAACAGCCTAACCTCATAACATCAATCACTTCTTTTTAGTGTATGTGACAGCAAAGAGTTGGAAAGCTTTTTTTCCCCTCCGACAATTTCCTACGACGTGTAGCTAGGTTTCGGGAACTTATCCGTTTGCATACAGTTCTTTTTACGCTTTTTACCATTCTCTAACATGTCAGATAAAGCAGAGTAAACCTTTAATTATGAATAGAAAAATACATTAACAACACACACTGCTTTTTTGAGTTTCAATTTATTTAGCTAATTATCCAATGCAATTATTTTACAAAGTGACATCGACCTGGAGTTGCACAAACCGCGTTGAGCTAAAAGAGATCTAAAAAAGCGAAAATGACATTATTAGGTTTGACGATAAAAAGGAATAGAAAAAAAATCGGTTCCGCTTTACATTTAAAAAATCTTTGCTCAAACTCAGCACTGAGTTTATTTTTTAATCATTGAATCATTTATAACAGCAGCGTTCATATTATAGTTAGAAATAAAAAGACAATCTGAAGACTTTCAGAGAATCAGAAGAAAACATACAAAATGTAAAGCTATAAAATGTGTTGGATTAGAAAAGTGTTTTTATCCAAACTAAACAGTCTTTGTAACAACAGTCTTTGTAACAAGTGTCAGCCGTGACTTGCCTACAAAGTAAAGTAAATATTTCACGATATGATAAGATGTAAAGGTAAATAACAGTTTTCGATATGAATGGTTACAGAATGTAAAATACTTTAAAATAAAGTAACTTACTTTTTATAAAGATAATAATTTTTTCTTATTCTTCTTGTTATTAGAATTTCAATTAATTGATTATTTTATTTAATTTGTAATAATAATAATAATAATTATTATTATTATAAACACAACCATGTCAGTAACATTATCACATTTACATATCATCAGTATCAGCTACAGTACAGCTTCCAGTAACGAAGCATCGTGATTCCAAAACAAAGTTTGGCCAGGTGAGCAGTTTCGGTATCGCGGACTAAGCAAAGGCAGTGTTGGGGTAGAGGGAGGGGGAAGAACTGAGTGATGTGGAGAGGAGAGATATCCCCAAATGCCATTTAATGTCGGAAATGTATCCAACAAATATTGACAAAGAGAGGAGGAGGGAGCCGCAGAGGAACGGCGCAGGCGGGCATGTGATTTAATTAATGGATGTTCTGGATATTGTCCAAATTCGTGGACTGACATCCTGCGGTTAATTACTTTGATTGAAATCAAATAATGTGAAAACACGTAAAGAATGCAGTGAACTCGGAAGATGCAATGGGCCCTACATGTTCAAGGACTGAGAGTATGGCCTCAAAATTACAATTAGGGACATTTACATCAAGTGACAAATAAAATCAGCAAACAAAATCCCCGTAATTCTCAATCGGTTCTTTTTTCCCCCATAATTATTTTGATGGAATAATAATAATAATTATAATTATTATTATTGTTATTATTAGGCTATTATATTTAACAATAATCGTATAGGGCCTATTATTGTTGTTGTTGTTGTTATTATTATTATGCCTATTAGTTCGCAAAAATATTATTATTACTATTGCTTGTATAATTATAATGATTTCATATTTTATTGACAAAAAATTCACCTAAACATAACTTATGTAAATTACAATATTACTCTGCCACAACCGACAGATGCATACTTTCAAAGTCATTATATTAAGCGAACTTCGAATTCAACATATAAAACTAATTACCAAAATTATCCACTAACCGTTTTACACTAAAAACCATGCTATATTATTACCGACTAAAGCATACTTTTGATAAATTGTATTTAATATAAGACGATATGTTTACAATTAGGCTAATATAATAAATGCAGGAAAAATATTGTTCCGTTTACGTTTCTATTTAATAAACAAAAAAATCAAATCAAAGTTTTTTGAAAATTCGAATTCTTTGAATCATCAAATTGATTAATATTATCGAAGTGTAATATTTAGAATACAAGTCACATTCGAGGTCTTTCTTATTCATAACTTCCCAGACTGAGTTCAGTGCTGAAACTGCAGCTTCAGATGGTCATCAACGAAGTTTAGAGATGAGCCGAGTTAGGACTGTAAAGTAAACGAAAAGAGCAAAAACAAAACCAAAGCAACTTTGTAGTTTTCAGAACTCCAACGTTTTTAGTGAATAATTAAACAAACCCAAACAGAATATTTCGGTTGATTTAAAAAATATATCTGAACATCTGAAATGATTAAAGCTGAATATCTGTTTATTTATTTATAAACACTTATCAAAAACATTGTGTAAGTAATAATTGATGATATATATATATATAGGCTACTATGTGCTACCATGGATATGCATCAAATATCGCCTGGGAATAGCATTTTAATTCCACTTTAAAAAAAAAAAAAAAAAACTAACCGAGAGATTTATGGATTAAATACAGGCTCAAACTAGTCGAACTCTTGAAGATGTAACGGGAACATATTGAGCAGGATGCTTTAAATATTTCCTTTAATAACAGGTTTAACATGACATGTGCTGAATTATTTGCGCAGGTGCAAACAAAAAGTTTTCAAGTTCCAGATTTCTGGCCACAACGTTATATTAAACCTACTAAATTTTTTGACACAATTTTGACACAAACTACAAGGATATTCTAAATTAAACGCAATACCACATGCCTAATGTTTTATACCAAATAGCTACGAAACATATTTATGCTGGTCCATTCTTCAGTAAAATTGTATTGTAGGCTATTACATTTCCCAAACTTCTAAATTTCCCAGAAAATAAAAAATCAAAACCGGCAAATAAGCAACGGAAACTGTATCCAAGTAAATATGGGTAGAAAGTGAATTTTGTCCTCTCGCATTTGATCAGTGGCCAACATGACAAGGAAGAATGAATGGAGCAGCACACGTTATGCACTTGTGAGAGTAAATTGAGCTTGGTCATTTGGCAGATCGAAGGGATACACACACACCCGGCGCTTAGTCCACATTAAACGTCTCTAGCTGCCGTGAGAGCGACTGTTTAATTGACTGATTGATAGTGTGGCGTGTAGGTGAGGGCTCAACGAACAGCGTTAACAAATAGAGACGCTTAACAGCTAATCCGACGTGGCACGGACCGCACGGCTCGCGAGACGTCAGCGCTTTTCATAATTACACAAAACTCAAAGGATTTTTCATACTGTAAATTTTTACTTATACGATTAACGAAAACACCTTTTTCAGCTAAATATAGCCTACACAAATTAACAGGAAAAGTTTCATACTTAAGTTTAAATAACTGTAATAATAGGCTGCTAATAATAATAACAATAGCCCAATAATAATAATAAAACACAACTAAAACGCATCCATAAAATATGAGTATTTTCAAAAGCGACTAAAAGTTCCAAAATACCACTTTGTGAAATGTTGTCACCTTAAACGTTTTGATAACACAAAGCGTATGACATACCTCAGCCTTTCCTGGTCTTGTTCTCCAACCGTCCAAAGTAGAAACTATCTAACCCTTGTGCGCTTTCACTCTCCTGGTGTGTGATCCGGGGCGCGCGGAGCCGGGAACCGTGGAAGCACCTCTACACTAATAACCACGACCGAGGAACTGAATGAGAGGGAGGGAGGGCGCTGAGGAGGTGTGCATCTCTCGGTAAGTAGTTAATTAGTAAATCCCCATTCGCTGTGCCTCGGGTCGGTTTGTTTTCCCCGGTCGACAAGCCGAGAGGAAAGAGAATTTGAAGTAGGATTCGACCCGTTTCCGCTCCTCTGTCTCGTATATGAAGTGCGTGTGTGTGTGTGTGTGTGTGTGTGTGTGTGTGTGTGTTGTCCTCCCTCCCTTCTTCTCTCCCTCTCATTCTTTTCGCCAGAAAATCCCCTTTACTCGCGTCCTAACATTCTCGCATACACAACTGTCCCTCTCGCGATTCTCCAGATACTGGCTAATTTGCTTTTAGACTTAATGTCCATTGTCCACGCTACACTCTTAAAAATAAAGGTGCTTTTAAAAGGTTCTTCACAGCGATGCCATAGAAGAACCATTTTTGGTTCCACAAAGAACAATTCAGTCAAAGGTTCTTTAAAGAATCATCTCTTTCTTACCTTTTTAGAATCTGAAGAATCTGAAGTTCTTCAGATGTGAAAGGTTCTTTATGGAATCATTTAGACAAAAAGGTTCTTCTATGGCATCGTGAAGCACCTTTATTTTTAAGAGTGTACTTTCAGTTTTACACTCAGCCACATGCAGCAAAATACTTCACGTAGTCATACTTTCATCAGCACCAAAAGCGTGATTTAGTTTTAGTCCGTAAAATGTATCAACAAAGGTATCTGGATAATTTGATCATCTCCTTAACTCAGGCTGAGGAGCTGCAGTCAGTGAGCCGCCTTAACACCTTTGCCTGGTGATGCATGAAATGAAAGCATGCATGATAACATTTTAGTCATTTCAAGACTTAATTTTAATCCAGTATCAGATCGTTTAATTGTCAAATTGTTAAAAACCTGAACACTGGAAACAAGTAGCCTACAAAACTAGAGTTGATCTCACTGGCATTTACCCAGATTCTGGACTTCGAACAGAAGTAAACATCACTTTAAGTCTTCACGGTCTTTTCCAAGCCATTGACTGCACCTAACAAACTTAAATGACTTAATTGATCCGCTACGTAATAATCCATTAGGTAAACCTATGGAACCCACTGGGGTGTGGAAGGAGGCATATGATCTAGGAATGGATGCATAGAGAATGAAATGAGAAAGATGGATTGAGTAGGGAAAGGATACAAAGGTTCTGCCAATTATACAGTCTCAAACAATATTAACCTGACTTGTACAATACCGTCATGCACCTCTTTATCGCCCTCTAGTGAACACAATGACTAGAGAGGGTCAAAAGTCCATTCTCATGTGAACCAGCGTTACAAACTGAGAAATAAAATACTCCTTATTAAAAACTGATTTCACAGTGATAAAGTACATAGATTACATGCAGCCTGGACAACTTAGGAAAAGATTAGCTAATAAATTAATAATAATGTAATATAAAATAAGGAAAGAATATATTTGTTATTATATATCTTATACATTTCTTTTATTTATTATGAATTTAGAGGTGTAATCTCCCTTTTTCCGTTTTCTTTTTTGTTCAATTGCTCACTTATGAACACACATTGACATGCATACAACATACACACATGGATCATACATCACTAGCAATGCTAAGGTCATGTTTGTATCACACAAACTGGTTAAAATATGCCTGGAATGAACAGAAAGTCACATCTTCCAAATGTTCAGTGAGAGGATGTGAATACAAGCCCAGACGCATGTAATAGACTCTAATGTTCTGTGTATTACAGGCCTCTCTGATGGCATTATGAATGCAAGGTGCATGGTTTGCTCTAATGTCAGTGACTGTGGTGACAACTGATGGTGCATCTATTAGGTGGGAGGGAGAAGACTGACCTATCCCATTATCAGTGATTGAGGTTATTCGTATAGGTAGAGCTGAGATTTTTAAAGCTCACTTTGCACCGTATGGATTTACTGTCCGCTTCCTTACTGTATGGTTTATTACTTTACAATGTGGATCCGATTCACAACCACATCATGTTGGCAAAGGACATATTGTGCTCCAGTTGTATAATCATGAACAATTTAAGTCTCTAGGGATTTTCATATATTAAATTTCATATATAAAATCATATATTAAGCTTGAATAAAAGCAATCTGGTTTTGAATGCACATTTAAATAAACATAAATGAATAATTATTATTTTATTTGCTATTTTGATCATTGACATCACACTCCCCCTAAAAAAAGAAGAAGAAAAAGAAATAGCTTATTTGCAATAAGTTTGTGTTCACTGAAATATGGGAACCACAAACAGAGAAAGGAGGAGAATGAGAAAAGAGAGAGGGCCTCTGTACATCTTTAGATGCAAATGGATAGAACAAGGTACAACAAATAGAAAGAGAGATAGAAATAAAAGGAAAGAAAAGAGGAAGAACAGACAAGCTGTGAGAGAACTGAAGAGAGGGATGGGAAAACGAAGAGAAAAGGAGAGGGAAAGAGAGCAAGAAAGAGCTCCAGTCCCCAGTCTTAATCTGAGCTGGTCTGATCAATAGCCCATTTCCCATTGTTGCCAGAGCTCTTCGATCGCTACACCACCGAATTAACACACCCACTTTAATCTGGAGGGGAGACTGGCCCCATGGGTTGGGGGTGGGGTTGTTGTTAGGTGCTGGGGTTCAGAGTGGTCCGTTTGTGGGGTTGGAGGACTATGGGGGGCAGGGGTAGCAGCTGTGGAGGCATCCTCAAATGAAATCAAATCTAATTGTTATCACTGTTGGGCCTGGTGTTATTACTACTACTGTTTACAATTATCTCTAACTGCATTGCCTTTTCTGAGCTGCCTCTCTCTCCAGCAACAGAGCATGAGGTAAACTGGACATTTATAAGCACTATGAAAGTATTAGGCTGGTGATGATTATAATAATTGTTACCAGTGGATGCTCTAGTGCTGGTAAAATAGCAATAGCCTAAACAGCTAAAAGTAAGATGAGTGCAAGCAGCTTCTAAAGTCAATACATCCCATTTATTCTGTGATGATTTACTACACCTGCTGCCTCAGTCTGACGAAGAATTTTTAGATCGTACGATGTGCCCAACTCATAAAATAAAAGTAGTTGTTTTGTTAGTGAGGCCTGGTTTGCCTTGGGAGTAGCTGAGTAAAGAGCATACAAAAGGACATGTCTACTGCAAACAAATTTTACTATGTAAACAACATATCTCCCTTTCTAATTCATGTAATTTAAAAAAGAAAAAACTAATAAAATTGACAAAAGATACTCACATAATTGTGTATTGATACCTACACAACACAACTTTATTGGCAGGCAGACTATCTGCAAAGTAGCATGGTTTCATTTATTTCACTTAATTTATATATTGGCAAAACTGTTTTTTATTCAGAAAATATGGTTCCCAAGTATAAAAATAATTTAAAACAAAGATTTTATGGGAGAAAGTTGACAAACTGACTCATGTACAGTCTTCAACTACATGTAGGGCTTCACGATTATGACAAAAATCATAATTGTCGATTATTCTCTTGAAGTTGTAACTGCGATTATTAATTACGATTATCACAATTTACACTGAATGATTTTTATATCATTGTGTGATGCAACTGCATGCCGTATTTTTATATGAAAATAAACAAGCTGAAAACACTCTAACTGAAAAACTTATATTGCTTTTCTATAGTATTAAGCCTCAAATGTCAACTATACATCGGATTGGTTTCTTCTTTAAATTATAAAAAAAGTAAAAATATAAATGGTATTATAGTGTTATACTAAAACTAAAATTAAAACAATGGAAAAACCCTTAAGATAACATGTAGAAAGAAAAAAAAAGCATCTTAAGCATGCAGAATAACATAAGTGGACTTTGAACGATTAATTGCCGCTTTGAACGATTACGTAATTGTGGCATCCATAATTGTAATCGCGATTAGAAATTCGATTAATTGTGCAGCCCTACCTACATACTCTTGAAAATAAAGAATATCATTAAAATAATGCATGTCAAGGGTTTAGAAGTCACTGAACTTGCTCCACCAAAACTCTGAAACATATTACCCATCTTGTTAATTAGTTCATCCTGTTAATCTGGCACCAAAACTAATGTCGAATTTAAACCCTATTACTAGATCAGACAAAAGTTTGGATTGGTAATAATATCGGCACCTAAAATCATGCTAGGAATAAAATCAATTTCACACTTACTAAATGTCAGAACAACACTCTCTCGTAGTGTTGTCACGGTACCAACATTTCAGTATTCGGTACCGATACCAGTCTTGGCAACACTGGAAGAGGATAGCTTTCTGATAGCGCATCAAGAACCGGGTTGACCGGGTACTCGGTACCACCGGAACTTAAAAAAACCTGGTACCGTAACGTTTTCATTTTTTTAGTACCGACTTGGTACCGAAATACCGGGTCTTTTGACAACACTACTCTCAAGCATTGCATTATTTGATATTTGTTTTTATGTATTGGCCTGAAGCAAGACAACTACCTCCCCCGTAAACGTACAATTCTTTCTCTGAGACCTCATAACTCCACACAGTCCAGCAGCCCACTAGAGTCTGTTCTCGTCACGCTTCCATGTGCACTATTTCATATCAAAGTAATGTTCTCGTTTGCTAAGTGATTTAATTGAGGGTAATTAGGCATGCTTCTCGAGTGGATAGGGCTGTGTGTGGCTAACTTGAGTTAAATTAGCTTCAGTTCAGCTGTGAAATAGGGGGTTAAGTGGGAGTAAAGGAAGGGAGGTAGGGTGGACTGCAATGAAAGTGTTGCACTTTTACTTTGTACTTGAACACTGAGAAGAAAGTTTTGTCTCCACTCCTATATCTTGCTGTACATAATATTTTAATTAATCTTTTGTAAACTGAAACCCTACTAGATCTTAAACCTAAAAACTGTATAGTAGGCTAAGCATACGTGACTATTAGCAAAGTACATAATCTGTTGTGTGATCAATTTAGCCTTAAGGGCCAAATCAGACTATCATAGTTTTAAGTCCATTGCACAGATATCACTTACAGAAGGTGAATAAAACCAGTATCCTGATTTTCGTTAACTCTTACTTAAACCCTCTGGAAGCCCATAAATGTCTCAGAGCTATAAAAGGTATGAGGAATGATGTGGTCATTGACTGTAGAGCAGTGTGCTGTCATCACTGCAATAAATGGGGGAGAAGGCCATATTCAAGTAAAGCATTATGAGTGTTTTATCCTCACTGGAGCAGTAATGACACTGTTATATACTCCATAAATTTTGGCTTATAAGCTTAGCAGATATGCTTGTGTGTCTGCGCTGAACTCCGGGAGAAGCTAAACTACATTTCCCATCATGCCTAACGAAAGCTATACACACCATAGGTTCACACCATGCATCAAAAAGTAACTGCCACAGGTTCACTACAAAACACTTACTGACATCTTCTGAAGATATGTCAATCATAAGTCATATTGCCATTCACTTTGAAGATTTTTCACATTACTGATTGTTGTTTGAAGGCCTGACTACCAGACTTCCAGTGATCTAAATGAAAGAGAAAAGGTGTTTAAAAACAGCATTTTTGGTTACTATAAAAGTTAAAGGTTTCAAGTTGATTTGAAAAATCTACTCAAAGCACAATTCTGCACAAGATACATAAATTAAGTAAAATATTACATTTAGGTGCAAAATACTAAATGTCCTCACCACATATTATTATTGTTTGTAGGTTAGAATAATGCAAAGGAAAGGTGTTTTGATAAGTCCACAACGTAGCCTTCCTTTAAACCTTGAATTATGATTAGTACAGCACTAACTTAAAAGTTTAAAACAAAACATGACACTGACCAATGAGCACAAGGAATCATCACCAATAAAGCAATCGCTTCGCGAGTACAGGTGTACCGTGCATCACCTTTCAATTCCCCTTCCTTTCTCACCCTTTCCCATCGCGCCGTTCCGCACCCCGCAGCTATAAAACACCACACTGCGTAATGTGACACGTTTTTCTAATCATTGTCATGAAAAGTAAAATGCTGTCTGCAACAGGGGCAAATTCACAGACACCCAAGGTGGCAGCATCCTGTTATGCTCTCTCAATCATTCAGTGCGGACAAGTTATATTTTCCTGTAAATGAACATTCTTTGTTTTGAAACCGGTTCTGCACTCAGACGTAGTCTACAGTCAAAAAGTAAAAGTAAAGAGCTTTACTCACCTGCCGCTGCGCATTCGCGTCGACTTAACACTTGGATTTCCGGGGTCCCGTGGATAGCAATATCTGCAACCCACAACAGCGACTGGAAACCACAGAAAATCAACTTGTGCATTAAGTTGGTTTTTGTCTCTCCGAATTACCGTTCACAATGAGGCAACATATTGTGATATGGCTGATAAAGCAATCGCACGACGAGTGAGCACGAGACAAAACACAAATGTAAACAAAACTAAGGAGGAAAAGAAAAGAGTTTCCTTTAGGATCACGAATTTGGTAATGAAAGAAAATGACGCCCACCCCATAGGTTTCTGTAGTCCCTCGCAAGTCCGCCTGCAAAGTGTGCAGGATGTGTTGGAAAGAGTGAGCTCAAACTGAACTGCACATGACGAGTCGCGCGCTAGTGTACTAGGAGCAAGTGGAGCGCACCGGTGAACAGAGGAGGAGAGAGGGGGACATGTCAGGGAGGACCAAGAAGATAGGTCAAGGGGGGATGGAGGCGGTAGAGTCTGGGGTACATTCCCTAAAGCTACGCTAATTGCGGTTTGGGAGCGTTCGCTAGTCTGCACCTGGTCTCGCGCTAAAGGGTCAGAAAATTGACCGGCGACTGAGAGCAAAAACGGAGACCGCTGCGGAAAATATATGTAGACAGTGGGCAGATAGGAGATCGATCGGGTTATAATTTTGTCCAAAGTCGGGGAAAATAAAGTTCATGGAGGAATGAAATTTGAAAACATATGGCGAATCCCGTCGCCCTAAATAAGTTTCGATCTTTCGGAATAGAGTGTAGATAATATTTGGTTGGACGTTTGATGGAAAATGACGAATTTTTCATTTTGGACAGGTGGGGGTGAAGGAGGGCTGAGCAGTCAGCTCAAGTCAAAGAACGTGTTGCTTGCGTGGAATAGGCTGCTGCAGCACGCTTAAGTAAGAAAACTAAACTTACTAGGTGAAAGAATAGTCTCTTTTTTTTCGCTTTTACCCCCTGTGCTCACTTTCTTTTGTATCACAAATGTCTAAATAACCCCCCCCCCACCTACATCTCGAACTCTCTACAAGGGGGCGAGGGAGAGAGAGAGTGAAAGAGAGAAAACAAGAATACCAAATAAATGAGAAATTTTCGTACAGGCACCGCTTCCGTACGTTCCATGCTAGCAATAACAATTAAATATCGACCGCTTTCCTCGGCCGGAGAGAACCTGAGATACTCAGAGACTGCCAAGTACCAAGACGCCGCTCACCCCCTCCCTCTATTTCTCCATCTACCGCACACATCTACACTCTCTTCTTTCTCCATCCCTCTCTTGAATGCAATCCGAATCCATCTCTTCTATCTGCCTTAACTCATCCACTCATTATTTTTGTTCTTCGGGTGCTTAATTAATATTCATATTCATCTGACAATCATCTTTTTTATTTCGCTACCTTAACTGTTTCTGAAGAGCATGCAGTCTGTTATAATCCCCCCAAAAATCTCTAACAGTGTGAAGTGTTAACAACATTAAATCTAAATGCTTAGTGGGCCTGCTTTTGATAAAGGAGTTCATTCCACATCTAACATCTGTTCCGGTCCAGAGTTTGGCCACAGATCACAAGCTTAATTGAATAATGGAAGACTGAAATAGGATAGAGTGGACATGCATGATCAATTGAAAGGTTTCCCCTCTCTGTCTGGTGGTATAAGCATAGAAAGCTATGACCTAAGATCCATGACAACATTACAGTGATGAGAGGTGCAAAGATAAAATATCTGCTTATAACCTATTTTAATAATAGCCTATTTTAAATTGTATTCATTTTAAAGATGCACTCATAATATTTTCTGTGTTGCACCGGCCAGTATGACTTGAGACTTACTGACACACAAGCAGTCTGAATGTAGCATCATGAAAAACAAAACTTTTCACCATGATACGTATGGCCTAAGCAAAATTTTCTGATAACTATGTAAAGTCTATGTAAAATAAAACAGCTATTATTGGGCTATGATATTACTGGATCTCGTTAATTTAAGAATACAGAATTTTAAGAGGATTTTAATAGATAAATTTGTTTTGGTAAAACTTTTTTTTAATCTAGAAAAAAGACTGAGTGCACCTTTAAGCACGTTTTCAAAGTGATAAGATTTATACGTTTGTTTTCGCCTATCCAGTTGTATCCTCCTTGTCGTAAAGCTCACAAAAATACCTCAGGAGCAGATGCATTACAGTGATTGGAGCTGAAATGGCCTATCTGTGGCAATCTGAGTGAGCCAACACCATAAGAGGTGAGACTGGTGCCCTTAAAACAACTTTTCAGGCTGAACAAGTATCAAAAGTTTCTCAATCAACGTCATCGCCTTTCACTCTCCCTATATATTTTTTTCCGCCTCAGAACTTCTTTCCCGAACTCAAACCATTCGATTTCTATTTATTCCCCCCACCCCCACCACCTTTCACTCAGCCTTCTCATCCGATCTTACCATTTTCACACCTCCAAGCCTCAACTCCAGCTATTAAACCCCATTCTTTGCGAGCGGTGACCGAGTGGCTGTCACTCTCTTTCCTGTCGCGTTCTCCATCCCATCTCGTTTTCTCATCGTTTTGTATTTAATTAGTTAATGCATTCATCATTTACGCCCCAATACCTGCACTATTAACATAGCCTTTCCCCCTAAACACCCCCCAGCTCAGCTCACCCTGTCAGCTGTGAGGCCGTTTCCGTAAACGCTGGAAAAAACCGTAACGAGACCCCAGTTTTTTCCCCTTTTACCCCATACCTCTTTTTCCACTCTATTTCTCGCTCTTCCCCTCTTTGCCCCCTACCTATTTCCCCACAGCCATCTCTCCTCCGTCTATCTTTCTTTTTGCCCCCCTTCGCCCCATACACTCTCTCCTTTTCTCAGTGCCTTGCAGTCGCCTCCGTCGGCTAGTCTCTCTCCCCGGCGTTGGAATTATGAAAAATGCGCCCATCGACAGAGCGCCTCAGCTTCGATTAGCCGAGATGGGACATGACAGGCCGCGATCAATACTTATACCGTCCTATAACGTGTCAACTAATGAATCAATCTCGGCTAAATTTTCCATTTTTCAAAAGCCGACGCGAGAGACTGGAATATCCTCTTTTGTAAAGATATTATTATCGATTTCGTCGGCAATTTGACATCGGGGGTAGTTAATTCCACTCTAGAATAAAATTGAAAACACTTGAGATTGAAGTGAGAGAGGTAGAGAGAAGGAGGGAGGCAAGGGCACAACAGAGCGGGAGGGGGAGAGACGGTTGTTGACTTGATAAAAGAGGATGGGAAGGGATGGAAGAAGGGAAAAGGGGAAGAAGAGATGCCGGGGTGGAAAAGGAGAGAAAACTATATGATCTATCTATCTATCTATCTATCTATCTGTTCTCCGTCCATCTGTCTGTCTGTCTATCTTGTCTGCTATCTATCTATCTATCTATCTATCTATCTGACCTCCGCCCATTCATCCATCCACTCATCCATCCATCCATCTATCTATCTATCTATCTATCTGACCTCCGTCCATTCATCCATCCACTCATCTATCTATCTATCCTATCTATCTATCTATCTATCTATCTATCTGACCTCCGTCCATTCATCCATCCACTCATCTATCTATCTATCTATCTATCTTGTTTGTTTGTCCTCCGTCCATCCACCTATCTATCTATCTATCTATCTATCTATCAAACAGAGAATTACACCTGCACAAAAGTAACATGAAGTTACCTGAGTATTGCAGAATATTGTGATTGTAACCTAAAGCTTTGTTTATAATTTTGCATTAGGTGTTTTCATGAAGTGGTATGTACAAATTGTACACATATATTATAAAACAAGCCCTTCTGCACATTGTGTGACAGTGTGCAAGTGAATTTGTTTAGTAAATCAGTTTCAAATTTAAGGTGAGAGCGTTCATGTGCTGTATCCTGAGGTTATTTTTAAAAAGAAACATACAATAAAGACGCAAGAAAAGGAAGAACTAGAAAGAGGATTGAGGGATTAAAAGACAGAAAGGAATAGAGGGGGACAGAGAGAAGGAGAAAGAGAGAGAGGCAGTCAGCACGCGTGTCAGAGTGAAATATAGATGGAGGAGGCCAGTGTGTGTGGGGGTCAGAAAGGTGCAGTGTAACTGTCGACAATCACAGCCTTATTTACCTGTCAAAAACACTATCATCCCACACAGCCCCAGCCAAGCAATTTCTGCTGTCGCTCCCTCCCTCTTCTTTCTCTCTTTCTCTGCCTCCAATTACAAGCTAGAGGGCTATTTCTCTTCAGGACAAAAAAACACTGCCCACCAGCCCTCCCTCTCTCTTCCGATCACCCTCTTTTTCTCTCCCTCTCTTGCCCCTACTCCCTTAGCCAACAGTTGCAGAGTGGAAATGAACAAGCTGTAAACACACACCACTTAGCACCGTGTGTGTGTGTAAGTGCGTATCTGCCAGTGTGTTTGTGTGTGTGAAAAGAGGTTAGTGGAAACAAGTACCGACCAAAATGGCAAACCTGACTGCTGAGTGATTGACAGCTGTGATGACCCACACCTCTGATCAGTGACCGTTTCCTTTTTGTTTAAGAAAACATCAAAGCTTAGTTTTAAGCATTATACCACAGTATACTAACATGATAAACACATTGAGGTGATGCAGAACCATATCTGCTCAGTGCTCTACCTTACAATCTAAATTCAATAAAACATTATTTGTGCTTTCAGACAGCATCCACTCAAATATGTCCACAAGTTGAACCACCAAAACTGAGCTGTTGCTGAAGGACTGAATGCTAAAGCTGCTATTGTGCCATCTGAGGGGAAACGGAATGTTGTAACAGCATTAAAAACCACTGAGAGCTTTTCATGTCACCACTGACAGAAAGAAAATGGCACACAGTGATTGTGTGGTGATTGTATAAGGCTTGTGATATTTTTTTTCTTAAAAAACAAGAGAGAAGCTAGTGCTGAAGAACAAATTCACACTCATGAAGTATTTTCTGAATTCTAAGCCACTAAAGTCATTGATCTGTCCTTCAAAGTCATAATTAAATGGAAATTGTGCTCAACATATTGTTAAGAAAAATTACAATAATGTAGAGCAAGTTTTGACCTTTTTTGAATGAAGATTACGAAGGCAAATATTGATGTATTGTTCAGAATGAAACCAGCAGTAAGAGAAAAGTCTCCCAGGCCTTCTAAATAAGAGTCCCACATCTGTGGAGTTTTGCACATGTGATGACCTTGAAGCTGGTCTTACGGCTAATTCTCACTCTTAAATATCACAACCCCAGTGGACAGGCTGACCCAGGTACAGCATTCAAAGCATTTCCACCAGCTTGTTCACTGACAGAGAGTGACAGATAACAAAGGTGGCCGTTGCACAGCTTGGTTGATATGCTGTGTGGATGCACAGATACAAGGGGCAGATGGATAACTGGGTGGCATGTCTTTGTAGTAAACTGTCACTCAGTCACAGTGACACACACGTACGGGCCTACATAATGTACACAACCACTAACATGCACATCACAGTCATCTGTCTGAAAGATACTAGTCTAAGCTGTTCATTTAGATCAGTCAATGAATGCCTGACACATGATGCAAGACAATCTCAACCTTTGCTGATATATATATATACAGTATATATAGTTGTGCTCATAAGTTTACATACCCCTTGCAGAATATGCAAAATGTTAATAATTGAAACAAAATAAGAGGGATCATGAAAATTGCATGTTATTTTTTATTTAGTTCTGTCCTGAATAAGCTATTTCACATAACAGATGTTTAAATATACTCCACAAGACAAAATTAGAACTGGATTTATAAAAATGACCCCATTCAAAAGTTGAATCTTAACACTATGTGTCATTTCATGGATGATCCACGACTGATTTTATATTTTGTGATAGTTTTCATGAGTCCCTTGTTGGTCCTGAGCAGTTCAACTGCCTGCTGTTCTTCAGAAAAATCCTCCAGCTCCTGCACATTCTTTGGTTTTCCAGCATCTTCTGCATATTTGAACCCTTTCCAAAAGTGAATGTATGATTTTGAGATCCATAGTTTCCATAGTCATCCACACTGAGGACAACTGAGGGACTCGTACACAACTATTACAAAAGGTGGAAACATTTACTGATGCTCAAGAAGGCAACACAATGCATTAAGAGCCGGGGGTGTAAACTTTTGAGCAGGATGATGGTGTGTAAATTCTTCTCATTTTGTTTAACAATCTTTTTTTTTCCATTTAGTACTGGATTTCAGAAGCTACATAAATACTTACATGTTTCCCAGAAGACAAAATAAGTACAATTTACCCTGATCATCCAATTCAAAAAGTTTACACCCCCGTCTCTTAATGCATTGTGTTGCCTTCTTGAGCATCAGTACATTTTCACCTTTTGTAATAGTTATGCATGACTCCCTCAGTCTCATGCATAACTCAATTGTCCTCAGTGTTAAAAAATGGATTTCAAAATCATACAGTCAATGTTGGAGAGGGTTCAAATATGCAGAAGATGCTGGAAAACCAAAGAATGTGCAGGAGCTGTAGGATTTTTCTGAAGAACAGCAGGCAGTTGAACTGCTCAGGACCAACAAGGGACTCATGAACAACTATCACAAAACAGAAAGACAGTCATGGATCATCCAGGAAATGACACATAGTGTTAAGATTCAACTCTTATTATATTTCAGTTTTAGTAATTCAAGTTTATATATATATATATAATTTTTGTACTGTTATTTCAGTTAGTCGCCAAGACAACATATACTTTTAAATTTTTTACATTTTCATATATATATATATATATATATATATATATAAAATTTCCAAAATTTCGTGGTCATTGCTCATTGTAAAATTAGAGAACACTTTTAAATACTTGCCAGTTATTAGTGTTAATCTGGCGCAACATGCAAATATCCTTAATTATCTGACAAATCCTATTGAACTGACAGCCTAACTTTCTAGTTTTCAGTGACTTTGCAAGATAGTGAGCCGTTCTAAAGTGACTGAAACCCTGCGACAACCCTGTCCAGATGAAGGCCAAAGCAGCCGTAGCAAGAGAAGCTGGTTGTTCCAAATCTGTGAAGATTACATCTTTACAATGTCACTAACTCATTCAAGTCCCCCAAAAAGGTTAGTCGTCCATGTAAGACAAATGCACAAGAGGACAGGATAATGCAGAGAATCTCAATGGGGAATCGGTTCAACACTGCAGCTGGAATTGCTCGCCAGTTCAGCACTGAACAGGGTAAGGATCTGTCTCGGCATACAGTGTCTCAACGTTTTAAGAGCATTTCAACCAAAAGTGCACTCTTTCTCATCAGCAGAGAGAATCAAAAGGCTAGACTAACCTTTGCTGAGGAGCATGTTGTGTGGAGAGAGGAAAACTGGTCCAAAGTTCACTTCAGTGTTGAAAGCAAGTTTAATTTATTTGGATCTGATGGGAAACATTATGTTCATCATCAATCTGGGGAAGGACTGAACCAAAAGTATGCAAAGAAGTAAGTGAAAGGTGGAGAAAGAAGTGTCATGGTTTTCTGCAGCAGGAGTTGGGCCTCTTATACAGCTACATGGCAGAGTGAATGCAAATGTTTATCAGAACCTCCTGCAGCAACATGCCTTTCCTTTCCTGCAAGCATCTCACAATTCGCCCGCAATTTTCATGCAAGTTAATACTCCTGTCACACTGCAAAACAGGTAAAGCACTTCCTTGAAGCTGAAAACATTTAAATAATGAAATGGCTGGCTCAGATTCCTGATTGAAATTCTCTGGAAAATCTGTGGTGACAAAGTTATGGCTACAAAACCCACTACAGTCAACAAACTATGGAAGAGAGTGGAAGAAGAGTGGACCAAGATCAAACCAGCGCAGTGAGAGAAACTAGTGATGTCTCGCGGCCTCAGATGTGCTGAAGTCATTCAAAGCAAGGGCCTCTACACTTCCTACTAATTTCTGACAGCTGTAACCCTCCAAAATTTTAGTTGTAATCTTCTTTTATACTACAGTGATTACTGTTCTCTAATTTTGATCACGGTGTTTTCCACAAAATAATTTTTTTTTTTGTTGAAATGCTTTGGATATTTTGTCAAACATGTTAGTAGAACAGTGGTATACCTACAGCTAATATTCCTTCAAATTTTGATCA
>NW_015625783.1:827473-849177 GCF_001515625.1 Sinocyclocheilus rhinocerous | reverse complement strand
ACGGTGAACAATATCCAACAGGGCAAGGCAAAGAGAGATAATCCAGGTACATAGCAATAATCCAGGCAGGGGCAAACAGAGTCCGAAACAGCAAGACAAAAAGGGTAATCCGAAAACACAGGCAAGAATCTGAACACAGAAAAACAGGCAAGGTGAGACTATGACTGTGCTCGCCAGTTCAGCACTGAACAGGGTAAGGATCTGTCTCGGCATACAGTGTCTCAACGTTTTAAGAGCATTTCAACCAAAAGTGCACTCTTTCTCATCAGCAGAGAGAATCAAAAGGCTAGACTAACCTTTGCTGAGGAGCATGTTGTGTGGAGAGAGGAAAACTGGTCCAAAGTTCACTTCAGTGTTGAAAGCAAGTTTAATTTATTTGGATCTGATGGGAAACATTATGTTCATCATCAATCTGGGGAAGGACTGAACCAAAAGTATGCAAAGAAGTAAGTGAAAGGTGGAGAAAGAAGTGTCATGGTTTTCTGCAGCAGGAGTTGGGCCTCTTATACAGCTACATGGCAGAGTGAATGCAAATGTTTATCAGAACCTCCTGTGGCAGCATGCGGTTCCCTCCCTGTGTTCATCGCCCAATCAGCCGGCAATTTTCATGTAGGACAATGCCCCCTGTCACACAGCAAAACGGGTAAAGCAGTTCCTTGAAGCTGAAAACACTGAAATAATGAAATGGCCATTCAAGAGTCCTGATCTACACCGACTGAAAATACTTGATGTCAAAGTTATGACTAAGAAACCCACTACAGTCACCAAACTGTGGAAGAGACTGTAAGAAGAGTGGACCAAGATCACACCAGAGCAGACAAGTTGAGAGAGAGACAAGTGATGTCCTGTGGACGCAGATGTGCTGAAGTCATTCAAAACAAGGCCCTCTACACGTCCTACTAATTTCTGACAGCTGTAATCCTCCAAAATTTTAGTTGTAATCTTTCTTCATGCTAGTCATTGCTCTTCTCTAATTTTGATCCCTGTGTTTTCCACCAAACAAATGGTTTTGTTGAAGTGCCTTGGTTGTTTTGTAAAACTATTCAACTAGAATGGTACAGCCACAACTAAAATTCCTTCAAATTTTGAATGATGATTACATTATTTCTGAAATATAAAGTGTTCATAAATCGTTCTCTAATTTTGATATACACTGTATATATATAATACTCACATCCATAAGATGCCTGTGATTTCATGTTTCTGCATCCAAAAACTACAAACTCTTAGCATATATAGGTCCATCTCTACTTATTAAGGCCAACAGTTAAATCCCTTGCAACCACAATCGCTGGCATACATTTGTTAGAATAAATACATAACTTTACAATACAATGAATTCAAAGTAACCCTTTTACATTTTCTTCACTACATCTCTACACTCCTCACCTGCACTATAATTATCATTGGCACTCTGTCACATGTTCAGCATAATGTGTTTGCAGATTTAATGTTTTCATTGCAGTTTGCATTAGACCTGCTCCCACTCTCATTTTATTGAATTCATATAACTAAATGAACTGCACCTTGCCTCTTGGCAGTCCACCATTACAAATAAAAATCTCTTCTTAATTGCTTTTCTTGCTTAAAGAGGAAAACTATCAAGCTGATATAAGTGTTGAAAATTCAATACACGTTCAAATAAGCCTTACATTTAGTGTAAAAGAACGGACAAATAATGTGTTCGGGAGATGACAAACAAGTAGTGAATCTTACAAACCTTACCAATCTGTGACTGAACATAATGGGCTTAAAAACTTCAGCGTTCTGTAATTATTTTGCATTGAAGTAATTAATATTAGCCGATTTTCATTTGAGGGGATTGCTGACAGTATGAAAGGTCAGATATGTGCCCCGGTGTCAACAAGTGACAAGTGGTGAAAGCTAGTGTCAAAAATAAAGAACTGATATAAATGGAAAGGCTGGATAAAAGCAAAAACTCATTGAAAAAGCTGGAGAATCAAAATGTACTGACCAGTGAAGTGGCAAAACTGAGACACCTCTGGAGAGGAAAGCACCAGGGAGATTGCTTTGACAAATTTTGTGAGTCAGTCTGATGTGGAAACCATATCACGGCTACCAATCCCCAAGATCTGCCACCAGCTTTCTGTAACTGGGCTGTCACCTTCTTTAACAGTGTGCATCCACTATGAGATTTATGAGAACAGATGTGTACCTGACAAAAAGCATTACACGTGATAACAAATTATGATATCAACAGTGAGGAGGAATATAACTTCACATAAACAGCACAACATCAGACAAATAAGATTACATGTGGTAAGTTACAGAGTTCCTGTGGCTCAGTGGTAGAGCATTGCGTTAGGTGTGGGTTCAATTCCCAGGGAATACATATACTGGTCAAAAATGTATAGCCTAAATGCACTGTCTGCTAAATGCATAAATTATTATTAATTAAATTATTATAAGATAGATAATACGTGCCTAAAACATAGTTTTGCGTAAAACTTTAGCTAGCCCTTGCAACACATGAAAGATATTTGACATTTTTAAATATAAGAGATAAAAAAATATCTATTACAATAATCCTTTTTTAAAATTTTTTATAAATTGATATTTTTATTCAGCAAGGATGCATTAAATCAGTCAAAAATGACAGTAACGGGGTTTATAATGTTAGAAAATATTTATTTTTCAAATAAAGGCTGAACATTCTGTTCATCAACCATCCTGAAAAATGTATCAGTTTTCACAAAAATATGAAGCAACACAACCGTTTTCAATATTGATAATAATAATAAATGTTTCTTGAGCACCAAATCAGTATGTTAGAATGATTTTGCCATCACAGGAATAAATTATATTTTAAATATATATTAAAATAGAAAAGTTCTTTTAAATTGTAATATTTCACAATATTACTGTTTTTACTGTATTTTGATCAAATAAATGCAGCCTTGGTTAGCATAAGATACCTTTTTCAAAACATTAAAAAAAACTACCTCAAACATTTGAACAATAGTGTATATGTTTAATATAGTGTATATTTAGGCATTACATGCAACAAAATGATAACAAATCAAATGTACACTACGTTTTCTATTATAATTTTACTAAATGATAAAGTTTACATACCCTATGTATTTACACATTGTGTGTTGCATTAATAAATGTTATTATTTGAAGGAGTCTCTCAACAGTCCAGAGTGGCAAATCTGAACCTCAACATCCTAGTCACTGTGAGGAAGAAGTGCATGCTGGGAAACCAAAGAACCTGTAGTACCTGGGAGATGTTTGTCAATAACAGCAGGCAGCTTCATGTTGCAGTTTACGGAGTTGTTGTAAATGATTTTTTCTGTAAAACATAAAAGAACATGGGATGGTACAGAACAATTACTGTTTTTATAATTTAGTATAACATTACATAATTAAAACAGCACAGATAAACAGAGAACAGTGAAGCAGTGAACAACCAGCATACACAAAAATAGTTTATGCGTAAAAAGAAAACTATTTATGCGTTTAATATTTTTTTTCTGCCTAAGATCGAGCTTTACGTCATATTAAATTTAGTTGTCAAAAGTACTATTCATTTCTATAGGTGTAAAACTTTTTCAAGTGGAAAAAAAAATACATTCGGGTAAAAATGTATAGAGAATGAAAAGACAGAGGAAAAAGAATTTAAGAAAGGAAGATTGGGAGGGGGCAAAAGAGAGTGATGGTGGATTGAGTGTGTGTTAATGCGCTGTGCTGTGGATTAGTACGGGCCGCCCGGGCAGCTGAGCAGAACCAGCCAGCCCTCACAAACCAATCAGGCCTTCATTAGGCCAGGCGGGGGGGATCGATGCTCAGCCCACATCAATTAAACAGCCCTCAAACCATGCACACTCTTCAACACACACACACACACACACAACTATCCTGCACCTGTACGTTCTGTTCTGTTCTACTTTAGATGTGCACAAACATCATCATATATTTCAAGAGTCTTTAAAATATATATGAAAAAATTCTTAAAATCACAAGCCATTAATAAACAAAATACATTTTATATTTAATTGAAATAATTGGATCATGTCAAATTCTTAGCCAATCAGACGTTTTCTTTTTAGCACAATATGGCATACTGTATTATACTGACACCTCTGAATCACACAAACACCCCACATTCACAGCACAAAGCTCTCTTTTATCCTCTCTCTCAGACTTTGTATCATAGTAGTTTGCACATGCACCCATCTGAAGAACACACATCAGTCATTATGTTCTATATCATTCCTGCCCCTTGCATTTTTGTTTATTAAATATTGGGGATAATTTGACGTTTTATGCTACAAATAGGAATATAGTACTTTCAGATACTTTTAACATTACTATCTTACGGTTAATTCCATTTTGCATATTTGAATGCAATCTTGGACTAGACATGGTTTTGTTTGAACATTCATTGGAATGTATTTTTCAATACAATATAAGTGTATGTGTGTGAATAAACAATAACCGAATTTTCATTTTAGGGTGAACTGTCCCTTTAACAATTTTGCAGTATAGTGGTGGACTTCTGGGCCCACACAAATATGTATCTGTACAGTATATATACATGTGCTGTTACATATACATTCATACCCCCAGCTTTAAAAAGTTGGCTTTTATGAGATCGACTCAAACACTACTGTGATCAGCATAACAAGTAGAAGATACTGCAAAAACAACTGTTTGATTAGTAATGAACAGTGTTGGGAAGGTTACTTTGGAAATGTAATAGGTTACAGATTACAGTTACCCAATTTAAAATGTAATAATAGTATAACTATTTCAATGTAACTGATTACATTTGATTAGTTCTTGATTTCTTTTTTACATTTCTAATGTTTTCAACTGTTCATCATTTTCAAGCATTTAAAGCAGGCAGGGATAACCTTACAGTGGCACTCAACACGGATTACAGTCAGACTTTCAAAATCCTTCATCACTTGAATTAAGATTATAATAATTGAATTTTAAAGCACAGCCACCGCAAAATCAGACTTTAGCACCTCTTTTTACTTTGAGATTGTTCTAAAGTTAAACACAGACTTGAAATAATAACAAGATATAGTTTAATAGCTATGACACTGTTTTTGAAATCAAACCTTTGCATAGCTATGACAGGAAACATCTAACAATGCCTTGGAAAAAACAGTTAATCTTCAAAAAAAGAAAGCATATAAACCCAAATAAGAAATAAAACAGTCATCGAATAAGCACATGTCCTATTCTGTATCCTAAACTCCTGAAACACTGGTGTCTTATATTTTAGAGCAGTCAATGCAATTTATGAAAGAAATCAATTAAATCTGTAAGTGGGTATGTGTGAAAAAATGATGTAACCCCTTTTATTATCATTAACATTTTCATAAATAACTTTAATTTAATTACACATTTTTTCTCAGTAACTGTAACCGATTACAATTGCATTTATTTTGTAATTAAACTATGCAATCTGTTACATGTAACTAGTTACTTTCCGACACTGCTAATGAATACTATTTAAATGTGTGAATAATACGTTCAGATTGTACAGCTTTTTTAGATATTTTTAATCAATTAAATAAAGCCTAAAAACTAACCAAACTCTAACAAGTTAGTTTTATTCTCTTAATTTGATCGGTAAAGTTAATAAGAGTTTAGACCAGAGTACGTGAGTGGAGCAAGAGCAAAGTTTGCCCAGGATCACTCAAAAAGTGGTGTTTTCTCACAAGTGGAGAAATGGAAAACCAGCAGTGGAACTGGAGCAGGCTGATTATGAAAGAAGGTGACTAGAAATTTGTCACTCCGCTCCACTCATAGGGTACATCAGGGTTCCTCAAATCTTGCCCTGGTGTGCCAATGCCCTGCAGCGTTTACCTCAAACCCTAATCAAAAACACCTGAAAAAGTTAGGTCAGAAATATACATGTACACACAAACTGACCACCAAACGCAACTTTCAGACTCCATCTTTATTTTTTAGCTCAACCGTCACGGAATGGAACGCACAGGATTGTGGGATATCAAAGGCAGTGAAGGATACATCTATGCTGCCTTCAAAATTCGATCAGAAGAAGGTACCTCCGGAGACAGGAAGTAAAGCAGAATTTGGATTCGGACATGCCTTGATGCCTTCCTGTCTTGGAATGGCACTGGTCCTCCAGGACGGGATTTGAGCACCCCTGGGCTATGCTACTGACCAGATTTTGTAACTTTGGCTTCATTTAAAAATATTTGTTTGCAAAGAAGAAATACACCAACTAACACTTTTTTGCTTATATGTGGACATTAAGTTACTTAAATTAACAGCTTCTTTTTAGAGCTGCTGTATAAAAGCAGTATCACTTTCACAATAATGCTACAGAAGGCCTCTTGAATATCAGCACAGAGCAGAGCACTACAGCCGATTCACACATCTGTGCTGATATTGAGTCTTGCACATGTTATAAAGTATAAAATAAATAAATAATCTAAATTAAAATAGTTTTGCTGCTGTCAGAAATAATGAGTTGGCCAAAGATTCTTCGACTGAGCCATACACGTGTTGATACTACGTATAGAATGCCCTCTGGTGTACGTCGTCTCTGGTCTGTTAAAGGGCGATTACAGCGCCTTAAGATACAGTATATGGAACATGAGTAAGAGACGAGAACAGAACCTGTAGAAAAAAACATGTATACGTGCGCGTCCAACCTCATACAAACGCGCGCGCAACATCGATAACACCCAATTACATCCACGCTCGCACACAGAAAGTCTTGAACACACAATTACACGCGCTACGGACAACCTTTTATTAACACTCAATTACACACGCGCATAAATCACCAACGAAGCGCGCACGGGTCTTTAGCCTTCACGCGCTCAAAACCTAGAGAAAGACGGTGTGTGAGTGTGAGGGAAGAAGAGAGAGGGAGAGGGCGAGGCTCAAAATAAACGTGTCTGTGTTAGACGATTACCGGGCCGCGCTTCCTGCCCCGCCATATCACCTGCGTTCACTAGCATTGACACGTCAGTCTGCGGCGGCTAACGCGTTGTGACAGCGCTTAGATTATAATATCTGGCCCGTATTACTGGGCATTAGCGCCATTACGGCACCCCGCCCTCGCTTAGCCCGCTCAGGTGGACCATTTTGGAAATGGAGAAAAAGAAATGAGGAAACCGATAAAAATGCATGGAGAAAAGCGAGACGGGGGAAAACAAGGGGCACTCATTAAGTTAACCCACAACCGAGAATTAGACTAAAATATCTGCAACATGCCAACAGTTTGAGTCTAAAGAAACCATTTCTGCCATGAGTGGCAAACTCTCCCTAAAAGAGGCATTGTTCGTTTCAGAGAGGCCTGCAGAGCAGTAACACATCCTGGTCCTATTAGATAGATGATTAAGCTTTAGTGGAAAGCGATCAGCAAGTTCTATTAGGAGTAAAACCGTTTATCTAAATGAATTTATGTTTTTTTTTTTAAAGGATGTGCGTAATTATACAGACTTGGGTGCCATCTTCTTAATATCTTCGTTTGGCTCAGAAATGATGAAGAGTAGCCTATGAATCAACCCCGAGAAGATGATTTACGGTTAGTACAGCGACATGCTTGACTCTCTATTGCTTTTCAAAACCCTCATTTATTATACAAAGAATACACTTATATATCTAGGTCTTGTTGTTTTAATTAGGGAAATTAATAAGTAAGAATAAATTAATATTGCCTTGTCTAGGGCCCAGCAACTTCAATACCGGGGCATTTCTGGGCGAGGATACATTTGCGCAGCGCAATTAACGCTTAATAAGTAAGTGATTAATTATGATTAGCACGCGGATTCGTGGCAATGGCCTCTCGGTGAGCTCACAATAAGGCTCGATGTGTTAATTCGCCCACGAGCCCGTATATTCATCTCTGTCTGCGGGTGTGATCATCTGAACCCCAATCTACATATCCAAACGTGAGTGAGTGGGTTCACTTACATCTCCATTTGTGCTGGAGGCCTATTTGTTCTGCTCACTGTGGACGGTTGTTCCCTTTGTCTATTCATCAGCAGTCCATTAGTGGCGCGCCGTTTGAACGGCTTGGTGCACACAGACGTCATATGATTAAAGAAGAATTCATCCCCCCCCCAGATGTCTTTATTTGCACAGGGGTGGGAGTGTTAGATGTCTTCTTTGTCACCCCAGCAGGGTAATATAGTGTGGACTGAGGCATCCATCAATCGAGGAGCTGTGATATCCACAATCGAAAGCTTGTGCCATAGGGCACTAGGGTTCCACTGGTGCCAGTTGTCCCCAAGGCAACCTTGACAGACTCTTGACAGCTGAAATGATGACATCATGACCATCTCCTTTGGCGAAATGTGAAGGCTACGTTCGAGGCCAAACTTCAGATGAGGTACCGAAACTCAAAACCGCTCTGGTCTGGTAGAGTGACCATTTGACCAGAACACTGGCAACATCTTGAAGATGACTATAGTTACTTTTGAGACAATTCATACAAAGAGGCTGGGCATTTTCCCCCCTTTCTCTCCCTCTCTCTCTCTCACTCACTCACAATGTTCATTGCCCAGAAAAATAATTTCTTGGTCATTTCAACCCTTTTGTGAGCGGCAATCAATTTCTCTTCTTTTCACGATGGTTTGAGAGTGAGAGTGAGTTCACAGAAGTTTGACCTTCTCTAAAAGATCTATCAATTCATCCATCCTGCAATCTGTCTATTTATGTTGTGATCGCTCTGCTTTTTCGTGTTCGTTGATGTGAGAGCATCCATAGGCTCATCTGGTCATCAATCCGTCATCTTGTGTGGCATTCTGCAATTATCCAGTAACAATATAAGAAAAAAAAAGATCAGGTGATGGCGGAAAGGAAAAAAAGGCAGTTATTTGGCCAAATGCATAGCCTAAGGAAATATGGATTTATACACTGTAAATAAAAGTCACATATAGACTCCTCACAAGGGTTAAAGGAAAAAGATCCTACCTGGATTCCAGATTTACTTTAGTGTCTGGATTATTGCCCTTGATTTTTTCAGTCCAATCAGAGTGCTGTGAATATATGTCAAATATATTTATATAAAATGCATATATTTATACATTATATATACACTGTATAAATACACATATGTAATCATTCAGTATTAAAAATGTTATTTATATTCTGTTTGTTATATAAATACTACACACTACTACTCTGCAAACGGCTTAATTTTACTCATCAAAAAAATTTTAAGACAAAGCGTCAATTTATGAAATAGCTAATCCAGTGACATTTTTGTATGCACAAGGAGTTCAACTACAGACAGTATGGACAAAACACAGATCTGATCTCACCATCATTCAGCCTGTCTGGAGTTACACAAAGAGACACTAAACTGTGACTAAACATCTTCAAGATGCTTGAGGAAATACACCTAAAACCTGCTCTAATAAACTGTGCAAAAACTGACCTGGGAAAAAATATGTTTTAAAAGGCAGAGGATACCAAAAATGGATAAAATATATGAATAATATTGTTTTTGAAAACGTCCTCACTTCCATACTGCATTTTGTAAAACTTTTCACAGTACTGTAGCTTTGCAGGTAGATTTCTCTAAGTGCATTACATACACAGTATATATATATTGGGGTGAAAAAGCAAGAAAGAGAATGACTGGCAACACACTTGGCACTCTAACAATAATGTAGAAAAAATAACTCTTTTGTTTGTAACTCTATTTAATTGCATTTTGACATCTAAAAAGGCCCATCAGAATGCAGTCACCTCATTTCACAGATTTAAATGTTATGACAAAACTAGAAGGGGTGGCAACTTTCATGTTACATGGACTACAAAGTAATAAAGATCAGATCTTCCAAGTTTTCACTCTGTCTCACAATGTCTTTCTTTCTTCTGAATATAACAACAGACCCTTATCAATCCCTATTCTTTTCCTTCATTTTCACTACCATCTTTCACGTCTTTCACCGTCCCTTCATTCTCATTGCTTGTTCCTGTCCGGCCGCTTTCCCCTTCACTTATTCCCCGTCCCTTCCTGCAACACACACACACACACACACTGTCCCTTCCAATCTCCCTCTTCCTCTCGCTCTCGCTCTCCCTTACTCACAGGACGATATTATATATTCCAGTCTGTTCTTTGCATGATTTGGGGAGTAGATGAAGCCATATCCCGCTCTCCTCCTCGACCTCTCCCTCCCTCCCGCTTCTCGCCTTGTTGTTTAATGTTTCAATTTGGAGGAAGCAAACATTCAATCAGACAGATTAACTGTTTAATGCATGTCATCAGTCAAACTGTCTACAAGAGGGGGACCCTTTGCCTCTCCCCCCATCCACACACACACACACACATATACACCCCAACACCCGCACGCTGATGCTCTGCCCTTCTCACTCCCAGGATTTCTGTGGCCCATGCAGACACGGTCTACTCTAATATAAATACACACATTCAGCGAGACATGCATGGCTCTTTCTCAGCTATTCTCAGATATATATAAATTCAGATTCATACATAAAAGAACTAGAGTGAAAAAAGCATGGGAGTCTGGTTTATACATGTGACAATGTGGAAACATAATTAGAAATGTATAAAATCACTCACAATCAGGTTTACTGAGACACTGACTGCAATTTATGCATATTAATTGCGCATATTTTTTTTGTCAGCTGTATAGACCAAAACAACAACAGTCGTTTGCGAATACAAACATATTTTTAACAGTCTGTCTCTCCTACTCTCACTTACAGACTCGCAGAGACGCATGCACACAGAGAGCCGGGCCAGTGGATAGGGAAATCAAAGTGACAGGGAGGGAGAAAGAGGAGGGAGGGAGAGATTAAAGGAAATGAAAAGAGTAAAAAGGAAAGAGGAAGAGAAGGAATGAGAGGTAGAGCGTGGAGAAGGTGGAGTGGACTGTAAAACAGGCGCAGAATAGAGCTGTGCACCATAGAAGTGACAAGTACAGGCACGCATTGCAAAGGTCACTATAAATATGCCAGTGAAATTACACATTAATATAAAACCTTGGTGAATAATCTTAAACCCAGATCTGTGAGTTTTCTTTACTTTTTTTGTATAACTCACATTTTAAAAAAAGATTACACTAAATAATATAATAAAATGACCTCATAAATCCCTCTCTCTCTTCATTCTCATCCAGCATGTGTCTCTTTTCCCCCACTCTCACCGTGTCTGCTTGATGACCACAGCTCTCAGGGTGTCTAAACCAGGTAAGTATTGACAGCCAGCTCAAGTGACTCACAGTCCAACAGTCAATATGCAGACAGAGACGGGGTCCAAAGGTCAATGACAAAAGGAGAACAAGAAGAGGCAGAGAGACACAGCGAGAAAAGGCATTCAGTGTTTGGTGTGATTACTGTTATTTCATACTAAACAATTGCCTCAAATGCGAATGCTAGATTGGGGTGAGATTATGATGCTTAAGAGGAAAATGGCTGTTGAGGGTCAGAGGCCAGCGGCCTTTCTTGATCATCACATGCTTTTACAACATGTTTTGGGGATTCTAGAAAATGCACCAAATTAGGGTTTTAGATACAAATTAGATAAAAATACAATATATAAATGCACTGAATTAATATTATAATATACATATAAAGTAATATCCCTATGAAGCAATTTATGCCAGATCACTTCTAAATATATTATATGCAACATTTCATGCATATGTGTGTGTATAATATACAGATGTATTATTATACAAAGGGATTTAGCATGAATTACTTTATGTATGAAGTAACTATATACGCAATAGAATAAATCAATTTTCAAGTGTGTGTGTGTATATATATATATATATATATATATATATATATAAATAGTATGTATAATATACAGTATAGTCACTTCATATATAAACGTAATTATGCTAAAATCACTTCTAAAAATATAATATGCAATATAATATATTAAGTGAAGTTTCAAGAATACTAAAATACTACAAAATAAAATACTAATAGATGCCAACACTAAAATAAAATAGATACTAATACATACTAAGTATAATACTCTTTCAGACATACAGTACAACAACTAATAGAGACAAGTTACCTAGATAGTGTGCTTAGAGGAGACACACACACTCTGTATTGACACTGAGGGAGTGTCAGTGTGTATTGAATGAAAGGAGTAAATGAACACCCCACCCCACTGTCTTTCTCTCTCTCTGTCCATCTCTCCCACTTCCTCTCTATCGGCTATCAGTCTCTTTTCCTCTAATCATTTCCTTCCTTCTGGCCTTCTTTTCTTTCTAATGCAATTACCTTTCATTCATCTCTTCCTTCTCCCTCACTCTCTCTCATTCTCAGTCACTTCATCCCCCTCCTTATAATCTGGCTCTGTTATGTATTACTTCACCCTATGGGGTATTGGTTTCCTTTACTTACTCTGCAGTGATTCTCTCTGATTCACTTCTCGTTTTGTGACGGGCACCGCAGAAGTTCCGCTGTGTGTGAACATCTTTGTCTCCCTCCAGATCCCCTTTCACACTTTACTCCACTTCATCTCCACCTACACCTTGAAGACACAAATAACCGAGATGCTCAATAATCAATTATACTGACGTATTGAGTTATTCTATTGCATACACGTCTTTTCAGGAGTATGCTTAAGAGAACATGAACAGTGAAACAGACAGACAGACAGATAGATAGCCATGGCACTGGTATTAGTTGCACATAAAAGTTTTAAACAACAACTTGAGGTGTGTATCTGTATGACAAATGATAGATCGATCTATCTACATTATTTCTTCCTGTCAAACTTACACTGAATGATTAAAATGCATTCACTTCTCTTTAGACATATACTTAAAATCTTGTTTGACTTTATAATGTATAGTCATTTAGCATTAATGCATGCAGTGATGTAGCATAAATGACTTTCACTGGCTATTAAAGGTGTGTAAAACGTCCAGGATAAATAGCGCAAAGGAATGCTAGGAAATAAGGTGGACTTTGTTTCAGAGAGTGATGATAAGAAAAAGTGTAGTGTTAAGATTCGGAATTGCAAAAGGAAGGATCACGGCACTTTGCCAGGAAAGAAAAAGGGAACAGGAAAATAACCTGTCTTTTCTTACCTTCTGTTCGCTCTCAAGGAAAGTGGGAGCGAGAATGAAAATAAATAAAGTGGTGCACATTCACAGTAACGACCTTACTGGCTGACAAACACCTTTCCCCCTCAAAATTTGTTAATTCAGCTTCCTGCCCCGTGTGCATAGCTCTGCCAGAAACAGATGGCTGCCGGAATTGTCCTCAAGCGAAGTTCTAAAAGTGTTTGCCAAGAACGTCGCTGATGAGCGGCGAGGGCGTCTAGTAGCACGCTATGAATTTTATGATGGAAATAAAACGCGAAAAACAAAGACGCGTGCGTATCAAACATGCCTAAAATGGCAACAAAAAAAAAACTTGAAAAAGAACAAAAAATTGAAAAAGAAAGTTAGATGCTTAGTATAGGCGAGAGGAGTGCGCTGTCCATGGTGCTTAAATCGCCGCGCGTTTATCAGATTTACACGCATATTCGAATTATTGACGAATTTTGACAGATTTTTAAATAAATGTGTCTAATGTCAAAGGTCAGCATTTGATGTGGGAAATGATACACGGGGGCAGTGTATGGCCCGGACACATCTCTCGAGTGAACAACAGAAATATTTGAGGCCTCATTTAGCACTCAGCTTCAGGAGCATCCATTTCAATTAGCCTGTTGTAATCTCCAGCACTTCGCGGTTCTGTGCTCTGCTTGTTCTACCATGATGCCAACACTCGATATTTGATCTGGACTCGGCAACCCTGACAATCCGGCCCTTTGGTAAAAAGAGCACGAGTGGGCTCATGTGAGCGACCCTGTATGACCTTGACCACCTACACTGCGGCCTTGGGTTTGGACGACCATGCCCCGGACACAGCGCCTTCCCGCCAGGGGTCTCTGGATCGTTTCATCAAACGCTGTCCAACAGCGCACGCTAACTAACGGACCTCCCACTCCCAAAAGAAAAGCGCGAAAACATCAATAAGATGCAACGATCATTTACAAACACTGCCAAACAGCATACATTGAGCAAGAACTTCATATTCAACACAGATATTAGGGAAGCATTCACATGAAATGGAGATGAAGGAAGACCCATGTCGATGTGCGGACGGACAGATAAATGGATGAGTGGATTTGTCTGCATGGGTGAATAGATAATTGGATAATATGAAGTTTGCATTCTAAAAGAAAGCGAGTGCTGAGAAGCGGCCACGCTTGCTGTCACTCAGTCATTAATAACTGCAGGCAAATTAAGCTGCTCTTAATTGAGATACTGGGCGTGCATAATTATTTTTGCATACATTGAATACAATTATGGTATATGAGTAACGACGATGTATAATTAGTATAAAGGAGCTGAAACGCCTTGTCCTGATTCAGCAAATAGCCTACACAGGTAAGTCGAGGCGATTCAGAGGGTATTAGCCTACTTGAACCTCTAAACGTTTTGTGTGAAGGCCAACAACATTTAGCTGGCGTTTCAAAAATTTCAGTGATTACAAAAGTTATAAATCAAAAGTTACCTGGCGGTAAATAGATCGCGAACAGGCATACGGTTGGTTACTTAAACACTTTTTGGGTCATCACCACAATTTTTTGGGTAGTTAAAAATTAACAATGCCATTTTTTTAAATCAGATTTACGAAACACAAGATGACGTTAAGAAGATAACCAACTTTCAGGGCGCCAAAATTCGAGTTGCTCGAGATGAATCTCAACAGATTGCACTCCATTTTTAAAAGCTGGTTCCCCTGAAATCATTGTATAATTCTCACATTGTGGATACACAAAAACAACACAACACTGGGAGACCGCCACTGCTTCACCCCCTCCTCCCGTACACCTCCACCGCTACCTCTCTTCACTCTCTCCACTGGAGAAGCGGCAAGGAACCGCGACGCGAAGGGCCGCACATAGCTGATCAATATTCGATTTAGTTGCTAATTTAGGGCCTTTCTATAGCTGTCATCCCGTGATGTATGAGTCCTAACCCGAGGTCGCCGTGGAAAAGAAGGAGGAAAAAAGAAAAAAATATCAAACACCAGTCAACTTTTCACTTAACAATAGACCGACTTGAATATTATTTATGGCCGAAAGCGCCACTTTATGGGTGAATTGCTCCTATCGCTGGCTGAATGATGAAGCGGGCCTGTAAGTACACGACATACAAGCACACACACAAGGGGTGAAAACGTGTAAGCACAACTACCGTGCGCTGGATTGAATGAGAGGGGCCGAGGAAATATTCATTTCCAAAGACTTAACCGAGTGGCCTTTGCATAGCTGTAAGTGAGTGTGATTTTTCCATTGCAGCATCTCGAGAGTCAAGTTCAATTCAGCAGGCGCAGGTCAGGGACAAAATACTGCGTGTAGGTGATTGTAAGCACTCAGTGAGAAACTTTCCGTTAATAGGTTACAAAAATGGATGGCAGTGTAAGAAAATGAGATCGGACAAAAACACACGAGGCATAAAATACAGCGATATCCATAATAACGCTCTCGCACTCGTTCTCTCTCTCGCACGCACAAATATCTGCTTTATTTTGCCTCTTTTAATGTCTTCCCGATCGATCACCGGTCTCAGGATGTTATCAATAATTTGGAAGCTGGATTAACTTCAACGTTTCCATAACAATTCTTCGCGTTCATACTCTCCAGCATTTTTAATTAACACTTGCTTAATTAGCTCGAGATGGTATTGGACTATGATGGGTATTTCTATGGGGGAGGGCGGAAATTAACATAAAACCTCTCCTGATAAATTGATATATTATCAGGAAAGAAATGTTGTAGGAATTTCTAAGCGGAACGAATCATAAACAGACATCAATCAAAAGCAAGTAGCTCAAGACAACGTATAATTCTTTAAGAAAATGATTTAATTATTTATGCAAACGGAGTTAATTTCACATAAAGATTAGAACCAAGGCAGAAAATAGTTTGTTGACTCACCAGAGTGGAGCAATAAATTCTAACCAAATAAATCACACATAAAACAACACATAAACTACTGCAGAAACGACATATAAAAATGTATTATTTAGCATTTTGTGTTATGTATGTTTTTGCAAGATTATTTTCTAATAAACTTATGGTCGCATAGGTTGTTTTATTGACAAATAAAATTTCATAAAACCTATCAGACCATTAAGCTCCAAATAATGTGGCCTAAGTATACTAGCAGTCAATATGAGGGAAAACTCTATGACTACATGGTCACACTGTCATTGAACCTGAATTGTGATTAAGGCGATAGTCTCATGATTCTTAATTACAATGTACATCGCAATTACAAATCTCCACAAGTGCTCTAATGACTATAGAAGTCCATTCTGAGTGATTAGGATGCCTAGGCAAATCAATGCCAGCTCTAAGTTTTGAAGTTGTGTGCCTGGGTGGAATCTTTGGCTTGTTTTATCAATTAACTCTTATGTAAAGATTGGCAAAGGCTAATCCTTATGGGATTAAGGGCCTATAAATGGCCGATGATGTATGTTATACTGGAAAATAATTAACTGCAGACTATGAAGCCATCAAGGTCTTAATGTCACTAGCTACTACGTAATACTGATTCTTTTGCATTGTCCTATATGAACACTTTCAAAACATGACTGTAATTTAAAAAATCAGCCTCAGAATCCATCATTTAAGGTAACATTATATATGCAAACGCAGTTGGCTGATTAGAAGCACTTACTCTGTGTGTATTAATGTGATATCATGTCTCCATATGACAAACAGAACCCATTTCCTGCTTTGCATATGACAGGCCTAGGGGCCCAGCTGAGGCCTCCTGGCTCATTTGTATAATGACTTGAATGGGGTTAATCTTTTAGTTATTTTAAGCAGCACAAAAATATTCACATTCCCACTGGTCATATAATGAAATCAAAGCAGCATGTCCAACATGTTCCCCGAGTTGAATAAGCCTTATTAATAAATATGTTAATCCATTCCATTTAGTCTAATTTTGCTTTGTTGGGTTGATATGTATGCTTGGATTCCCTTAAAATGTATATGCATGCTATTTTTCAGATCCTGCATTGGAGGTCTACAATAATTATACTGGTTACATAATATTATGCTAAATATGCAATAGTATATTGACTGCAAAGGATTAAAGGGATTGTTCCCCCCAAAATGAAAATTCTGTCATTATCTACTCACCTTTATGTTGTTCCAAACCTGTATATCTTTCTTCTGTGGAACACTTTTACAGTGAAGCACACCTAAAGTTCCTTTAAAACAATCACAGCTTTGTGAATCAGTTTAAAAAAGTATGATCTCCACAATATGACTCAAAACCAATTAAACATTTATATGCTCAAAGGTGGGATACTAGAGATTTATTGTTTATAGAATACAGTGATGATTACCAGGGTTGACTGACCTCTGAGTCCCATCTGCTTCACTGACGGATGACTGACAGCCAGTCAAAGAGGGGAAAAAACACAAGTGCTAGAGTTATGTGAAACAGAAGCAAGACAATGGAAAGCACAGAAAACTAAACTTGCAGAGCACACAAGTTGTTAGTGTGATACTACTGTCAGACAAAAAGGGAATCTCCACTGAAGGGAAACATGTAAACACTCATAACAGCTTCTAAATCAGACGAGAATGTGGACGAGAAACCAAATGGCTAACAGGTCCCTCCAGACAAATCTGAACGTCCTCAGTGCTGCTCCCTCCCTGATTTCGTCCTAACCTCTCCCCCTCATCTCCCAGTTCTCCACAAACATCGTCCCCCTAAACTAGCTGGGCTCTAGGGACTTCTGAGGGAAGACGGGAGCCACGGAAAGCAGGTGAGAGAGTGAGTGCTTGCATGAGGGAGAGGAGAGGGGATAAGGAGATTGAAGCGTTTCTAATTTGAATAAACCCTTCGGCAGACTAAAACTGGCAGCCGGCTTCCCCTCTGTGCACAGGAAAAGAAAGCAAAGTAAAGAAAAAGGAAAGGAGGCAGGGCAGGAGGAAAGCAGAGATAGATGGGGGGATATAGAGATGTCTCCACATGCATTTGGCTCTGGAGTATGAGAGTTTGGGCTGAAAGGGGGTGGAATGAGAAAGAGATGTTGGAAAACAACAGAGCTAGATGAGGTAAAGAGATTGGACCAAAACAAAAGAAATAAAACATTGAGATGGGACTTATAGGACTAAAACGGTGGGGGAGACAAAAACTGAAACCAACTATGTGATTTTAAAAATTACCGGACCCAAGTTTTTCCCTCTTGGTCAAAAGTCTCTCCACTACTTCAGCTCTCCTCTATCTGCCTCTCTCTTTCTCTCACACAATTGCTCTTTTGAAAATAAAGGTTCCTGTTAGATATAAAAAGTGTTTTACAGCGCAATGCCAAGAGAACCTATTTAAGTTCCTCAAAAAACTTTTCTCTTCAGTTCTTTAGCCAGCTATATGTGCCGATGCTTTATATAATCCAGAAGGCTGATCTGAAGAATCAAGAACCTTATCATGAAAAACTAACTCAAGAACCCTTTACAGAAAAATGATTCATTGCTGAACCTGACTATAAAAGAACATTCATAGTATACAAAATAATTATATTCAAAGCAATAATTCATAATCACGTTATGGTAGGAATTTTGAGAGACTTGTGTCTTGGTTTAAGTTTGTGTTTACATTATGATAGTCTGTGAAAAGGTTACATAGCGAGAAATGTATTGTAAAAATGTCCATTTCAGCTTTTAGACTGAATTCCGGATTTTGACCCACGCCATTGTAAAAATATGAGAAATAGCCTACACCGCACACTCGCGCAGATGATGACACGATACGATTACCGAGGCCAGAAACGCGTTTCTGTTTAAGTATACTAGTAGGTCTAACAAAAAAGGAGGAGATAAGAAGGGAGAAGGTCTCTCTAACACCTACACACAGCGTAAGAGAGAGCGACAGCGAGAGAGGGGGAGAGAGAGCGAGAGAAACACACAAGAACTGGCTCCGGCTTCAGCGGCGCTGAAGTGAAGCGGCGACGCTGGGAGAACCATAAATCTTCATATAGAGGCTGTTTTGATTAATGCAGCCGACTCGAGCTAGGGGGCTGGACCTATCCCATTACGCCCTAATGGAAGATGGAGCGCCGCTGTCTCCACCACTAGGCCCCTGTCATTTGTTCCACTTTGCAGTCCATTTGGCCGAGAGACTACAAGCCACTCCATCAAAAATATTTTCAGAGTTAATTTCCGCCCGCTTAATTCGCCTTGATTCGGATTGCGTATCGAATGGCAGGATCGATTTTCGCCTGGCGTCTAAATTAAATAAAAGAGGGGGGTATACTTTAAGACCGCGTTTTCTTTCTTTTCTCTTTTCCATTCTTTCTCTCCCCCTTTTCCAGCTATCCCTCACTTTAAGTCCATCTCATTCTTTTTCCCTTGTTGCATCTCATTTCCCTCTCTCCTTTGGCTGTTATAGATATTATAGGCTAGGGGGTGGGGCATGACGGTGTACTACACATAATCCGAGATCGAGGGAAAGACAAATGGAATGGGGTGATAGATATATGGATCTTTCCAGAAACTGTAAACGGGCATATCAAACATAACAAAACGAAAAAAAAACTTTTAAATGTAAACACTTTCACAATACTCCCAACAGTGTGCCTGGTTGACTTTTTAAAAGAAAGTTTAAAAAGGAAAGTTTGGGTTATGCAAACTTACATTTTAATTAAAATAATAGCAAAGACACAAACAATGTGATTTGGGTTTCTTAATGTTCCATCTGATTACGCAATCTATTCGAGCGTGTACAGTTGCCATGGTTACCGCCTAAATCAACCGCGATTACAGTTAGCCTACAGTTTTTCAGCGAAGTGCCGTTCGATGAAAACATATATTTTATTAAAACCTTGTTTAAACATGTTGTATTTTAAAAGAATATTTACTTTAAAAGTACATAGTCTTTCCATTAAAAGTAACTAAATTATTGTGGTTAGAAATTTACATAAAGCATGTTAGTCATTTCAGTGAACCATAATTATTCATTATTAGATAAAACATATAAAAGAGAAAAAAAAACACATGTATTGTACGTATTTTGAAGACGTGGAAAAATAATAAAGAAAAAGTAGCCAAAAGAAATGGAGAGAAGGGTAAAGAGCGCCGTGACAAATTGGTCGAGTGTGTCGCGAAAACCCTTTTAGATTTAAAGCCGCATGTAGCCCATCGTCATATCTTTCCAGAGTAATTTATTTTCCCATTTCTCTCTCTTCCTCAGCCCCTCTCTGTGAATTTATCTGTTGGCCCCTGCGCGTGCTCCAGTCACGTGCGATTGAAGAGGGGGGGGAAAGTCAATAAAAGTCTCCAGCCACAACTGCTTCCCCACTTTGGGCTCTAGCACTTCTCGTACTCTTTCTTTTCCTCTTTTGTTTCTATTTGTTTATCTCCAGAATCCTTTCTGTTTCGCAGCCAACTTTGGTGTGAAATTACATTGAATAAAAACAATAACATTAACATAAAAATGTTAGAAACCCTATTCTCCTATTATAGTAAAAATTGAAGGGACATTTTGGCAATTTTTATTTTTTTTAAAAGCCAAAGTGCATTCAACGTAATTATGCTGAAATAATTGATCAGTTGATCCTGTAACTAGAAACACCAAATCCTCTCACAGCAGGATCATTTAAACACACAAAGTAGTCAAAATGTTTAATTATCTAGTACATCTTCCCTGACAAACTTTGACCGTATCTAAGGGCTTGTCAGTGAAACATGAGGTGTTTCAAACCCCATGAAACTACAACAAGGTTTGACTTTGCAGCCACCCCATGGAGACAAAGACGATGGTTAAGACAAACCCAGATGTGACCATATCGACTCGTTTCAGGCCACCAATATACTCTTTCTAAGTCCACACAATCAGTTATTGTCTGATTCTTGAGAAAAATGCCCCAACCTAGAATAATGAATAAATACACAACATACACAGTCAACAGGCCTCTGGTAAGATACACACTGTGTCAATATTAATCTCACTGACAGAAGATCGAAATATAGCAACTGTCACACATCATCTTTCCTCTCTCCTGTCTCTCCATGGAGTGGGGGTTCAGACAGAGAAAGAGTGTGAGAGAAATAGAGAGAGAGAAAACGTGAAAATGAGAGAACAACTGAAATGTGGTAAATGTACGTATAGAAATAAGAGAAATTAACACAGCAAAAAAGAAAATTTAACAGGATAGATAGTATAAGAGCTAAAGGAGGTGTTGGAGAGGGAAAAGAAGGACTGACAAGAGGAAAAGTGGAAGATGCACACACAAAAAGAGATATAGAGGGCCCACCAGGGATCGTTTTACGAGCATCCAATTGCTTTCATTGGGGCACTATTCTCTCTCTGTCAATTTCCTTATCGTGGCCTTGATTTAATTTATAGGCCTGCTTGAAGCCTTTCAGCTCATACTGTAACATAATGTGTAGCAAACAGTGGCATAAGTCAACAGAAACTCTGCCGTAGACCTATGCCGTTCCTATTCCCTAATCCATCCACAAGTCAGAAGTTTTCAAACTTTTTCAGGTCTAGGACTCTTCAGTGGACAGAGAACAGGGATCATAACAACCAAGCGGCAACCTTCTGGTCTCTCTCGTGAAACCAACACGGAAGTGACTAAAACTGTAATTCATCGACTGGCCGCTAGAGGCTGGCTCCAAAAGGGAGTCAGTCCCATAGACTCCCCATGTTAAAACGCCCAACTTT
>NW_015625783.1:813365-827391 GCF_001515625.1 Sinocyclocheilus rhinocerous | reverse complement strand
TTGCTGCAAGCCCGCCGGCCGCTCCTTCGTCGAATCCACCAGCCGCGCCGTTCTCAAGACCGTCGGCCGCCGCTCACTCTAGCTCACCGTGTGTGATGCTGTGTGACCAAGCGGCAACCTTCAGGTCTGTCTCGTGAAACCAACACGGAAGTGACTAAATCTGCAGTTCATGGACTAGCTGCTAGAGGCTGGCTCCAAGAGGGAGTCAGTCTCATAGACTCCCCATGTTAAAATGCCTAACTTTACAGCAGAAAAAAACATGTTTACAGCCTGGTTCAAAAAATGATTTTGGTCTATATAGCTCATTTTGCCCTTCATGACAACTGTGAGGGGGGTGAATTTTTTTATAACTCATCCGTTTAAATTATATTAAGCCTTAAAGTTCTGCATAATTAAGGGCGTGGCCACTTGAGTGACAGGTGAATTGCCGCTGCTGTCACCGCCGTCGAGCTAGGTGGGCGTGGTTTCAGCAACCAGCTCCCGCCTCTTTGCCCATTTTCGATTATCTGGGAGTGACACGCGGTGACGCGCTGCCAAGATGGCGACGGCCGGCTCCGCCTACTTTAGGCTTCAAAAACGCTCTTCGGAAACCTACGAGTGACGTTTTATACGTATTATACAGTCTATGATAACAACATGCATACAGTACCATATTAATGTAGTTTACATAATTTTATAATGTTGACTTTGCAAGGCCATTAAAATAATAGTAATGTGCTTCTTGAACATTTTATTTAGTAAAACTTTAGTTTCTTAACTTTGATCTAAATTAGTAGCACTCTGATAGTAAAAATATAATTTCTTAAGAATGAAGGGGGAAAACAGTTGAATGCAAAGATGAAAAAATCTGCCCTTCAGTCTTTGGGAATGCAGAGGTCAGATACTGACCATAACGAAGACTGGAGGGCAATGTACAAGGTTCTTATTGGCAGACAATTGGCTTTGAGTTAGCAGCTATTAGCGCCAATTATGTGATATTAGTCCACTCAGGCAGTTCATTAAAGGAGCCCTTAATTACAAGTATTCTGACCCTTTTAAAAGATCTTATTGCCAAGGATATTAACTATATCATGTAGGCTGTGATTACCACAGAAATTAGTTTATAATATCACTGAATAATTTTAAATACTGAAGGCTTTGATCCAATAAATTTAAATACAGATAAGTTTGCTGCTTCATAAAATAAATATTGATTTTTTTAATGCAGAAATCTATAAAGCAGCTGGTGATGAACCACACTAAAATATTAATTACCATTAATACATTTACTTGTGCAGCGTTTTAGCAAGTGTATTGAAACACATTAAATTGTGTAGATAGATACAGTCAAACTAAAAATTATTCAGACACCAGATATAATTTTTGATATTTTTACTAGTGGGTGCAGGACATTATAGTTCATTTATGTAAGTGAGGATAGCAAAATAAACTGTGACATATTATACCCAAAAAATTCTTCATACAGTGAACTAAAAAGTAAAATTGATAAAAATTTGGGACCAAAAATTATTCAGACACTTTGACCTGACCATGTTTTGCTTAAGTGTTTTTCTTTAATTGCTAATGTGAACTTTTTACACAACAGAGTGAACAAAATTAAGCATTGCTTGGTAATTGGTTGACCTAAATTGGTATTATCTAATTGTGTACTTAAATTTAAACAGCTGACAGCTATTCAACCTAATTCATTACATACGTATCTAGCAAAGTTATCTGACATTATCAAGACTAATTTGTTCCGACACAGTTTAACGGAGTTATTTTCATATTTTATTACCATTTTCTAAACTATAGCGAATAAACTGTGATAATTTGAGAAATGTTGAAGGTGTCTGAATAAATTTTGGTTTGACTGTAGACAGACAGACAGACAGACAGATAGATAGATAGATGGACGGAGGACAGACAGACAGACAGATGGAGGACAGACAGACAGACAGATAGATAGACAGATAGATAGATAGATAGATAATGTGTCTAGTAATGAGTGGGAAATTATATTAGATTGAAGCAAAATTTGGGCCCATTATATATTAAAAAAAAAACTTCTGAAAAAATAGAGCATGCAGCTTCAGTATGTATATGACACTTAATACAGCAAGGCACATAGAAATGATCATCAGCTATTTTGAACTTTTACCTTTAGTGCTATAATTGCGAAAGCAAGCGGTAGTGTCTGACTGAGCACATACGATAATGACTCTGAAGTCAGCAACTTAAGCTCAGTCACCTTTGGTCTCTGTGGTCAGTACCTGTGTTCAGCACTGAGGATTAAAGCCTTATCAACTGGAGTAGAGTTGTCAGGATCCACACCAGATTACAGGTTGTGATCCGCTAATAAGTTCATTCACTGCAGATCAAAATTAGATTTATTCATTACACCGACCCTAGGCACAGCTACCGTCGTTCCTTTCGGTCTCACTTTACCTTATTCTCTTATGATCTGCTCACACCTACAGAATTATCACAAACGTTTTTTTTATTTTAAGCACTTCATCTGGTCACACTGTCAGGTCTCTGCTCTCTCTTCTTCACTCACAGTATTTCAGCAGGCCTGTGTCTTTTCCACACCTCCTCTCTTCTAACTACATTCTTTTGATCCCACTATTTGACTCCTCTAAACATCACGTCTGCTTGTCGTCTTTCTCCTCCCGCGCTCGCTTGAGTTGTTGTGTTATTCTTGTCTTCCCCTCCTTACTCTCGTGTCTCTCATCCCCGCACTCGCTTCCTGCTTGCTGAGGCCACATCGTCCCAGCCGGTTATCCCTTTTCCCTCTCTCTCTCCTTCCCTCCCGCGCTCTTTCCCTTGTGATAAATGAGGCTGTCTGTTGGGTGCAGTTCATATTTACTGAGTAGGGGAGCGCACACTGTCAGTCTCCCTCACCCTCCACATCTCTATCCCTGTGCTAAACAGACACCCAGAGCCAAAGGTTAGGACATAAGGGTGGACTGGGGAGGAGAAGAAAGGAGCAGTTGTGGATTGTAGATTTGGGGCTATATGAGAAGCACCAGTGCTGGGAGCCGCACAACATATAAAAAGATGGCAATTGTGTGTGCCGTGACGCTAATCGAAAATGAGAAGCTCCTCATTTCGAGTTCGACAGCACCGACCCTACTCGTTTTCTGTGCTAACCATCCTCCCCTAAGCAAAACGCACAGCATCTTTTCACTGTCTTTTGTGCGCCTGAGCTTTCAGGCAGTTAATACGTGCCAAGAAAGTACCATGACCAAAAAAACACCTAAAATACACAGTTTCATCTACGCCTACATAAACCATCCCCACGCACGGCTTGTGTTATTCGCAGGGAGTGGAAAGTGGTGATTTGACCTCTGTTGTAACCCTTTCATGAATGAGAGAAGTGGATTTGGGCTTGGCTGAGCCCAAAGGGACACAGACGCAGCCGCCCTAAAGCCCCCTGAAGACCCCGAAAGCCGGCGGCTCTTCCCACACACTGACCTCTGAGGCCAACAAGCGCCAAAACCACTGCAGCGAGACGACACTGTGACACTGGCACACCAAAGCCAACAATGTGTTCCTTCAACAAATTGACAAGAGTATTGAGAGAAAATATGGAGAAAATTGGATTGCTGGAATTACATATAAAAAATTGGAGATGGGGGAAAAATGTGCAAGAGGGCTCTTATTTAATTCAACATTGAAGTAATTCAATTTTAGAGTATTCTAGAGATGGTCAGTCAGAAAACTGCCTGTAAATAAGGGTATTAGAGTTTCAGCACTGACCGTTGATGGATCATTTTACAAAAAAACACATGTCAAATCACAGGTCAAAGATCAAACTATGATCTCAGAAAACAAGTCAACACATTTGTTAGCATAGTAGCTATGTAGTAAACTAAAGGCTGGAATACACTACATGACTTCTACATAGATTTTTGCCCCAATTTGTCTGTTGGTGTCAACGCTAGTTGCCGAAAGTCAACACCAGTCTGCAGATTTTGAGCAGTCGCAGTTCACAGAAAATCGTTAGTGTATGATGGGTACCAACTCTCTCTACTTTTTTTTTTTTTTAGCTTCAGACCATCCTGATTCCATCCAGTCAGAGCATATCATGTTTGAGGCAATTTTAGAACACATATTTTCATTTGTGACGCGTTTCCGCAATGAGGCACATGTTTCAAAGTTTTTTGTGTGTGTTTGAAACGACTTGAAAGTCTAGTAGTGTATGATCCTCAGTCGTTTAGTGTATGATGTTGAGTTTTTCTGTAACCATTTACAAAGTTGGCAAGTGTGTGACGACTAGTGTTTTAAAATCTGTTCAGATTTTAAAAGTCGTGTAGTGTATTCCACTACCTTTCTCACGAACAGCGTTCTTGCGTTAAAAAACGCGGGACCTAGCGCAACAGAAATCAAGAACGCAGAGTCCTGTGACGCATTTTAAGCCCTGGTTCCCGAAAAGGCTAAAAACTTAGCAAGAAACGAACGGTAATATCGTTGGTGTGCCTAAAGAATACACAGAAAAAAATATGTAAAAGCAACGCAGCGGAATGCACAAACGAGTTCTGGGTGAAAAAGTATGATTTTATGATAATAATTTGACACGGAGACGAGGGAGTAACGCAAACAGAAATACATGTTACATATTAGAAGCTGTTATACTTTTTCACTTGTTTGTGTGAAGTAACCCAGCAGGTTGCCTCACTGTGGGAAGAGTGAGAATCACAGGAGAGAGACAGATGGCACCAAAGCGCATCCTAATTCCCAAAAGCACACTTTGACAGATATCTGTTTCCCCCTGGTGCCCCAAAGGAGGAACTGCTACCAAATTGTAACGTTTGTGGCAATTTCTAAACATTTACATTCTTTAGAGAGTGACTGACATGGCTAGTGAAATACAGAAGTAGTGTTTGTAAAGCATATACTCAAAAACTGAAAAGGTTTACCTATGTTACTATGTCTCCAATGGTCATTTCCGTCCGTACCCTGTAAAACAAGAAAATCATGTGAGGGGAAAAAAAAACCCTGTCATGTAATCCGTCTCAATTTTCAAAACCTATTAATTTTGTGCATCTGGCTCACCTCCCTATCACCCAATCTTTAGAAGCCATGCTTGTTCTGACAATTATTATTACTACAGCAACAGAGAGAATTAAAAAACACTCCCTTCCATACATCTCCCTGACCCTCCTTCTCAGACAAGAGGCTTGCTAAATGAAAAATGGACATGCTTTAAGAAGTATTGATTCCAGCTTTAAACAAAGGTAGACTCAATATTATTTAGCCCTAAATACATCTTTGTTATCTGTGTCAGTGCACCAGCAACGGTGCTGTCCTCGTAATCGCAGACATAAAAATAATAGGGCTATTCCCCCAACATTGACTGAAGCAGACCTGTTTGGGCCCTTTGACCAAGTGATCCATCTATTGGCTTTGAGTATTTGCACAGACTGCAACGATGCTTTGGTTGTCTGTGCACAAGCTGAGAAGGAAAGACAAAAAGACAATGCTTTAGACAAAATGGCCATGGTTTGCATACTGTATTTACTGTTTTAAGATAAGAAGAATACAGTTTCAGATGCACAGTTCAAGCCAATACAATGACGAAACCACTGCGTCAAGTTTTATTTAGCGCAACTCATTTGATCTATTTCATCATCTATTTCAAAATAAACAGTGACCTTATGAACTTATATCTTAACCCTTCATACTAATTTTTTATATTACATCAGGAATACCAGTGCTTCAAAGCATACATGTACAATTATTTCATCTTAACTAGACACAATTATAATACAATTATCTTACTCTCAGAATACTTTGGCATTGAACAGTGACATTAAATGGATCAACTACAGCAATGAACTGAAAAATAACCAACCCATTACAGTATTTACTTGGTGAAAATTCAACACGCAATTCAACAGATTTACAGTGCCCTCCATAAAGCAGTAGGATAGCAAATACAAAATAGCTTTGTTGCACACAAGGCATCTGAAAATATGATTAAAAATGAATCAATAGTATACTTCGTTTCATATTAACACAAAATTGAATTAATGGAACTCTAAAAATCACCACTACACAGAGTACATGTGTTCAAACAGAAATAAAAATTCTGTAATTTTGCCTCACATTCATCTTTTATTCATATTTGCAGATGCCTTTTGTACAGCAAAGAGAAAGACCTCAAATTATAGATGATGCAGCCCTTGAATGCTTCCATCATACAGCTCACAGATTAATATTAAAATAATAATAATCATAGAATATTATTAAGCCACAGCAGAAGTAAAACTCACATCTTCATTTATTCTTGTGAACTAACAGTGTTTTTAAATGGTTAAATATGAACTTTAAATTATTACTTTATGCTAATGACGGGCACACCAAAGCCAACAATGTGTTCCTTCAACAAATTGACAAGAGTATTGAGAGAAAATATGGAGAAAATTGGATTGCTGGAATTACATATAAAAAATTGGAGATGGGGGAAAAATGTGCAAGAGGGCTCTTATTTAATTCAACATTGAAGTAATTCAATTTTAGAGTATTCTAGAGATGGTCAGTCAGAAAACTGCCTGTAAATAAGGGTATTAGAGTTTCAGCACTGACCGTTGATGGATCATTTTACAAAAAAACACATGTCAAATCACAGGTCAAAGATCAAACTATGATCTCAGAAAACAAGTCAACACATTTGTTAGCATAGTAGCTATGTAGTAAACTAAAGGCTGGAATACACTACATGACTTCTACATAGATTTTTGCCCCAATTTGTCTGTTGGTGTCAACGCTAGTTGCCGAAAGTCAACACCAGTCTGCAGATTTTGAGCAGTCGCAGTTCACAGAAAATCGTTAGTGTATGATGGGTACCAACTCTCTCTACTTTTTTTTTTTTTTAGCTTCAGACCATCCTGATTCCATCCAGTCAGAGCATATCATGTTTGAGGCAATTTTAGAACACATATTTTCATTTGTGACGCGTTTCCGCAATGAGGCACATGTTTCAAAGTTTTTTGTGTGTGTTTGAAACGACTTGAAAGTCTAGTAGTGTATGATCCTCAGTCGTTTAGTGTATGATGTTGAGTTTTTCTGTAACCATTTACAAAGTTGGCAAGTGTGTGACGACTAGTGTTTTAAAATCTGTTCAGATTTTAAAAGTCGTGTAGTGTATTCCACTACCTTTCTCACGAACAGCGTTCTTGCGTTAAAAAACGCGGGACCTAGCGCAACAGAAATCAAGAACGCAGAGTCCTGTGACGCATTTTAAGCCCTGGTTCCCGAAAAGGCTAAAAACTTAGCAAGAAACGAACGGTAATATCGTTGGTGTGCCTAAAGAATACACAGAAAAAAATATGTAAAAGCAACGCAGCGGAATGCACAAACGAGTTCTGGGTGAAAAAGTATGATTTTATGATAATAATTTGACACGGAGACGAGGGAGTAACGCAAACAGAAATACATGTTACATATTAGAAGCTGTTATACTTTTTCACTTGTTTGTGTGAAGTAACCCAGCAGGTTGCCTCACTGTGGGAAGAGTGAGAATCACAGGAGAGAGACAGATGGCACCAAAGCGCATCCTAATTCCCAAAAGCACACTTTGACAGATATCTGTTTCCCCCTGGTGCCCCAAAGGAGGAACTGCTACCAAATTGTAACGTTTGTGGCAATTTCTAAACATTTACATTCTTTAGAGAGTGACTGACATGGCTAGTGAAATACAGAAGTAGTGTTTGTAAAGCATATACTCAAAAACTGAAAAGGTTTACCTATGTTACTATGTCTCCAATGGTCATTTCCGTCCGTACCCTGTAAAACAAGAAAATCATGTGAGGGGAAAAAAAAACCCTGTCATGTAATCCGTCTCAATTTTCAAAACCTATTAATTTTGTGCATCTGGCTCACCTCCCTATCACCCAATCTTTAGAAGCCATGCTTGTTCTGACAATTATTATTACTACAGCAACAGAGAGAATTAAAAAACACTCCCTTCCATACATCTCCCTGACCCTCCTTCTCAGACAAGAGGCTTGCTAAATGAAAAATGGACATGCTTTAAGAAGTATTGATTCCAGCTTTAAACAAAGGTAGACTCAATATTATTTAGCCCTAAATACATCTTTGTTATCTGTGTCGGTGCACCAGTCACGCTGCTGTCCTCGTAATCGCAGACATAAAAATAATAGGGCTATTCCCCCAACATTGACTGAAGCAGACCTGTTTGGGCCCTTTGACCAAGTGATCCATCTATTGGCTTTGAGTATTTGCACAGACTGCAACGATGCTTTGGTTGCCTGTGCACAAGCTGAGAAGGAAAAACAAAAAGACAATGGTTTAGACAAAATGGCCATGGTTTGCATATTGTATTTACTGTTTTAAGATAAGAATACAGTTTCAGATGCACAGTTCAAGCCAATACAATGACGAAACCACTGCGTCAAGTTTTATTTAGCGCAACTCATTTGATCTATTTCATCATCTATTTCAAAATAAACAGTGACCTTATGAACTTATATCTTAACCCTTCATACTAATTTTTTATATTACATCAGGAATACCAGTGCTTCAAAGCATACATGTACAATTATTTCATCTTAACTAGACACAATTATAATACAATTATCTTACTCTCAGAATACTTTGGCATTGAACAGTGACATTAAATGGATCAACTACAGCAATGAACTGAAAAATAACCAACCCATTACAGTATTTACTTGGTGAAAATTCAACACGCAATTCAACAGATTTACAGTGCCCTCCATAAAGCAGTAGGATAGCAAATACAAAATAGCTTTGTTGCACACAAGGCATCTGAAAATATGATTAAAAATGAATCAATAGTATACTTCGTTTCATATTAACACAAAATTGAATTAATGGAACTCTAAAAATCACCACTACACAGAGTACATGTGTTCAAACAGAAATAAAAATTCTGTAATTTTGCCTCACATTCATCTTTTATTCATATTTGCAGATGCCTTTTGTACAGCAAAGAGAAAGACCTCAAATTATAGATGATGCAGCCCTTGAATGCTTCCATCATACAGCTCACAGATTAATATTAAAATAATAATAATCATAGAATATTATTAAGCCACAGCAGAAGTAAAACTCACATCTTCATTTATTCTTGTGAACTAACAGTGTTTTTAAATGGTTAAATATGAACTTTAAATTATTACTTTATGCTAATGACGCCTGTACCTTAAATAGACACTTTAAAGCACAGTTCATTTGCCAGATTTACTACCCATATTAACAAAAATAATTGTAAGGCATTAATTCTATTCGATCGATATCTCCAATGGAGTAGAGCATGCAAAATAGCTATAATGTTAAAACTTTAAGGGCAGTCCAGAAAGGAAGACTATGCATCTGGATTCAGTAACTTTTAAGAAGTAAACTGATAACCAATTCATCGATGAGCTCCCAACTCATTTTCCTCAATGAAACTGAGATTAGACAGAAGTAGTGCAGCTATCCATCCTTATATGTGCTTTTCCATGTGTTGAGAAAGATGGTGCGAGCGAGTGAAGGTGCGGAGACACCGTGGGCAGCTGTACGGCCTCTCGCCCGTGTGTGTTAGTTTGTGTAACTTCAGGTGCTGGGGCATGAGAAAACTCTTCCCGCACTCCGTACACTTGTAGGGCCTGTGGCCCGTGTGACTGCGCCTGTGCTTGCTCAGGTCGCCAGAGTTGTTGAAGCGGCGGTCGCAGTCAGAACAGGCGAAGGGTTTTTCCCCCGTGTGCCTCCTCATGTGTTTGGTCAAATCGCCAGATTGAGCGTAGCTGGAGCCGCACTGCTCGCAGCAGTACGGTTTCTCGCCGGTGTGGGTTCGCATGTGGATTTTCAGGTGCGAGATGCGGACGAAACGTTTGTTGCAGACGTTGCACTGGTACGGCCGCTCGCCCGAGTGAATGCGAAGGTGTTTCTTTAGCACGTCCTCCCGTGAAAACGTCTTTGTACATTCTCTACACTGCAGCATTCGCTCTGAGTTGTGCGCTCTTTGGTGGACCTTCACATACCTCAGAGCGGAGAACATTTTGCCACAGTCTGGGCATGAAAATGGTTTTTCCTTGGAGTGAATTTGTTGGTGGATGCGAAGCGTCGATCGGTGGCTGAATCTCATCCCGCACTGGGGGCAAGGGTACGGCCTTTCACCCGTGTGGGTTCGCAGATGACATCTGAGGTGGGCCATCCTTGCGAACGCTTTACCACATTCGGGACACTTGTATGGCCGGATTCCTGTATGTATGACTTTGTGATTCCGCAGACTCCCCATATCATGAAATCCACGGCCGCAGTCTTCGCAGACGCACGGCTTCTCGCCAGTATGAATGCGTTTGTGTATCGTCAGGCCTTGAAGTGTAGAGCAGTTCTTGCCACAGTCTCGGCACAAATAGCCACGGTCTGTGCAAATGGGTTCCTCGACACCCACCTTGGGTTTCTTCTCCTTCTCATGGCAGCGATGTGGTCCGAGACCCCAGACTCCAGCAAAGCTTTGACCACATTTAGCACAGCTAATTTGTCCATCTTTACACTCAGTGGCTAAGCCATGGCATCTGCGGCAGTGGTTTTTCAGGTTGCCGATGTAATCGAAGCTGCGATCACACTGTGGGCAGGTGTAGCGTTTTCGGATAGGTTTGGGTGTAGGGAGGTGGGCTTTGCGCACATGGGTCTCCAGCTGCCTCTGAGAGAAGAAACGATAGTGGCACGATGAGCAGCTGAGCATCCTGGAGGATATTTTAGAGCAGTTGTAGACTTTGTGGTTTTTCACCCATGCTAGGTATTCACTTCGATGGCACCATTTGAGGTGTTTGTCCAAGTATGAAAAGTCAGTGAAAGTCACAGAGCAATGAGGACACGGAAAAATCAGGGAGGAGGAAGCTGTGGAGAGGAAAAGGGACAGAAAAATATGCCAACTGATAAAGAAACAGTCTTGTGTGGTCAAATGTCAAGTCAAGTGAATCTTCTTAGGTTTAGGTTGTCATCTACAGTCATGGCCAAACGTTTTGGCAGTGACATAAATTTTGTGTTTTGCAAAGTTTGCGGCTTAAGCTGTTGTGGTGTTCATTCACATTGTTTCTAGATTATTGTGTAGAGTGATCAGATGCATTTTAAATAATTGCTAAAAGCATCATTGGCCAAAAAAATGAACTTTTCACAAAAAAACAAATTTCACTGTTTTTTTTGATCCTGACACAAAATGACACGGCCTGTTGTGTTCTTGTTAGCAATGGTTACCTCCAAAGAAACACGTGCAGCCATCATCGCTTTGCATCAAAATGCCCTCACGTGCGAGGAAATTGCTACAAAGAATATTGCACCTGAAAGAACCATTTATCGGATCATAAAGAACTTCAAGGAGAGAGGTCTGTTTGCAGTGAAGAAGTCTTCAGGACGTCCCAGAGTGGAACAAGGGTCAACACTGTCAATATTGACTCATATTTTTTTGCCTTTAAAACTTTTGATATGCTTATCATTGTTTTTCAGTATACCATAGAAACATGTGGAAAAATAATCTACAAATACTGAAGCAGCAAACTTTGCAAAACACAAAATTTGTCACTGCCAAAACTTTTGGCCATGACTGTGCAATCAATTAACAGTCAGTGTTATTAATAATGAATGACCCCCCCCCACACCAGAAAACATATATATAAACCATAATACTACTCTAAAAATTCAAACTAAACTAAAATGAAAGAACAAACTTAAAATAAAATAGAAATTGTAAAAAAAAATAATAATAAATAAAAATTCAAAACTACAGGATTTTTCAAAGCATGCCTCTTGCTGTCAACTTTAATATATGTAAACTGTGTGATTTACAAGATTGGGCATATTAAATAAATGGATTACCTGTGTTTTTCTCCAGGCCAGAATCACTCACAGAATTTTCATCTAGCGTCTCAAGCTTCACTTCCTTCCAGCTGTCATTCTCCTCCTTCACAATCAAAGTAGACTCTCTCTGCAGCACTTCAAAAATGCCAGGCTCAGTTTTGACCTGAAAACTAGGTGGGTTTAAAGGGACACAGTCTGGTTCTGTCTTTGGAACGAATGATCTGAAAGCAGGAGGATGAGGCTGCAGATTGACTTTCTGCTGCTTCTGTTGTTGGCGTTGTTCAGAGGACACCGTTAGGACTCCCAATGCTTCCAGCTCTCCTTCTTCTGGTTTGATCTGTGTGACCTCAGGACAGGTGTCCACAGCACAGTCCTGAGTGGCATTAGATGTTTTGGTTTCATTTGTGTCCGAACTAATGCCATCACCATTTGTTGGCAATGGCTCTTTTTCACAATTTGGCAGTTCTTTGGTTTTCTTTTTTCTGGATAACTTTCTTTTCTTTAGCAAGTTCTTTTCTTTAGCTTTCATCTTGTGCACAACCTAAAGAAATGTTTGAGAAGGACAATAATATAGTTTACGGTTTTATGTACAATACATTCCTGGTATAGCATTTATACTATTACATTATTAGAAGTATAATTTCTTATTTTTAAAGATAACGCAAACTAATAGGTATAGGCTTCTCTTCTCTAATCTCAAATTCCAATATCAAGTAACATCTGAATTTAAACCAAATTTAGCTGGAAAAACTATGTTTTGCAATATGGTAGCAAGTTTAAGGTGGTCTAACAGCCTGGACAAACTAGTCTAGCTGGTTTACCAGCGTGGCCAAGCAGGTGATCTCAATCAGACCTGCAGAAAACTCCTCTAAAACCAGCTAAGAAGACTCTGACCAGGCGGGGACACCAACTAAGGCTGGTTTGTGTTTTTCAGCAGGGATGTTTAATCATGAAGGTTCATAATAGCCAATGTGACAATAACAACTCAGGTTCGGTTCACAATAGCTCATATTAGCGGGTTGCAGACATGCAGATGTAAACAGAAGTGTCGTGTTGACTTAAATAACGCACAAAATGTTCTTACCGCAAATACTAAACCTTTAGTTAATCTGCTGCATTTAGGCGGCAATGAATATTCGATTGGACTGCAGACTGTGTTGATTGTCCTGTGGACTGTCACAGCCCTCAGCGTACAGCATCCTACAGCTCAAGCAGGCGTCTTACACATCCACCGCTAAAATCACACCAACTCATCTAGTTATACTAGTGAAAGTATAGCTATAAAAGACCTGGAGCAGTTTGCATTGACCCCGTTTTTCAGGTCTGAAATACGTTATATCGATGCTGCTTGTAGATACTAGATAAAGCCAGCAACGATAACACAAAATAAGGTCAACGCTGACGCTGCTTTTCAAAATAAAAGTTCCTGAACCTTTTTTTTTTCTTTTTTAAGATATTAGTGGACATATTTTTAACTTCCCAATAAAATAATTCTAAACTCATTAAAACCACGTAAATGTCCGTAAATACAATACTTTCATACCGTTTCCTTAGCATCTAATATAATAGAGATAAATCCACCTAACACAAGACAGATCACTAAGACACCTAATTTCAATCATAACTAAATTTGAATCCAAGGTACAGCTACTGTTTTTGGTTTTATACTGCAGTAGGTAATTTTATTCTCATTAGACTCATTTTTAGAGGAAGTAAGTGTCAAATCGGGTACAAAAACAAAGACAACACAACAAACCCTGATAACCATTAATGGATGATATTTTATTATGGACAAACCGCTGTTAAGCATCAAAGGCATGTGCACCAACCACAGTAAAAACTGTAAAAGCATTTGAAAATGTCTGAACAGAACACAAAGCTTTCTTTACCATATTCAAACCCAAATCTGTTTTGGTCTTGTGCATAATTTATATCACAATCACTTTTTTCTGGTTTAAATTAACCAACTTAGCTTAAAATTGCTTTCTCTGGAGTGGAATCCGAGATAAACATATGGCTTCTCCTGTTATGTTTCTGTTATTTACATTAAATAATCATAATGTCAAATGAACACTTTTCAAAATATCTTCTTCTAATTTACTATTACTTTAATTCTCAAAAAAAGTAACTTTCTACATCAACCTGTCCTACATAAATACCAGTCAGATTACACTCATAAAATAACAGTCCATCCTCAAAAAAAAAAAAAAAAAAA
>NW_015625783.1:807678-813144 GCF_001515625.1 Sinocyclocheilus rhinocerous | reverse complement strand
CAAAAAAAAAAAAAAAAAAAAAAAAATTATTAAAAATAAAACTTTATATGGAAACAGAATTTCCATATAAATGGCAATACTGTAACAAACTGTAGTGTTTTCAGTGTTTTCTCCTCTTCATGTCATTACTTTATAGTGTCTCACCAGGAGCATACTATATTTTAATGTTTAAAATTTCCATTGCACTTTTTGTTCAACAGATCTCATATCTAGCTAAACATAACTCATCACTGAAATAAAAATGAAAATGCTGCAGCAACCCAGCTTGTGTGATTTCATTGATCATCGGAAATAAAACACTAGCACACTGTTAATACATGCTGTAAGTTTTCCTATAAAAATTAAAGTAAAATGAAATAGTGTAAGAAAGGGGGAAAATAAAAAAGTAGTATCCTTCATTTCCTACACAATGTAAAAAAAATGTAACGTTCCTTGTTAATCAGCTTATTCCTTCATATATACACACACAATTGCAGCACTAAAGATTAATGGCCTAAACTCAAATAGAAATTAAATCCTAAATTTAATACAAAAGGAGTGTGAGGATGTCACACAGTTATATTAACGTCTGGTCAAGGCAAAGTGAGTAAAGGCATGTCATTAATGCAAACAAAAAGGACGTGTAACCATAAACCGTCAACTGACAGTCTGAAAACATCTTTAGTCTGAATGAATATGTATAAAAATAAGCCAATGGCTCACCATGAAACAGACCTATTGACTAGATTCAAATCTGCTATATTACAGGAAGCATCGACCAATCACAGCCATGACAAAATACCAGTAACAAAAGCACTACAACTACTTTTTTTTTTTTTTACAACATCTGTGCCCATTTTTTGCAGACAATCAATGTTTTGCACATTTAAGCGGACATGTTGCACCATTTCTTGGTTTGGATGGCAGTTCAGATTGTCACATGAGGATATAAAGCACATTGATTCAGCTGCAAAGACAACTTTTTCACCAGTCGATATGTCATGCCATAGTCGTCAGCTTGTCCAGCTGATTTCAGTAGTGTATATAGGACAAAAAATGCAGCAACAAAGCATGGAGATACGAGTAGTGCATTGCATAAAGGTTGCTGCTTTAAGTCAATATGGAGCTTTTTAGGAGTGATAAACAAGTAAACGACACCTAATAATTAATTACAGTATATGTACAAATCACATTTCCTATGATTCACCTTATTCCTCTCTTATAATTAATACATCCCTTTTGTAACCCTCAACAGAGCAAACCAAAAAATTGTCATCATTTACTCGTTCAAAAACAACGGAACGCAAAAGAAAATATTTTGAAAAATGTTTCTGTGTTTTTTCATCTATACAATGAAAGTCAATGGGGTCCAAAATTGTTTGGTAAAAAGTCAGTGGAGTTCCAATGTCATTTGGTTTTGGAACCCATTGACTTTCTTTGTATGGACAAAAACAGTTCTTCAAAAAAAAAATCTTCTTGTGTGTTGCGCAGAAGAAAGTCATGTTTGGAACAACATGAGGGTGAGTAAACGATGACAATTTTCATTTTTTGGGTGGACTGTCCCTTTAACATCTCTGCAACTTCCTTTGTCCTTCCTGTTCTCTCTCATGATTGTTTTTTCCTTTTCAATCTATTTCTCAGTACGTTCTCTTCACATGGCCATGGTGGTTAGATGCTGATGGCCCAGCAAGCCTTTTCGGCCGCCCCCGGCGCCGGGATGCGTTCCCGCTCCTCCATGTCCACAGTACTCCTGCAAATTCTGCCGCAAAGTGACAAGCGCCGAACCCAAGCAGGCCCGGTTGGGTGCAAGGATACCTCCTGGCAGCTGTATGAGTACGGTAGCCACCCCTGCCATCCCGTCATCTGTGGGCTCCAGAGTGATTGGCCCAACTTTGAAGGACGAATACGAAAAGCCCATGAGCTGGGACAGGAAGGGGTCGGAGCGGCAGAAATGCTGGTAGCTGCCATGTGAGGACGGATGATGGTGGTGGTGATGCGAGGTCGGGTTTGCCGTAGAGCTGGGTGCATAGTGATGAGCGTTCAGGTAGTGTAGGGGAAGGTGCTGCCCGTTGTTGCCTCCACTCATAACGAGATGGTGGTGGTGGTGAGTGACAGTGCCTGTGCCAGGGTCGTGTTTGTAGGACAGAGCTCCAGGTCGTCCCCTCTGGCCCATCACCATGCCACCAAGCTTGCCTGTCCGTACGTGGGCCAGGGACACGGTGCTGCCCCCTCCAGCCGAGGGCAAGTAAACCAGCTGCGGCTCATCTGGCTCTAGGTAGACGGTGAGTTTAGCGAACGGACGAGAGGCCATCTTGGTCATCTCTTGAATGTGGCGCCGCTGCTCGCGGCGGAAGTCTAAGAACTGCTTGACTTTCCAGAGCAGCACACAGACGGACAGGAAGAGGAAGAAGCAGGAGAAGAAAACGGAGAAAAAGACAAAGAGGTCAATGTGGGCCTGGTCCTGTCGGAGAAAGAGGAGGCCTTGGGACTCTCCGTTATGAGTATCCGTGCCCACACCACGCAGGGCGATATAGAAGCGGCTGGACTTGAGCGAGTGCACTTCGTGTGGGAAGGTGATGACCACACGGTCTCGTACGCCACGTACAATCAACACCGTCTGTGGCTTCCACACAGTGATGTAGGTTATGAGACCTTCGGTTCGTTCTTCCCGTATCTCACGTTCTGTCCCGTGCGACTTTGCGGACTGCAGCATGCCGAGTAATGCTGATGAGGAGTTCGCAAACACCTTCATGGGTGACGGTAGTGCGAGAGGAACCTCCTTTTCTCCGCGTGAAGTGGTCGCAGAGGTGGCCTCGTCCTCGATCTTGATGGTATGCACACCGGTCTGGCGGTCGACCTCTACAATGAAGGTGTCATGCGAATTGGACACAAAGACCTCAACCTCTCCAAACGTAACGTCAATGGTGACGCGGATATCCACGTTAGTGAACTTGGGCTGGGCCGAAAAAAACACTGTGCGGCCCCTAAGCAGATTGCGGATGTTAGGCTCATGGAAGCAGTTGACCTGTGATGTGGGGTCGAAGCAGCATTCATTGTCCACATTGAACTGCCGGTAGCACTGCCGCCCATTAACCGGATTGCCGTTGAATGAGTCTTTGCATTTCGCACACTGTAAGAAGAATAAACAGGATTTCATACAATGTCTTATTTGTGAAATATGGAGAGTAATGTCATTGATTGTAATGAACTGGCCGTTACCTGCTGTCTGTAACACTCTTTGCGGTCATTCTGTGGGCTGCTCAGACAGGATGAGGTTTCAGTGTTGTTCTGGCAGGGGCAGCCAGTGCCATCATGTTCATTACACGTGTCTGCATGGCCATTACACTGACATCTACAAACAAACAATAGGAAGGAATGGAAATACTGATGTTAGGTCCAGAAACATTATATTGTTTTACAGTCATGTGAAAACCTTTGAGATGGAGATATTTTCCTATCTCTAACATGCTTGTGAGGAACTTTTGACAGTCCAATTTTATAATATATTGCACCTCAGAAGAATAAAAGTGGCAAACACCTAATGAAATATTGGAGCACAATTATAGACAACGCAAATTTTCTGATACACTTACTTCTCACACTTCCCTTGCAGCAAGAAGTAGCCACTGAGGCAGCTCTCACACTTATCCCCCACACTGTTGTTCTGACAGCTCACACACACAGCATTGTCCTCAGTAGGGCCTTCTTTTGCCCATTGTTCAATCTGAGAAGCAAAAGCATATAAAGAATGGCTCAGGCCCTGCATCAAGACTTCATATACCGAATACAGAAAGCAAAGACGATTTCCAAAAATTGCTTACACTCTCACGGTCCAGTGGATAGTCTTTTGGATTTTCCATTGCCCTCCGATGCTCCTCTTTGGACAGACATATATCGCCGTTTCCTCTGCAGAATTCACGACAGGGGCGACACATCCCACCTCCCACTGCTGAGCCCACAAACAAGGGCTTGCACTTTTCACAGTGCTGACCCTAAAATAAGAAAGAGATAGAGGTGACCTATTGTCTAATAATATCACAAATATAGTATTACTGCTGTCTTCTTTTGAAGGAAATACTTTTCTGCAAGGACACATTAAATCCGTTAAATTTATCAAAAGTTACAGTAAATATTTTTATAATGTTACATAAGATCTCTTCTTTCAAATGAATGCTGTTAGAACACTTTTCATCAAGGAATCCCTACAAAAATTATCACAGTTTCCGAAAAGTATTAGCAGCACCACTTTTCAACTGTGATAATAATAAGAAATGTTGCTTGAGCATCAAATCAGCATATTAGAATGATTTCTGAAGGATCATGAGACAATGAAGACTGGAGTAATGGCTACTAAAGTAATGGCTTACCACCACAGGCAAAAACGGTAAACAGTATTTTAAATTTGTAATGTTTCCCAATATTACTGTATTTACTGCTTTTTTATTACATAAATTCAGCATTGTTGAGCATAAGAGACTTAAAAAAACAACAACTTCTAAACGGTAGGCAATATATGAGGATATTTTCATGTTATTGATATTTTCAATAACAATATACAATAAAACGCTTCAGTACCTTTGTGTTATTCTTGCACTCTAGACAGGTGTCCAGCTGAGAGATGCTTTTACAGTTACTGTGTTTATTACAGCGGCACTGTGAGGAGCAGTTCTCTCCAACAAACCCAAAGTGACACTGACAGACTCCTGGGGACACACAGGTCCCATTAACACAGCCTTGAGCGCACACTGGCTCACACTGGCCCGACACACTGAAAAAGAGAGTGAGAGAAGAAAATATATATGAACTACTCAACCGTGGGAAAGTCAGTGATATTGCTTGAGAATGAAAGCTGTTAAATATACCTGCCGAGTACGTAGCCCTGTCTGCAGGTGCAGTGGTAGCCTTCAGGCAGATCATGGCAGTCCTGAGTGATGTTACAGTGGTGGTGTCCATTGGCACACTCGTCCTCCTCTGGGCAATGCAGGAAGGACCAGCTACTGTTCCACTGTGGGCAAAAAGCCTCACTCACACCTGCAGTAAGTAGAGAGTAGAAAGACAATTAAGTTTTAATCCCATAAAAAAAATTAAAAAAAAGATAAATGTGTGTGAAATGTGTGGGGCCTAATAGCTCACAAGTGGACTGTCTGTATGTTAGATCTCAAAAGTCGTGTTCTGGAAGTAAAAAATCCCATTCATTTTGTTTTGCAATTTTTCAATGAATTCCCATTAAATATATATATATATATATTTTTTTTTTTTTACAATAACTTGCAAACCGGTAAAGACAGACCAGTATACTATGAGATAGAAGGTTGTTAATCAACGGCTTTTTCAAATCGTTTGAAAAATCAAGTTTAACAGTGGAATTCTTGGTGAAAAAAATACATTACCCATGATTCTGCAAGAACTTACAAATATTATAGAGACTACACAATTATATAAATATATTTATTGCAAAATATGCACATATACATACATGCAAAATAT
>NW_015625783.1:795174-807339 GCF_001515625.1 Sinocyclocheilus rhinocerous | reverse complement strand
CGATACCACACAGCATGTGTTAAGTGCCATATTCAGACAATGAAACACCAACAACAGACAGCAGAATGGAGTTAAGAGATTAAGGATGTCTACGAAGAATATATATATATATATATATATATATGTGCAATTGTGCATATTTTGCAATAAATGTAAAATATATTGTTTTACTTTGATTGTCATTCACAATGCTTCATGGGATTGTAGTTCTTTCCTTCATTAAACCCCTTAAGTACACAGTTTTGTTCCTTTATTGACAGATTTTCAAATACAATTTGCATCAAATCAAAGTTATGTTGTGGTTCACCTGGTTTGCTGGTAGGTTTGGTTCGTTGCTTAGAACTCTTTAACAAAGACCCTAAAAATAAAATTAAAATCCCTATGGGACAAATGAATGGGAAAAATACTTCTGAAACAAAGGACGCTGAAAAAAATGGGGTTGTGTACTGTTGCACTCTATAGATATCTCTGTGATACTGGATTCTTATTGCTGAATCACGTCAATGAGCGGCTCAAATACTTTTGTATGTTGTACATAACAGGATATTTAACAGCAACACACTAGTACTACTTTTTTGTCTCTCATTTCACTCTTCATCCTCTCTCCCTTACCAACACATTAGAATAACAAATTTGTGCCTTCTTGTGGCTCAAGATTATTAATTTATGACTGTCCCCATCATTTCTGCAATAATGAACAACCGATCTAACACATGAAACCATCCAACAATTTAGCCTTCTAAAACGTTTCACTATTCATTACCTAATCATAAATTCAGTGTTATTATTTTCACAATCTTAATCTGCAGAAAGATATAAATACATGTACCATTCAGTCCTCCCTGAAGACAGCGTCCTGCCCCATTTCCATCACGGACAGCACACCAGCCACACTGTGGCCTGGAAATGCACTGAGAGCACTGAGTGAGCTGGAAGCACTGGGGAGAGCAGGAGTCTTCATCCGCGAGCAAACGGCCACACTGACCCGCCTCACAGCGCAATGGAACAAAGGAGGGGCTCATACACTGGATAAGAAAGAGGACAGGGGACGAGGTTACTGGCAGGACATCTTGTAGAAAGTTATGGAGTTGGAACAAACTTTATGAAAATGTTACCTGCTGCAGTGCCATGCTCCATACACAGCGCTGCCAGCCTCCATCAGAGCCACGAGAGCTTAAACACTGGCTGCAGGTTTTGATTTCATGGCAGGGTTCAGGGCAAGGCATTGGTGGAGAGGACTCCACTTGCATGGGAGACACGTTAAGCAAGGCATAGCTGAAACACGTCCAGTCGTAAGTTGGGTTCACACTCAAGATACGTCTGGTCTCACCTGGATGGTTAAACCAAGAATCAAAACACAAGAAGTTTTTGCTAGCCTTCATATAAAAAGATGTGTAAATTTGTAAAACTTCTGCATTTCCCAAGAAACACTGGCTGTGGGATTTGTTTCTCTGGGGAAGGCCACATTTCTGCAAGAGAGCGCAAAAATGGTGATGGAAATTATATGAGGTGGGAGAAAATCTTATATTTACATTTTTTTCAAGCAAACACAGTTTCTCAGTGAGCGTAATACTTTCACAAGAGAATGCTGAAGTTTTGAAAACAAATCAAAAATCTTTGAAATATAACTTTTCCTCCCATCTCATATTTTTTTCTTCAGCGTGTCCTGTTAATGGCTCCACAGAATAGTGCTCATTGTGTGGTCACTCTCACCTGTGCGTTTGAACTGGCGTGTCCACATGCATTTCCCAGAAGCTGTGCATTTGGGGCAGTCAGAAGCCTCACAGCTGGTCTCAGTGCAGTTACTGGAGAGGAAGATCTCTCTTTGGTTTATCCTGCAGTCATGCTCTGATGTGCAACTTACTGAGCTGCTGATACATGCTCCCTCAGGACAGTTTGTGCACCACTTACACTGAAGAGCAGGCTGAAAGATGGAGAGAATTTCATGCCATTTTTTTTAATTATAAGATCAGCTTTAACTAAGAAGTTTTAAATCTTTCCTATTGATCTTATTGATCTTAGAAAGTGTGGCAATGTGTCTTTTCAGAAAAAAAAAAAAAGAAGAATTTTGGGGTCAGTAAGATTTTTTATAGAAAATAATACATTTTTCAGCAAGGACGCATTAAAATTGATGCTAAATCAGAGTAAAAATCAAAAAGACTTTTACATTGTTACAAAAAAATCTATTTCAAATACATGCTGTTCTTAATTTTTTATTCAAATAATCCTGAAAAATGTATTAAGTTTCCACAAAAAATATTAAGCAGCTGTTTTCAACATTGATATTTATAAGAAATGTTTCTTGAGCACCAAATCAGCATATTAAGATAATTTCTGAAAGATCACGTGACACTGAAGACTGGAGTAATGACTGCTGACGATTCAACATTTGCCATCACAGAAATAATAAATACATTTTAAAACTTCACATCACTGTTTTTACTGTATTTTCTGATCAAATGAATGCAGCATTGGTGAGCATAAAAGACTTTTCAAAAATATTTTTTTACCAAAAAAAAAAAAAACCTTACAGACCACAAACTTTTGAACAATACTGTACACAATATGATTTCATATTTTTCACTGCACATAAAAAGCCTAAATCTGTTAATTAGATACAGTTTGGCTATGTAGTGCTTTTACTAAATAGCTCAGTCTTAAAATACTACACCATGGGAGTACTTTGGATTGTGCTGTGATGATCGTACCTGCATAGAGCCGGAAAATGTTTTAGGATGGCGGGCCAGACATTCGCTGCAGGTCTTGAGTCTGCGGCACTGATCTAGGGATCGAGGAGTGGGAGAACAGGTAGCCTGTCCAATAGCACAGCCCAATCTATAAAAAAAAGAGAAGACATATAGTCATTTAAAAAAAAAAAAAACATTCTGGTAACCATAGTAGCCTACTGTGAATAAAGATGATAGTAGTTCCTGTAGTACCTTTCTGCAGTGTCTGATGAAGCACAGGTACCTCTGCACCACACACAGCTACCAGTGCTGCTGTTACAGGCCTCAGGGGTGGGCAGCAGGATGCAGGGATCACTAGGCAAGGAAAGAGTCAAAAGTCGCCCCAGCGTCACTCCATTAAAACCTCCAGACAGAAACAGACGGCCACCCCACCCAGTCATAGCCAAGGAAACCGAACGGTTTACAGGTTCACCCACCGAGGACACTAGAAAAATGGTACAAGAAAAGGCCAACACCATTCTGTCAGTAAACACAGACTAGTGTTACCAAGTGCATAATTAATATACTGTATCCAGACATGACTTTTACCTGGCAGTATCCATGTGTTACAGTTGATCTGATAGAGAGAAACTGTGTTGCTATAATCCTCTTCCCCTGTCCTGCCTCCAACAATTACCATGGTGTCCTTCACTAAAGCTGCCGCATGGAAGAAACGTGAGAGAGGCTGGAGAAAGAGAGAGATGATTAGGGTCATCTATCTGCCAAACTGCTAATAACATTCATCATTCTGCCCACCATTTGTTTGTTTGTTATAGTTACCTTGTTTCCCTGAGAGGGCACCAGTAAAGACCAAGTAAGATTGGGGTAATAAAGACTGTAAAGTTCTCCTGAAGGTTCTACAGCTTCAACATGGAAACGGTAACCACCAAACACATACACAGCATCAGTCTGTTCATGATACACTGCTGAGTGGCCATAAAGACCTGAAAACGTGAAAGACAGAAGAGGAATTGAATCAGAGTGTAGAGCTGTTTCACTTCATTTTAATATTGGTGTGATCGCAAAAACTTTTCCCCGTTATTGGTGAAGAAAGTGAAGAATTTAGGATAGAAATATGTCCCAATTGAATAATATTGTAAAATTCAAGACAATAACAACAATAAATAAAAATTATTATATTTATTTGTTTTTGGCTGTGTTTCAAAAACATCAATGGGAAAAGGAAATCGCTTAAGTGAACCCATTAGAGAAATCTGAAACATTTGTAAAGATTTAAAATATTACTAGCTACACTATCGTTCAAACGTCTGGGGACAGTAAGATTTTTTAAATATATTTTTCAAAGAAGTATTTTATGGTCACAGAGGTGGCATTTATTTGACCAAAAATACTGCAAAACTGTAATATTGTGAAATATTAGTACAGTTTAAAATAACTGTGTTAAAATGTAATTTATTCCTGTGACATCACAGCTAAAATTACTCCAGTCTTCATGATCCTTCAGAAAACAGTCTTATATGCTGATGTGGTGCTTATGAAATTGCATTTACTTGGCAGAAATCTTTAGCAACATTATAAAAGTCTTTCATTAAATTAATTCAATGCACTCCTCCTAAAAGTATTAATTTCTTCTTCAAAAAAAAAATTTAACTGTAGTGTATACTTCTGTATACTATACTATAGCATACTACAGTATATTTGTTTATAAAACCTAAAAAAAAAAAACTACTTTATTGTAAACCATTTCGATAAATTATTTCTTCATGATGTGTACAGGTATTAAGCTTAAACTTTAAGTGAACAAAACAGGCAATTAAATTGTTAAGTGCAATTATTTGTAAGACAATTAATTGTCAGACAAAATGTCCCAACTGTGCCAGAAAAAGTGCAGTGTTCAATCTCTACCTGTAGGGGGTGTGCCAGTGTGTGGAGCGATAGTCCAGTTCCCAGACTGAGGATTAAACTCCAGCAAATGATGATTAAAGCCATTCTCTGGTGAGTAACCTCCAATCAGCAGCACAGATGAGCCTCTTCGCACAGTTAGAGTATGTCCAGCCACAGGGGGAAGCACTGAGCTCTAAACACAGATGTCAGTTAACACTCTTAACACAGTTGAAGAGGAGCACAAGAGCACTGTGAGGATATTCAACATGCGATACCTTATACTGCTTCCACACCAGACTGCTGAGGTTCAGACACCATGTGTCATTTGCAACACCTTTCTTTGTGACCCCACCAACCACAAACATTAAACTGTGAGTGGCTGCCTGGGAGCCAGAAAACGGGTCATGATTATACACCAGAGCAGAGGCATGATGGTATCGGGACAGGGGCATTGTATTTTCCTCCACTGAACTGGTCAACATTTGAGTCCAGCGACGATCAGCCACGGAATACCTAGACCAATAAAAATGTATTATAGAAATATGTATAAAAAACGATTTACATCAAGTACAATATACAAGAATTTACCTGTAAACATTTCCCAGGATGCCCTCTGGGAGTGAGAGGCCTCCATAAATCCAAAGAGTGCCCTGTGGCCCGGACACTAGGGAGTGACCCATCCTCTGGAGGAACCTGTGTGCCTTATTCTGTGGGAGGAAATGAAACCGAAAATTGAGAGAGCCTGTAAGAACAGAGTCTCATTTCTATAGTCTTGAAGGAGAGAGTTAATCTCACTGCAGAGAGCTGAGTGTCAAGCAACGTTTCCCAAACCAGGCTGTCCGAGTCCGAGATAGAAGCACAGTCTGATCCAGCCCAGCCTTCTTTACACACACACAGGCCAAGGGTCTGTAAAAGCATATGCAAACATGTAAGGTGGGATATACCTAAAATGCATTTTAGTGTGCTTCTTATGCTCTAAAGCGAAACAACTGGCTGCAATAAGAATGTCACACACCATGTTGCAAATGCCTCTGCCTTCCTCTGCTCCACAATTCCCTGGACAGACAGGACGGTCACATTGTGGACCACCAAAACCATGGGGACATTCACAGAGCCTGTTTACGCACTGAGCTCCTGCCTGGCACTCGAGTGAGACGGTTGTACCCTCTCCAGAACTTGCATTTCCACATCGCTTCACCCAGAACCAAACTTTAGACTAAACAAAACAAAAACTCCATAAAACTTTCCTGAGGTGTACACAGATGTTAATAATGCCGGCAATGCACAGTATCAGTGACATGGGTGTATGTTTGTAAGTCCAAGTTTATAGAGTCACCAGGTTAACCTGTGACAGTTACATATTGTATAAAACCGAGTGTTGTATTTTACGATTAGGCCAAAAATCCCACTGACTTCCATATTATGGAACTGCTTACCATAATTTTACCAAAACAACTTCTACAGAAGAAAAAAAAATAGATTTGGAGCAACATGAGAGAGAGAATTGGTATGATGATGACAATTTTCATTTTTTGGTGAACTATCCCTTTAACTTTGAGATCAAATAATCAGCAGACACCCAAATGAAAACCCCTGGTTTATGCCACATTTTCATCTGCCCTTGAATTTGAGGACACTTTCCTCACCGAATAAACAGAGCTAATTCTCAGACTTACCTGGGATCTCCATAGTATCCGGGCAGGCAAGATTCACAGTGTGGGCCTTGGGTGTGGTGGGTACAGTAGCACTGGCTGGTCTGGTTATGGCAGAATCCTTGTAGAGCGTCACCATGGCCGTTACACTGACAGGGAATGCAACCTTCACCCCCTGCCAAAGCAGAGCCAAAACTACCAGGCTTGCAGTGCTCACAGTGCGGCCCTGTTGTCCAGTCTGAGCAAGGAAAGAAAAATATAGTAGCTTATGATTACTAAAAGGATGGAGAAATGAGGGTTAACACACAGGAAAGATCTTTACCCTGGCACTGATCACAGATCCCTGGAGCTGTAATACAAGTGCTGTGGAAGTTACATCCACAATCCACATCACACTCCCAGAACGAGGCATTAAAACCCTGAGCACGTCCTGAGGTAACATTTGCCTCAAAATACACAGATACCACCCCTAGAGGAGAAGAAATCACGCAATTTATCATGACATGGTGCTATGGTGCCACATTGAAAGTTATATCTAACTTTGCTTTGTGTGTGATGAGAAAAACACAATTATTCAGTCCTTAGTTTTGTCAAGTACCTGATGTAGCCTCAACAGTAATTGGCTCCATTCTCGTTGTGCCGCAAAATGCTCCAATAAGGTTGTGGTCAGAGTGCACAACATCATTGCTGAGGAATTGTGGCAGGCCGTCAAACACGTAAACATACGAGTTCTGTTGGATAATGAAATGCAAACATTTCTGGTCAAAATATTGCTGGTAACTATATTTTTTATGCTGTTTTGACAGTAATTGACAGATTAAGGATGTGGAATAATCAACTCACTGTGCACTGTGTGTGTGAATCTGGGTGCCAGGTCAGCGCCACGGGTGGGCATGACTGCCCTGGCATGCATGGTGCCAAATCCTGGGACACGGAGAGGACCCACAGGCAGTGAGAGAGCCCACCATGGCCACCGACTGCTCCATGCCACCCCAGAGAGGAGGAGAGGGACAGGGGTACAGAGAAGGATGAAGAAAGCAGAACAGAGCGACCCTGACACTGCCTGAAACAGGTACCATTGTTCCTGTGAGAGAAATGCGAATTTCAATGTTCACACTCTACTCCGCTCAGCACCAGAGTGGCTGGATCAGAGGTCCAACCCAAAGAGCACTCGCACTCAAACCGAGGACTCCCGCTGCACCGGCCTTGACGGCACTCATTATAACATCTGAGAGAGCGTGAACATGATTATATATTACAAGGATGTACTATGATTATTCCTGAGCTGTAATAAAGAAATACATCCACCCTTGCAACAGTGTTAACAGAAAGTCTCACGTCTGGTTGCAGTGGTGAACTCCATCTCCTGTGAAGCCTCTCTCACAGTGACACTCGTAGGAGGTTGGGGTGTTGACGCAGGTAGCGGAGGGATGGCATGTATGCAAGCCCAAGCGACACTCCTCCACATCCGGACAGGATGGGTAGGACCAAACAGCGTCTCCGTCTCCTTCCATCCCTTCCAGCAGCTCCAGCTCCAACTCCATCTCCATCTCGAGCTCCATTAACCGAGGAGGTGATAAAGTTTGAGGCTCAGGGCTGATGGAAGAAGGAAGAGGTGTAAATCAAATCAAATGACACATTCATTTAGCCACTAGGTATCAAATGTTTTAATCTTACCTGCTGGCTTTCACTTCAGCTACAGCCATACTACAGTTAACAGCCGAGGGGTCATCCATCCCACCCCAGTCACCTCTCAAACACCTGTGAAAAACCAGAGGGGCAGGATGTAATATAAGAAGGAAAACAGTGATCAGGAGAAGTGTTACTAAAGTTGATGGTTGTGTCTGTATTCACAGACACGTTTCTACCCTACCTGCCGATAGTGGGGTTGTTGTAGTCTCCACACCAGCCGCACTGAAACGTCTGCAGACACTCTGAACAGGTGGCAAGAGCAGAGCACTGCTTACACTGAGGGACAGAGTGAACACTGGAGAGAGAAGAGCAGAGGACACTTTTCAGCAAAAGCAATAAAAGCCTATGCAGTATAATACAACAAGCACTAGTGAAGGAAAAGCAATTAAGAAAATTATTATTACTAATACTGTAATTCATTATCATTATTATGAATATTAATTCAATAGTAATATTTTGCGATCTTATTTTTATAATCATAATAATTACATTAATAATCCAATTTTATTATAGTAATTATATTCACATTGACTGGGTTCCAAAAGAACAACATTGTAAATGTAAGGCAATGACACTAAAGTCCATGCCCATTGTTTAATCATTTTGTGACTGTTTAAATTTTTAAAGTGAACGGTCTAGAAAACTTTTAATTGTTCAGTCAGTCATTTAGTTTAAACCACACAAAGGAATCTAGTAAAATTCTGTCATCATTTACCCCCCCTCACGTTTGTCCTGTTTGACTTGCTTTTTTCTATGGAACTTGAAAGATATGTTGGTAACCAAATAGTTTCAGTTCCCATTGACTTCCATTAAATGAACAAAAAAATACAATGAAGTTAATGGGAAGTTTAATGGTCTGATTACAACATTCTTCAGAACATGTTTTTTTATATTCCACATAAGAAAGAATGTCATACAGCTTTGGAACGAGATGAGGCCGAGTAAATAATGACAGCATTTTTATTTTGGGGTAAACTATCTAGTCTTTTTGTTTAGTTTATTTTCCTGGACATCTAAACAGCAGCAATAAGAGATGTTAAAAGTTATAAACTGCAAATGCAATATGACCAAACAGTATGCTTTTTTTGGCCAAATCATGGCCTTACTCCAGACAATTCAGCTTTCCTTCATATTTTATTCTTCATTTGAGGAGTGTATCCAGTTTTAATTAGTAAAGGGATAGTTCACCTAAAAATTAAAATTCTGTCATTAATTACTCACCCTCGTGTCGTCCAAACCCGTAAGTCCTTCATTCATCTTCGGAACACAAATTAAGATATTTTTGATGAAATCCGAGAGCTCTCTGACCATGCATAGACAGCAACGCAACTGAAATGTTCCCAGGCCCAGAAACGTAGTAAGGACATCGGTAAGACAGTCCACGTGACATCAGTGGTTCAACCGCAATTTTACAGAGCTACGAGAATACTTTTTGTGCACAAAGAAAATAAAATTACGGCTTGATTCAACAATCCTTCTCCTCCAAATCAGGTATTCCGCCATTATGGAGAATACTACCACACAAGAGGTGCGTTCCTCTGCAGCAACATGCGCATGCGTTGTTTATGTGCAGAGGTAGAGGTACTCTCGATAATGGTGGAGGACGTGATTTAGAGGGGAAGAATTGTTGAATAAAGTCATTATTTTTGTTTTCTTTGCACAAAAAAAGTATTCATAGCTTCGTAAAACTGCGGTTGAACCACTGATGTCACATGGACTGTTTTACCGATGTCCTTACTACCTTTCTGGGTCTGTGAACATTTCAGCTTTGTTGCCGTCTATGCAGGGTCAGAGAGCAAACATATCTTAATTTGTGTTCCGGAGATGAACGAAGGTCTTACGAGTTTAGAACGACATGAAGGGTGAGCAATTAATGACAGAATTTTAATTTTGGGGTGAACTATACCTTTAAGCACTATAAGTGTCTAGTGTATGTGAACTACACAGGGGATTTCATTAGCTTTTTTCAGACAAATTACCTAAAATCACAGCAGAAGCTGCACTAACCTACCTGTCATACCAGTCCCTGCACTCTCCATAGGGAAACTTTGTGAGGTATGCAGCAAAGTAGAAACAGGACTGAGCAGATTCACACCATGCACACTGACTGGAGTTAGACAAACATTCTCCACACGTCAACCTCCTGTCAGAGAGAAAAAAAGGATGGTATATAAAAACTAAAGTTTATATCTTTTTGAGGTCCTTCAGCTTCATCAAATATTACATAAACCAAATAATTCATAGATAAGTTTATCACTTCAAACTCACTGGTTGCAAACTTTAGGACACCCTCCTGGTTCCCGGATAGACCCCTCCAATCTCCCACGGCGACTGCACAGATAATCTCCCTTCTTGCTGGAGTTAATCTGCCACTCACAGTAGGGGTCCTACAAACATTCAGACATGAGAGAAACTCCATGAAAGCTGGTAAACAGACTGCATGCTGCTCTGGATCAAAACACTCATGGCAGTCTTTCAGACATGTTGATGTGGATGCAGTACCTGAGTGCAAGCGGCACAGTCTCTATATTCCTCACACAGTGTGCAATGCTGAGGGTTGAGCAGTAGGTGGCGCTCTTCTCCTTGTGAGTCTATGCAAGGCTGCTGATCAAAGTCAGAGCGCAGAAAACACAGGTTCATGGTGGGACACCAGCCGCATGACTGGTCAGACAGACAGGCCGAACATGAGCGGTACTCTGAACACGAATTGGAGCGGAAGGGTTCGAGGAACAGGAAAGAAATCTCCTAGAAAATGTTGAAAATTAAGAAAAGAATGTAAAAGAGCAATGAACAGCATTATATGATAATACCTAAATATTATAGTGCACGTAGAAAGTTTATAGGACTGGGACTAAAGATAACATCAATAATAAAAATAATTAGTTAGGTTGCAATCATTTTGTTCATTGTATAATTTTTATCTATTGCACATAGCACAAAATTACTGTTTCTATAGCACACCTGTACATACAATTTATTTTATTTTATTTTTCTATTCTTTTTTTTGTTTATTTATATATACATGTGTATTTTATTCACATAACATTTTTTATTATCTGTGTGCTGTTGTTGTCTCTGTGTACTGAAAGCTTGTGACACTAAAACAAATTCCCTATATGTGCAAACATACTTTTCAATAAAGCTCTTTCTGACTTGTTACGCTTGTATAATTCATTATATAATGTAGTTTGTTTAATATATTTTAATATATTAAATAATTTATTTAATATTTTATTTATTTATTTTAAATTTGGGTTATAAATTTATCAGAATTAAAATTTTAAATCCTACATGCAACATAAAATATTTGTAATAAAAACAACAACTTAAATGTGATTTAATAAAGCACAGATTACTACAGTTCTGATGCTTTCAAGTGGTTTCAAATGTTTTTTGAAATCACCTAATTATGAAATTTCACTAGTATTGCACTAGTTGCAACCCTAAAATTGCATAAAAATACAGAAGTAAAATTATGTCAAATGAAGAAATGCACAATATGAATGAGAGTCTACTTTTAAGTTGCTTTGTTAGGTAATAAACACTTACGCTGCCTCCAGGTAAAGCTGTGCGGTTCCAGGTAAGAGCCATCTCACTAGTCTGTCCTGATGCAGAGTTATTCAGGTAGCCCTCCGCCTGGATCAGGTACCAGTTTCCTCGTGTAAGATTCTGGAACAGACGGGAACCATCTGGCCGGGATAGCCTACGGATCTCCTTCTCCTCCTGAGCAGACCACCGTCCCAGCACATCCATCTGCACGGAAGAAAGGTTTAGAAGAGACTTAGCAAGTTACATGCCTCAAGAGACTTTATGCCATGCCTTTCTTGTCTAAAAGAGGAAACCTGATTTTGTGATTTCCCATACCAGTTGAAGAGAGTTGGGTCCAGCAGCCATCTGAGCAGTAAAGTGGAGTTTTTGTATTCGAGCCCACATGGCAACAGTTTCCTGAGGGGCACCCCATAAGGGATGAATGAAACCTCGAAACTGCAGGGTCACATCCATCTCTGTAGAGGGATTGAGGATGATGGAGGTACTGCGCAGGATAGATACCTATGAAGAAGTGTGCATGAGTGTAAGACAGAAGGAGAGCAGAGGCAGGGTGGGGTGCTCAGAGGAAGAGTTTACAGTAACAAATATTTTACAAAAGTAAAACAAAATCTGGATGTAGAAAATAAAGATTGAAAACTTATTACCAGGGTTATTACAGTTGACTAAAACCATAAAATAAACTCTTGTAACTTGGGGGGGGG